>NW_027481146.1:0-317601 GCF_050403485.1 Sporobolomyces salmoneus | reverse complement strand
GAGGAGATCTTTGCCGTCTTCGAAGGCTTCTTCGATTTGTTGTCCAACTTCAGAGTCGGGGACCTTGACGTCGTCCTTCGAGGTACCGTCGTTGGTCATGAGGTTGAGGAAACCGTCATCAACTAGAGAGAGCGAGAGACGAGTCAGTTTTACATTTTCGTTCCCTCTGGTCTCGTATGGTAGAACTCACTGTTAACGAGCTGGTATTCGGTACGGGCAACGTTGGGGACGTCCATGTTGTGGGTCGAAGGGGAGAGATCTTCCATCTTCTTTCCAGTGAAGATCTGAAATAATGATTTCGAACGAGTCGTCAGGTGCTGAAACTTCCTACTTCTGAAGGTGATGACTCACATCGATGGCTACCAAGTGGACCTTGGCGTGTCCGTGCTTACCAGTCTTCGAGGTGGACATGTCGACGATCTACGATCGAACGAAACAGACGAACTCGGTCAGCTTTCACAGGCACACTTGGGCGAGGGAATTGTCACATAGCGGATTTGCCGACTCCGTTCGACCAACATACGACTCGTCCGTCCTCTGTCTTCCGCCGTACCAACCCTACCCTCAACGTTTTCATTCTCCTTCGAGGTGACGCGCTTCTGAATTCTGCTCGTTCTTCTCCTCCTAACTTCCACGATTCACGACCACTCCGAAATCCAAGGATGTTCTCTACTAACCTTGCAGGGCCTGCCCTTGATGCAAACGTGTCCGTTCTTGCGGAGAGCGGAACATTGCATGGGGAAAGTGTGCGAGGCACCGGCCGAGACGGTCTCGAAGGTTTGTTGGTGCTAATCATTCGGAATGTGGTTCAATGTTGAGGATAGACGGGCGAGCGAGGCGATGCGGTGGGAGAGGAGAGAGTTCGAAGAAAGGGTTCAAGCACGAGAGTCAGCGATCGAGTGCTACAGACGCTTGGTGGACTCGCTAGCTACACAGCATAGATCAAGTCCACCCGGAGAACAAATAGAAAGTGGAGCTTACCTGCTCATCGTTCTGTGAAAGCCAATTTGAAAGGGAGGGAGAGGGAGGAGAAGAAAAGAGATCCGTCACATCAGCTCTCTACGCTCCTGGACTCGCTCGCGCGCAACGAAGAGATATATGAGAATGGATTGAGCTTACTCCAGAGTCCGACATGTTGACGAGAGAGTTGGTGGGAGGGGAGGAAGGGGGAGAAAAATGAGAGAGTAAAAAAGTTGAACTTGTGGTCGAGAACGCATCGAACGAAATTCCCTCGTTTTCTATTCGTCGCGCATTGAGCATTACAACGGCCTTACAACGCGCTACTTTCGCACAAATCGCTGACCCTCGCAGACGAAACTCTCACACGAGCTAGTTCGAAATTTCGCAAGACAGCTCGCGTTGAATCGAGCGAAGGGAGACAAGCTAGATAGTGCGAACGAGATGATAATTTTGCAACAAGGAAAAATGAAAATCTATTGTTCGAGGTATTCATCGAGAGATTCTCCGAGATGTTCTTCAATCCTCTTGATGAGAGCTCTCGTCGCCGTCTCGACTCCACCTTCCGTCTCTTCTCGTGCTTCGGCCAAGAAGGGAGTTGTTTCGGGTACCAATCCGAGCATTCCGTCTCCGACGGTTTCCCACAATCGATCAATCGCTTCGATCGCCTGTCGCTTGACGAGGAGATCGTCGGAACGAGTGAGGTGGAGGAATTGAGAGTTGAACGATTTGAGGTGCGTTTCGTGAGATGCGAGGAGATCGACGTAGGACGACAAGAGGGAGTGGTAAGTCGAAATCGGGAACAGTCCGGAAGGTGCCTCGATTTGATGAGCGAGAGGCGACGACAACTTGGCGAGACGTTGCGCCGACCAGAAACCTGAAGAACAGAACGAAAGAGTGAGCTGGAATTCGTCAACGCCATATAACGGTGTAGACTAACCGTTCTCGTCGTGGTCGAATGCCTTGGTCAAAGCCGAAGCTACCGCAGACCAAAGAGTCGAATCGTTTGATTCTCCCTTTGCAAACGCCTCGAGCAACTCCGTCGTTTGATCGAGCATGAAGGAGAAGTAAGGAACGAAAATCGACTGAACCGAGGTAGCAGAGTCAGCGGAAGGAGCACGAATGGGATCGACAGCCTGGGACTCACTCGTAGTTGGGCGAGCAAACGGTCGACAATCTTGTATAGGACGACTCGTCGAGCCGTGATTCCCTTTTCTGCATCGGGTTCGTCCGCGAGTTCGATGACGGCCCAATCGTAAGTCCGGAGGAAGAGGGGTCGGAACAACTGTTCGTTAAGCTTGAGGATGAACTGAACGAAAGCTCCGAGGGCATTCTCCTCGATCGATGTGATGTCGTTTTCGTCGAGCGAAGGCGAATGAACTCGGCGGAGGTCGAACACCGAGAGGAACAATTTGAACACGATTCGGTAGTTCTCGACGATGTCGGGAGTTTTGCCATGTCGAAGTGCGCGGGTAAGCAAGTCGAGGAGACCGAGAATGGGCTGGAGAAGGACGAAGCGAAACGATGTCAGTCTTGCCTGGCGATCCGATATGACGCTGTGAAAGAGAGCTTACAGCACGAGCGTTGCCGTCGAGAGAAGCGTGAAGACGAATGATCGCAGGATAGAGCGTCTTGGCGGGCAATTTGCGAGCAGCAGTCGACAAAAGTGCTGCTCGCGCTTTGGGAACGGCACCGGTCTTCCCTGACGAGAGAGCCATGATGTCGCTCGAGAGAGAAGCGGAGAAGACCTTGTCGAGTTGTCCTCCGATAAAGACGGGTACCGAGGTAAACAATCCTTCGAGAGTTTCGAAAGCACCAACGACGAGATCGGTGACGGCCTCGGTTCCAGCTAGAGGTAGAGACAAACTATGTCAGCAATGAAGAGCGGACGGATGTGCGAAGAGGGAAGCGCACCTTTGGCTTGAGCGTGTAGGAGATCGAGGGCGAAAGGAACGATCTTGGCGACGAGGGGAATGAGACGAGGACCGAGACGATTCCTAGAGAGAAGAGCGAATGGTCAGAGAATGTCGGATAGTACAACAAGGAAGGAGAACTCACGAGAGCTTCGTGAGGATCGCGACCGAAGCGGAACGAGTCGATTTGGGACAGTTCGAATCCTTCGCGACGTCGATAAGATCGGGCACCGTCTTGGCGAGAAGCGCATCCTCCTCGGCGAGGACAGAGTCGGAAATGGCACTGAGGGTTTGTAGAGCTTCGTCGACCGCCACGATGTCCGAATCCGATGATTTGATGACCGTTTGGATTCGTTCGACGACAGTCGTAACAGCCTGAGAAATCTCGATACGGCGAGTAGCCTTGACGTTCGGGAGTCGAGCTCGGAGGAGAGCGAAAGCTCGAGGTTGAATTGAAGGATCGGCCAGGTCGAGTAGCCAGAGGATCGCATCGGAGAAAGATTTGGTCGACATGAGGGAAATGGTATCGTTGACGTCGTAGTTGGCAGCAGCACTGATCTCTTCCCGGTCGGAGGCGGGAATGGAAGGAGAGACAAGGGAAGAGAGGTCGAGAAGTCCTCGCACGAGTTCCGTCAAAGTCGAATCGACTTCTTCGTCTCCAGCAGATCGAGCAGAATCGATCTTGCTCGTGAGTTGCTTAGCCTCCAATGCGTAGCCGATGAAGGTGAGAAGGGTGATGGAGAGGTCCTTCGCTTTCGGTCCGGAGGGTACTTCGGCTTCAAGATTGAGGAACGAAGGTTCGAGGTTGACGAGTCGAGAAAGTTCTTCGACAATTTGTTTGATCGTCTACTCAAACACGAGAATCAGTTACCGTGTACTCGGCAATGGCAGGAGACGTGAAGCTTACGCCGAGTTGAACGTGAATATCAAAGTTCTCCAAGAGAGCGACGGGGAGAGCGGTCTCATCGAGAGTCTTGCCAGCTCGTTCAACGAGGAGCATCGTGACGGGCGAAAGGAAGTCTTGAGCACCGAGCGTCTCGACGAAGCGAACAAACAGACTGGAAGAGGAGCACACCAAGTCAGTAATTCGCTTCTTCAAGCTCAAGCAGAATGGCTGCGACTTACTTGATTCGGCGGTGACGAGGTACATGCACAGCCGCATCTGTGAAGGCTCGAAGGAGTTCCCTCAAGTCGACGATCAATCCTGCGCGTCCGCGAGCCGTCTTCTCGAGAGCCTTGACAAGAGGAGGGATGATCTTTTCGAGAGTTTGGTCGACAACTCGCAAGCTGTAAGCGTCGTCGCGTTGAAGAACGTTCGCTCCCATGAAGGTGAAGATCGGCATGATGTTCTGAACGAGCTGATCGGGAACGAGGGGACCGAGTTGGGCGAGAAGGAGAAGCGATTGGTGGTAGGTTTGCGGGTTGACCGATGCTGCGACGAGGCGGAGTGTCAGCACAAGAGTCACGTCGCAAGCTAGATTGGTGAGACTTACATCGCATGAAATCGAGAACAGGCGCCATTCGAATCGAATCGCTTGTTACACCCGAAGTCGGCTCGACGTTCTCGACGACACGTCCCAGGGCACCGAGAAGGAGTTGACCAGGGTACTGTACCTCGACTTGGTTCGCGGTCGGAACCTCGACGAGACAGGCGAGGAGTTCGAATAAGCCGAGTAGCAAGCCGTGCGATGCGACGAGATTGGAGAATTCGACCGATTCGAGGACGACGACAAGTTCGGGTAATCGCTCGGTTCGGGGAACAGTGTTACTCGAGGCAGCTCCACTGAAAAGAGGAATGCGAGAAGTGTGAGCGAAGAACCATGAGAAGAGGGCTTGGGAACAGAAACTCACCCGACCGAAGTTCGACCGCGCTTGGCACCCTTGACGCCTTGAGTAGGTCCAGCGAATGAAGTGCGCACGTCTTGGAGAAAAGCAGTGACGGTATCGGCGTCAGCTTTCGCGAGGCGAATGCAAGCGAGAACGTCGGAAGCGACACGCTGAAAGGAACGAGAGTCAGCCTCACACTTATCAAAAGACGAGGAATGGAGTAGCGAGCTTACCGCATCCGAGTTGACTGCAAGTTTGACGAGCCGCTTGAATAGCTCGACACGGTTCTCGCCCTTGAGAACGGAGAAGACCGAAGTTCCGGTGAGACGAAGCGCTTCCCTTCGGATGTGAGCACCGAGACCTAAAGGCGAAGCGTGAGTCCTCCGTCGTTGCTATTACAAGTACGTTAGAGAGCAAGGCAGACTCACCTTGAGTATCTGTAATCTCGAAAGACTGGAGAAGAACTGCGAAAGCGGAAGAATCTTCGGATTCGAGGGACTTGCGGGTGATTCCATCGTAAGGTTGAAGCAAGAGTTTCGCGTAAGTTTGAACCTCTTCGTCGGGAGCAGTCGCGACGAAAGCGGCACGACCAGCTTCTCCCAAAGAGATCGATTCTTCGACGAGCTGAACGACGACGTTCGTCTTTTCCTTCTCTTTCACGCCTTCGAGAGCGAGGAGCAACTTTCTACGAGCCGAGAGTGATTTCCAGGCTGCGACATGACCGAGGAGGAAAGTCGAAACCTTGAATGAAAGCGAAACCTTCTTCTTCTTCGATGGGGTGTCGGACGAGTCGAGCATGGATGCGTGAAGTACCGAGAGATGAGAGGGAGAGAGGGTGATTTCGTTGCGAGAGGCGAGAAGCTTCGTGAGGTAGATGAGGAGATCGGGAAGCTCGAGGTATTTGAGAGAAGCTGACGAGACACGGCGATCTCAGTCAGTTCTCCTTTGCGAGAGAGCAATGGTGGAGAACTTACAGGTCGAAGAACCATAGAACTTGTCTCGACCGTAGACACTTCCAGTCTTCGTTCCCTCCTTTGCGACTGCGACGTCTCGGATCTTCTCGAGGACTTTGAGACCTTCGACTCGAATCTTCTTCTCACCGTCTCCGAGGGCAGAAATGACACTCGGTACAACGACTTGCCAATCAATCGCCTTCTTCTCACTCGCCGACGAGAGCACGTCGATGAACACGGCACTGTCCTTGAGAGCGGAGAGTCGAAGTTCAATCGCAACCTCGGAAGAGGTGAAGAGGCTTGCGAGGAAGGCGAGAACATCGTCGGCGACGAGAGAGGTGAAGAGCGTCGAAAGGAGAGAAGTTGCGAGGGCGGCAGATCCGGGAGTAGAAGAATTCGTATGAGCAATTCGGTAAATGAGGGTGCAAAGAGTTCGATAGGCGACGACCTGTTGATCTTTCGCATCGAGGGTCGTCGAGAGCCAGTTCCAACTCGCGTGCTGAACAGGGTGAACTGCTTGAATGACTCCGACAACGGTCGCAGCGCACAGTTGGCGAGAAGTCTTCGCGACAGTCGGGTGAACAAAGATGTTTTGAAGCAGGGAAGCGTCGATGAATCCAGTGGCCTCGTCGAACAACTTGTCGGCTTGGGCTCCGCTCAGAATGTCGAGTCCTCCTTGATCCACTCGAAAGGCGGCGAGCACGGAAGAGGCGAATTCGACTCTTCGAGCTTTCTCAACTTTTCCTGCGAAGGCGATCGAAACGAGGAGGGAGAGCCAAGAGGGTTCCGGTTGAGCGACTTCAAGGAGAAGGAAAGCGATGGCTTCGTCGAGTTGCTGAGAGGGGAGGGCAGCCAGATTGCGAGCGATCGTGTCGACGACTTTCGAATTCTGTTCGACTCCTTCGCTAGCTTGCGCCGATCCAACGTTCTTCAACCACGGGTGCGTCTTCTCGAGGATTGAACCCTCAAGGGCGGCGAAAATGACGGCGTTGATTTTCGAGTCGGCCTTGGTCGAAAGGAGGCGAGGCCAAAGGATCGTCTTGACGATTTGATCGGCGAGGTGCGAATGGGACGAGACGAAGGAGCCAGTGAGGAAAGGAAGAACGGTTTTGAGATACGCGGCGTCTCCCGTCTTGATCGGAGTTTCGACAGCTTGAAGAAGTTCTTGCGCTTCGAGAGTCTCTTCGAGGATTGAGCGATTCCCTTGTGCGAGAACGACCGCGGCGACTTCTTGATCGGGTTCGCTGAGACGAGCGAGGAGAGTTTCGCGAAGGAAGCTTCCGTTCCCATTCGCCTTGATATCTTCGGCATTCTTGAGGACGTCCTTGAGAGCTGAGACTCGGATCGCAACGTCGGGACTCGCTGAGGAGATGACGAGGGCAGTCGAAGCATCGGTGCTGAGAGTCGAACCTCCGAGGACAGCGTTCATAGCTTGAAGGAGACGAGGGAGAGCCTCGCTGTTCGTAGCTTGAAGTTTCGTCGAGAATTCCTTCGTTTGAGCGGACCAGATCGAAGGGTATCGTTGGTAGACGAGAGAAAGAGGCTTCTGGAGTACGGTGGGCGCAATCGAGTCCTCCGAGTTTGTGATCGCGGTGAAACAAGACCAGACGAGGTGAGAGATGGTCGGGTCGGGAAGGCTGAGAATGGCGTCCGAGCCGAGTTCAGGCGAAGGTCGAGGAACGAGGACTGACGAGAGGATCGCTAGACATTCTTCAGAGGTGAGACTGAGGAGTTTAACCGTAAACATCAGTAGACTGAAGACTCGATGCGAAAGCGAAGAACTCACGCTTCTTCAGCCAAAGTTTGCAAAAAGGGTCGCATGAACTTTGTAGCGTCGTATTGGTTGCTGAGTTGGACGACAAGCTCGTCGAGTTTCCTGTTGATAGACACAGAGAGTCAGCTTTTCCGCTTTTCGGGCTTGACAGGAGAACGTCCGTCACTTACTCGGTTTTGAGCAGATTCTTCCAACCGTTTCCTCCCAAGAATTTCTTTCCATCCGAAACTGACAGTTCCTCCTCTCCGAGCTGAGCAATTACGACGAGAGTCGTAACCAACGCGGCGTCCGTTTCATCGTCTGCAACGTCCCGCTTCGCTCGATTCGTAACAACTCCCTTGAGTACGACTCGTAGAGTTTCGGCGTCGAAGGGGTGATGCATGGCGAAACGAGCTACGAGGATGTAACTCGCGATCAAAGCGTCGGGAACTGCTCGAGCCGATCGAAGAACTTCGAGAACGGTCGAGAGGACGGCAGCTCGTTCTCCATCTGGGAGTCGAGGTCCGACTTGGTCGAGGTATCCAGCGACGACTTGAAGCCAAAAGCCGAGAAGAGCTCGATGGGGTTTCTCGTTCTGCGTGAGGTAGTCGAGAGGGAGGTGAAGGAGGCAATCGAGGAAAGGTCGAGCAGTTGTCGACGTCGAGGTGGGAGGTAAGAGGGCGATGAGGTCGGGAAGTGCGACAGGTTGCAGAGACTTGCGTGCAATGACGAGAGGAGCGTAAGGAGTTGCAGCGAGGGAAGCTTCCGAGATGAGGTTGAGAGCAGAAGGGAAATGAGGAGTCGAATGGTAAGGAAGGAAGAGAGCGACGAGCGCAGGGATATTGAGATCTTGCACCCTGTATGACGAATCATCTACGGTTAGCCAGAGCACCAGCCTGAGTCGAGAAAGGGAGACAGAACGAACCTGAATCTTCTCACGAGCCATTCGAGCACGACTCCAGCAGGTTTCAACAGCATGTGCTTCCCTAGATGCCTCAAAGTCTTGTCCAACATTGCTCCTAGCTTCTCGTTCTCCTCTTTCGTTAACCCTGTCCTGTCTAATCCTTTCGCTTGTTCACCGAGAATATCTTTGAAATGATCCTCGAACCACGAGTCTACCGCCGCCAACTGCTCCCATGCGTTCACTGCCAAACTGTGTAGATCTGCCGTCGATACCGTAGCTGCATGGCGAGGAGTAAAGATGAAGGATGGCGGATTTTTGATCGAGCGTTGAGTTGCGAGTCGAGCTGAATCTAGCGTGTTGCGAGCCGCGAGTTGTTTGGCTAATGATGAAGCCATTCTTCCCTTGCTACTGCTCTCTGGTCGAGCTAGAAGATCTGAATAGGGTGGTGTAGAAACAACGTCTGAACTTTTTTTTCGGCGAAGTCAATATATCCGAAACCTCCTCTTTCCTGTAGAAATGGAGACATACAGTAGGCGGGTGAGCATTAGAATGAGATAGTAATTGCTGAGGTCTGCAAAATGGAAGGTACAAAAAATCACGAGTTTGTTCAAAATTGACAACAACAGGGTTCCGGTGCGCTGGTAGGAAATGCGCTACAGAGATGCTAAGGATGGTACGATAACGAACAGAGAAGAGAAAATAAGGAGGTTTCAACCGAGGTTGAGCAATGCGACGGCTTTGCGAACGCTTGCGAGATCTGAAAGCATCGCAACATGTCCATGACTCGTTTCGACGACGCCCTTCAACTGCTTACCCCATCGACCTGGAAGCGTCCTCGCCGAGTCGTAGGTGACGATCCCGTCTCCTTCGGCGTAGAGGAGAGAATCATATTTCTCTGTCGGGATCGTTTCGCGAGATTTGACTTGAACTCCTCGGACGGTCGGTACTTTCGAGTTCGTGAGGACGGCCAAGGGAGGGTATAAGTGTGACTTTGACTCGTCGTATCCGTTGTCGACCTCGTCCCAAAACTGAACGAAAGCGAGGAGTCGTCAGTTCAAGTCGACTTACAACGAAATGGATCAAAACTCGCCTCGAGAGCTGCCTCCAGTGATCGCTCTAGATACTTCTTCACAACCTCATCCTCCTCGAGTTGTTCCTCCTGATCGTTCGATTCTTCGTTCTCTCCCTCAAGATGATCAACCGCATCCTGTCCCGCCTCGACCGCTCTCCCAACCATTCCATTCCTCGAGATCGTATTCTCCTCTCCGAGAGTCCCCGGTGCTCCCGGTAGAGGCAGGGACAGATCAATATCTATTCCCTTCTTGCCTCCTCCTCCTCCCGCTTTGTTCTGAAGATGAATCGATTTCCTATCGACCGCTTCTCCATTGACCAAAGGGCCGAACAGTCCAGCTGTCAGAGGGGATAATCCGTACTTCGACCAAGTGACGGGATCGTGGAAGTTGAGGGGGATAGGTCGACCCTGATGGTCTTCGAAACAACCGTGGAAGAGGGCTTCGAGAGGTGGTTTTGTGTGTGACTGCCAGGTCGTCGTCAATTCGTTCGAGGTTGTGAGGTCGCAGGTGGTGGCACCGTTCATCGATGTCGCGGCAGAAGGAGAGTTTGAGCTTGAAGAGGTGAATGGTGAAGACCAAGTTGAAGGAGATGTCCAGGAAACGGTCGAAGGTACTGGAGACGCGACTTCAGTAGGCTGTGATGACGCAGTAGCGGTATTCGAGGAGTCGCCTGAGCCTTGCGACGTGCGATCCTGATCTTCCACTGGTTTTTCTTCGACCGCTCCCTTTGAATAAGGTTTCCCTCTCGGCAGGAAGTAGAAGACAGATCTCCAAGCTGACAGTATACCGACGCTTCATTAGTTTTCGGGTGAGCCTCGAAAAGAAACCGAGCCTCGAAATGACTGACAGAACACGACGTTGGGATGTCCGACTCCGGGATTCCTCCTAAACCCCTGATCCAATGCTAGCGGTCCTAGAACGTTGACGCAACCTTGAAAGGGTGTCCCAGCGAAGACGATACCCCTGAAAATCGTAGGATCTGGAGCTTGGCTGAGGGCGTGAAGTACTACCAAACCTCCCATCTGACAATGCAAACTTTCAGTATTTGGTCCAATTAGAGAGTTGAGTTGACTCACGGAATGACAAATGACGACGGCACCGAGTCCTTCGCCATCAGGTCCTTCCCCTCGAGCTTTACTTTCCGCTTTCAATTGAGTTAATCTCTCGACTAGTTCTCGAGATGGCGTTTGTAGCTTAAGTCGAAAATCGTAACCCCAAGATTCGACCTTGATTCGAGGCTTCAGCAGAAGATCTGACGGTATTGAGTGGTTATTCGTCGGAGGATGATTCGAACCTTGCGAGGAGGAAGAAGCGGAACTGTGGACATGAGGAATGATGGAATGAGGAACGAAAGGGATCGATATTCGAGAACCACGAGCGGCCAATTTCTGAGAATGCGAAATCGAAGTCAAGGTGTGTCTGAAAGCCGACAGAACAATCAGCTCGTACATCCTTTCCGGTGAGAGGAAGAACTCACTTTAACGTCTTTCCCATATCGAGAGGTCCAACATGAGTGAGCATCTTGGTTCCCACGATCTTTTCCTTACTCTTGAGCTCATCTTCCTCCGTCAATCCGAGCGCTAACGTGACTTTTCGAATTCCTGCTGGAACCTTGAGCGGAATCCACAGCCTCTGATCGGCGACTGGGTCTCGAAGAACCGAACCTCTGAATCCTCCTAGCATGACGACGTTTCCATGTAAAGAAGCGAGAGGATCTTTCGAAGATGGGCGGGAAGAATCGAAGCTTGGACGAGGGGTTTCGTTCGAGAGGGAATTCGAACGGGAACGATGGCGGAGAACCGGCGGAGTCGAGGGAGGTGAATCATCGTCGTCTTCCTCCTCATCGTCGTGTTCACGATCTGAATCATCTGATTCTCGTGGGCTGACTGGGTTCGAACGAGATCTGACTGGAACGACTCTGGTCGGTTTCGATGCCGGTCCAAAGTAGGAGGAACGAGGTTTCCGCTTCTTCTGTTTCGAGGGGGAAGAAGAGGAGGTTGAAGAAGTCGAGGAATTATAGGAAGCGAGGAAAGGGTGCGAGATGAGGGAATCGAGCGAAGGAATAGAAGGGAGTGAAGGCATAGAATCGTAGAGGGCTCGTTTGGCCGAATTCTGCGTCGAGGGAGAACGAGAGGAGTCAGTTCTGGCGAGTTTTGAAAATTCGCAGATTCCGAAGAAACGACAATCAAGCTCACCTCTCTGTGCGTCACGGGCGCGATCGACCAAGCTCGAGGGCCCGCTGATGGAGGTGCACCATTCAACGCCGAGTTCTCGTTCGAAGAGGCCGAAGTAGTGGAATTGTTCGCGAACGGGAGATGATGCCGAATGGAGCTAGCTGTCCGCCTTAACCGGTTCATAAGGGTTCCGCCTCCTGCCCCTCCTACATCCTCTTGATGTCCATGGTCGTCTTCCGCTGCAGGTAGAGTCGCTGGTTCGTCCGTGAGATTGATGCCGAGGTTATGATGAAACTGCCGGTTCGCGCTCAAAGTCGAGATCGTTTCCCCCTCCATCGTTTCTGATGTGGTGCCAGTGTATCTTAGTACGCTGCGATCGAGTCGAGAGTTTCGAGGAAGTAGAGGAGGAAGAGAAAGTGATCCAAATTCGGACATCATCTCGAAAATTTGAAGCCGAAGGCGCTTCCTCCAACTCACTTTACTTCGACAACATATACCCGCCAGACGACGAACAATTCCTCGGCTCAATGTGGAACAGCTTGAGCGGTAGCTTGTCGAGCTACCTCAACTCCGCTCCAGCTCAAAGTTCGTCTTCGGATTCTGTCAACAACACTCCTTCAACTCCACCTATCAGCACAGCAGAGCGCGTCAAAGGTCAACAGGATGATCTAGATCAAGGTGAGATTGCTTTCTCTCGCTTAGACACGTCGAAACGAGCTGACTCGCCAGAAAACAACAAACCGCACGAACCCTCTTCTCTCCTCTCGATACGCGCCAGACCCTCACACGCCAGAACAGAACAGTCAGAGACTATCGCCGAACTCACTCTCGGCTTCAGGGAATCAAACTATGGCGGGAATCTTGGCGGCTCATCCTCAATTTTCAGTTTTCAGGAAGAGCACAAGCAGGGAAGGACTAGATGAGCTACTACTCGAACGGAGTAGAGAGATGTCACGGAGGGAGCAGAAGAGGACAGAAGAAGAATCAGAAGAAAACCGAGTCGAGACTCTCGTAACTCCTCCAGCTTCGTCTCCTCGAGAAAACCCCCTCGAGAAACGTACGAGTCCATCGGGAAACTCGTCAGGATCTTCGTCCTTCCATTTCTCGTCCCTTGAAGGCGCCGACCTCCCTTCTCTCAACTTTGGCGACCATTCTTCTTCAGGTTCTCTCGTTGGAGTTTCTCCTCGTTCTTCCCCTCTCTCCGCCTCGAATCCAACTCGACCGACATCTCCCCCTCGGACGACTCAGCAGCAAGAACTCACGACTTCAGGGGTCCGCTTGATCCCCGATTCACCCCCTCCAGCAGCAACCCCGAATCGTTCTCCCTCTCTCGTTTCATCCTCATCTTCCTTTCGACCTTCTTCTTCCTCTTCCCGTCCAACTCGTACTCCCTCTCGATCGTCGTCATCCTCGTCACTATCTCGCTCTCAATCCGTTACTCGAGTCGGTCAATTCTCCCCCCTCTCCTTATGTCCATCTCCTCTCATCGGTGCCCCAACTCTTCCTCCACCTCCACCACCACCCGCACTACCTCTAGACGGAACTCCAGACGACCTCGAGAAAGGGAAAGAAGTGAGAGGGATGAGGAGAACTTCGAGTATCTTGAAATTACCTCGAACTCCCGGGACTGGGAGAAGTGTCAGGTTCACGGAAAGTATTATCGA
The DNA here is from genome assembly GCF_050403485.1 of Sporobolomyces salmoneus. Lineage (NCBI taxonomy): Eukaryota > Fungi > Basidiomycota > Microbotryomycetes > Sporidiobolales > Sporidiobolaceae > Sporobolomyces > Sporobolomyces salmoneus. Next base: position 304,383 of record NW_027481146.1, on the reverse strand, counting down.
TCATGAACGGAGTCTGAGCGACAGAGACAATGATGATGATGAGGGAGACGACGAGGCGGAAGCGTTTGGAAGGGAAGAATCACCATCGGTTGTCGCGGCGGCGGCTTCGAGACAACATCACCTTCATCTGCAACGCTCGGAACCTCGGTTCATAGCGGAGGAACAGACTGAAAGTGCGTTGGACTTTAGCGCGATGACTTCGAAGGATTCGATTTTGACGACTCGAGCCGGAGGAGGAGGAGGTCATTCTTCGTTTTTGGACAAGCTAAAGGAAGTTATCCCGAGTCCGGACGTTTCGCTCGTCGTAGAAGAGAAGGAGGAGGAGGAGATGACCCAACTCGTGGTTCAAGAGTTAGACTCAGATGTCGTCGCCGAAATGGAGGAACTCTCCCAAACCGAAGACCTCCCGTCAACATTCTCGACAACTACGACCGCCGTCCCTCTTCCCACTCCACCTTCGACGTTATCACCTACGGACGACCCTTCTAGTTCAATCAGCGCGATTCAAGCTCCGACAAACCTTTCCTCGACGAATCCCATGTTGTTTGACGAATCGAATCCCTGTCACTTCAACAACTCGATCAGCGTCCTCGGGTCTTCAACTCTCGGGACAGTCCCTGGGCTCGCGCGAGAGGTTGTCACGATGGAGGCACTGACGGAGACTGAAGAGGAGGAGGAGGACGAATGGGAAGCGGAACAAGAGACGAGTCGGACGGTTCCTACTACCCCTCGGGCGACAACCCAGCAACGAGAGCACGATATCTCGAGGACACCGACATCAAATCCGGGAACGACGTCGCCGCCAGCTAGAACAGAGGAGGACGAAGAATCACCTCTGCAACATTCTGCGACACTTCGAAGTAGCAACGTCGTCGACGAATCGCATCACGACCAGCGGTTATCTCGATCGAATCAGGTAACCGGCGAAGAAACGATCTCGACAAACGCAACGATCCTTCCTCTCGACGAATCCTCATCTGCGACTCCTTCTTCCTCCTCGACCCTCGACCTGGAAACCTCTCAATCGCAATCCTTCTACCGAAAGTTTATGGCTTCTCGAGCCAAAATCGGTGGGTCACAAACCGCGGCGGAAGAATGGGATCGATTAGCGAGAGGAGAAAAAGCGAGTCCGAAAGAACAATCGAATCAATCGATTGGGAATATCACGGTTGATGAGGTCGAAGGGATGAGCGTCTACTACTCACCCGTGAGAGGGGAGATAGAAGAGGAGGAAGAGGGAGAAGAAGTCGAAAGGGTTTTGGTTCAAGGAGGATCTTTCTACGAACTCGCTCCAGCGTACGACGACGAAGTTGAGGTAGAAGAGAATGAAGATAGCGTCGTCGACTATGGAGGACTTGTGAGAACTTTCTTGTCTCCAATCGTCGAGCTTGTAAGTCTCTCTTTTTCGACTCATCGCGAATCGATGCTAAGACGAACGTTTCCTCGTAGTCTGAACCTGAATCGACGGCAAACTCACCCTTCGAAGAGCTCCTAACCTCTCTCCGAAAGTCACAATCGTCTCGTCCCAAGCCTCCTCCGACTCAACCGACTTTCTCCTCCTCGACATCTCGCAAACCTCCTCCGTCCGATCAATCCCTCGTGACAACACCCTCACGACCTTCCCGTCACTCAACCGTCGCCCCTTCTACTCCTCTCTCCGCCTCCAAAATCCCACGACCTCGAAACCCAATCACTCCCTCCCAAAACCCTTTCCTCCTTCAACTCGCCCGATGCGTTCCGAACGCCCCCCCGGCAGTCGAACAACAAGTCGTCCTAATCCAACAACTTCTCTCGACTCAACAAGATCAAATCGAAACGACGAATTCTCAGAGATTCTTGTTGTCTTCGCTCGTTAATAATTTGCAGAACGAGGTTGAACAGAAGAATCGAATGGTCGAGAATTTGAAGAGACAAGTGGTTTCGGCGAGAAGGGAAGTACAGGAAGTAGAGAGGATCGCACTTGATTGGCAGAATCGAAGAGGAGGAGGAGGAGCGATGAATACCGAGGAAGAAGGAGAAGAACGAAGAAAGAGAGAAAGAAGTAAAGTCGCTGCATTGGAGGAGACGGTTCGATTATTGGCGGATGAATTGGATACGAGATTGAAGGAGAATGGACTAGGGAGGAAAAGGATCGAAGGGGAATTGGAGAGAACGAGAACGGAGTTGGTGAAGAGAAGTCATGAAGTGAGGGACACGGAGATTCGATTGAGACATACGAGGACGAGTCAACTCGAAGCTGAGGAGGAGATCAAGGTGAGGAGGGAACGGGAGGAAACGGCAAAGGAAGAAGCGAGGGAAAGTAAGAGGGAAATCGAAATGTTCCAGGCGAGATGGCAAGCTGAAGTCGAGGATCGGGATCGAACAACACGACGACTACGGGAAGAACTTCAAGAGCTCAAAGAGCACACCTCGTCGTCACTCAGCGGACCTCAAGTCGAAGAAAGGATTGAAAAGGAGGTTTCGAGACGGGTTGAAGAAGCGCAACGAGAATTCGAGAAACAAACTTCGATCGTCAAGCAAGAACTCGTTCATCGAGATTCAGCACTCGCCGACTTGCGATCTCAACTTCGTTCGGCTCAAGAGGAGGCGCATCAAACTCGAGGAATCAGTCAGGAAGATCGTCAACAAGCCGAACTCGCTCTCGCCGATTTACAGACTCAACTCGTCTCGAAGGAGGAGGAAATCGTTTCCTTACGCGAAGCGAACTCGGAACTGCAAGACGAATTCGATGAAACGGTCGTCAAATTCGAAGATGCTAGTATCGATCGAGACCGCTTGATCCACCTACTCGAATCGAAGGAGGTCGAACTCGGTCAACAACAAGAACAGTGCGACACGGCAATCTCGGCGATGCGAGACCTCGAAGCGGCAGTCACTCGATTCGAATCGGAAGCTGTACTCAGGGAGAATCAACTCGCGAAACTTCAAAAAGAACTCGAATTACAGTCGAGCGTGCTGGAGAAACGAGAGGGAGTATTGGTCGAGTGTGAGAAGCAACTCTCGAGGCTCAGGAAGGAGAGGGAAATCCTTGAAGCGGAGAAGGAGAAAGCCGCCGGATTTGCGGAAAAGCTCAAGAGAGATTCGGCAGATCGAGAGAGTGAGTGCCGATGCCCATCTTACCTGTGTCGCCGAGCTCGTACTGACATCGAGCTACCTCACCTTAACAGTTCGTGTTTCGAAATTGAAGAAACGGATCGCCGAATTGGACGAAGATGTTTTCGGCTTGAACATCGCTCTCGACGTACGCCACCGTCTCTTTCCTCACCATGCATCTCCATGACTGACCTCTTCTCCCCTGCAGGCCAAACAACAAGAAGCCTCTCACTGGAAACGCCAAATGACTCAACTCAAACGTCAATCCCAATCCCACTCCGAATCTCTCGTTCCTCCCTCCTCAACCGCTCGTCACCCTGCTTCAACCGTACGACGCTCCAACACGACTTCAGTTCTCTCCGGTCTCGAGAACCACACGCTGTCGTCGAAACCTGATCAACAAGGAACTCCCTTCTCGAAATCATCGCATCTTTCCCGTCGTTCTTCTCGCTCGAACCTCCTCTCGGCCTCGTCTAAACTCACGCAGTCGAATTCTCAGTCGAGTGAACATGATCTCACTCTACCGGATCACGAAGAAACTCCATCGAGATTACCTCCCCTCGTCTCCTCTGGCACTGTATCAACTGCAGCTCAACCGATTCGTCGTTCGACTTCTTCGAGTTCGAAATTGATTCAGTTCCCGAAAGTCCCGCAAGGGGATCAGGATCGATTAGGAGGGGGAGGAATGACAGGTCTTGGACTCGGAGTTGCTGGAGGAACAAATCGACAGAAGAAAAGATCGAGTTCAGGACAGGGACAGGGAGGGGGTAGTAAGGAGAATGAACCGATAAAGGATGGAGCAGGAAGTACGCCGAGTAGTAGGAGGTCGAGCGCTTCGTTCGGGAGGGAAGCTGTCCTCGCCTAAACTCAATCGAGAAAAATATAAAACTGAACTTTTCGCACTGATATCCTTTCTGCCTTCACGTATTGATACCTTTACCTCCTATGTACGCTAGCTATATCTTTATTCGTTTTTCAATCTCTACTCTGCTCTCTCTTTGACGAGCGAGGTTACTCTTTTCATTCGTTCCATTTTCGCAAATCCTATTTTTCATATATTTTTTGCAACAAAAAAACTCTTCTTCAATGAGACTGACCACATCTCAGAATTAGAGAGAGAGAGAGAAAGAGACTAAGATGGAGGAGGGAAGTTGGAAGGGTCGAACATATTCATCGAAACTGGAGGAGGAGGGGGATTCGAGGGGGTCGAGGAAGAAGAAGGAACGGGTGCTGGTGCTGGCGCTGGAGCAGGCGGAGGAGGAGGCGGTGGGAGAGGTCTAGAAGAGGTGGGCATGATTGGGAGAGTCGGGAGAGACGGGAGAGCTGAGGAAGAAGTCTGTTCCGAACTGTTCGTTTCGCCTCCGTTCGTGCTTGATTCCAAAGCCGGATCAATCGCCATCGCCCCTTCACCTCCTCCTTGTTCGTGTTCCGTAGGGTTTGTCTCGATCGTCTCCTGTTGCACGTGATCTTCATTCGGAGGTGGTTGACCTTGTAATAACCATTCCGGAAAATCTTGTTGATGAGAACTCATTCCTCCTCCTCCTCCTCCATCTAGCATCATCCCCTGATCTTGATCTTGATAGTGATGATGACCATTGATAGTGGTCCCTTCGAACGAAGGTTGTTGAGAGATTGACAATGAATTTCTCCTCGATTCAGTCGTAGGGAAACTATCTAAATTCTGAAAAAATTCATTCATATCGGGTTCCTCGAACTCCATCATCGTCGTAGATTGTTGTTGTTGTTGGTGTCCTCCTCCTCCTGTGTTCGACGACATTGATGTTTCGAAATGAGGTACGACTGATTCACTTCTCCTCAATCCGCTCGGTCCCGGAGTCTGACCACTTCCATTTCCGAATCCATTCACCGGTGATCCAATCCTACTTTCCCCATTCGCTCCTCCTCCCGCTCGATTCACACTTCCTCCCAGCTTCAACTTGATTCCTCCTCCTTCTCCTCCCCCTCCTGGCGTACCCGCATCGTCACCGCTCGATCCGAATTTCTTCGGTAATTTCTGAGCATGATCCCTCTGACTCCACTCGACATTCATCGAAATCAGCGCCGTCTGTCCCACATAATCATAATTCAATGTCTCTCCCTTCCCTCCCAATGGACCTGGGGGTCCAATCCTCTTCAATCTCGAGAAGAGACCGAGGTTCGGATGAAGTTGATCAGGGTTTTTCGGATCGAATTGTAACGGAAACGAAAGGTTCTTCGCGATTTGAGACAGCGAGGAGGGCACTCTAGGATGTGGAGAAGAGGCAGAGAGAACAGAGACGGATGTAGAGGGGTGATATGGAACGGGGGAGGAGACGGTCCAAGGTAGGTTCGTGTTGAATGCGTGGATTAACGGAGGGGCGAAATCGGGTAAAAATCCAGGAGGGAGAGTTGGTTGACGCATGGTGGGGACGTAGGGGAGGACACCGAAGAGAGAGTCGGACGAGATTTGTAGTTCGGGATGATGTGGGTCGTGAGAGATCAACGAGGCGGCGGAACGACGAAGCTGGGAGGGACGGAGATAGGTCGGTGCGTGGGGAAGGAGAGGAGCGATCGTATTGAAGGAGGGAAGGGAGGAGGGTTGAACAGCAGGAGGAGAGAGAGATCGGCGTCGATTCGTTCGTCGTTTCTTATTCGCTCGACCTGCCTCGTTTTCTCCGCCAGTCGAGGTCGAGTTGAGTTTCGCAGATTGTCGATGAGGGGACGAAGGAGTTGGCAAAGTATTTGGTTGAATCGAGAAACTTTCGGCCAAAATCGATGAACTGAAAGGAACCGCATCACTCCACGGATCTCCTTGACCTCCCAACGCCGTCGAAACCCTACTCTTCCCTACGACTGCACCCGTCGCACCTTCCTTAGCTCTTCGTTCACGTTCTTTCTCTTCCCGACGTCGTCTCGCTTGAATCGATTGATCAGATTCTTTTTCGGATCCAGGGAAAGGTGGGAACCAATCAGGTACGTATTCAGGTCGTTCGGAATCGTCCCTCCACGCAGAGAATGGTCGATACTCTCGTTCTTGAGCGGCTTCATCGAGGTTGAAAGATTCGGGTTGAATTAATGAAATTGAATCGATCGGTCGTCCAGCAGTATCGAACGGATGAAACATTGATACCGTCAAATCTCCTACTTCGTTCGTCGCGTTGTTGCTTGTTGTTGAAGAGCCGAGACCAAGGGAATCTAGGAATTCATTCGAATTTTCTCCAGCGAGGACTTGATCTAAATCTCCAAATAAATCATTCACGCTCTTCTGGGTAATCGAGTCCGGATCGGGTTTGATCGTCACTGATTCCTCCTCCTCCTCCTCCTGAGTCGCTTCGAGTGAAGTAGCTGAAGTCGAAGGGGATGAAACGTTTTCTTCTTCTTCTTCTTCTTCGTTTTCTTCGTCGTCGAGATCATCGAGATCTACGAATGAATGGTGTTGTAACGCGTTGAGGAGGTCTAGATCCCTCTGATTCAAAGGATCATACGAGATCTGAGCCAACGGAGGTTGCGGTACGTCCAATGCGAGATGATCTATCCACTCAATCTCACTCTCATCAGTTTTTCCCTTTCCTCCTTGCGCTCGAGTGGGCCAGTGAAGTGATCTGCGTACCTTGTAAATTCTTTGCCAATTCCCTGACCCCTCCGACTTCCTCCTCGATCCCTTCATCCCCTTTCAATAACTCATCTTCCAACCCCCTAATCCCTCCAACTCCAAACTCCTCGATCGCCCTCCCCAAATCCCAGACTGAAACTTGATCCCTTCCGGAGTGATTCGCGTGCGAGAGAGAGGTTTCGGCGAGAGTTGCGAGGTATTGTTGCAGGAGATGGGAGAGCGTTGAGAGAGATTGAGAAGAGGCGTGAGTGAAGGATGTGGAACGCGAGACCAGGAGCAGAACGGAGAGGGACAGGAGAGAGGAAGGGAACGGGGAGGACATCTAGTGGATCATGAGTGAGCGAGAGAGAGAAAGAAACGAGAGTAAGATGATGAAGTTCCGACTCTTCTCGCACGCCTCTTTGGCTGGTACTGACGCTCTGAGGTAACAAATGAGTATGTGTAGCGATTTATCAGCTAGATACACGAATTTAACGAGTGCAGATCGGAGGGACTTCGGCTCGATCTCCGCTCTTGTCTTCCTTTCTCGCTCTACCACTTTCGCTCACACAGCAAGAGCTACGAGCTCGATCGTCGAGACTTGGATCAAGGCGTTCCCTCTTCTACCCGGATCGATTCTTCCCATTCGACGTCACGAGATAAACAAACCACATCTTCTCTTCCCCCTTCGGCCTCATCGGACTTCTCTCCCATCTCTCATCGCCCAAGCAATCGAATACGTTATCCCGCGATGGCCGATTCGAACCCAACTCTCTACGCCTCCTCTTTCAGTGAATCCCGTTCCCCTCCCTCAACTTTCCGTCCTACTTCCCTCCGACTCTCTCTCCATCGTTCTCTTACCCAAGACCTCTCTACCTACTTCCATGAACGTTCTCGAATCGAGGCAGAATACATTCAAGCCCTCGAGAAACTCTCGTCTCGTTTACATTCCTCTTCGGCGAAGGAATCAGTGTTTTCGGAATCGGATTCGTTTGGATTGGATCCCCGAGAGAAGGGACAACAGTTAGGAGAGGGACTGGTGAAGGTACAGAAAACGTTGGAGGAGGAAGTTAAACAGTTGGGGAGGAGTCATCAGAATTGGAGGAAAAAGGTTAGTGAACAAGTTGAAGCACCGTTGAGGGAGAGCTTGAACGGTGGGGAATGGGGGAAATGGGATAGGGAAGAGAAGAGGTTGGGAGGTGATGTCAAGGAGTATGAGAATCTAGTAGAGAAATTATCAAAAGTGAGCTCGATAATACCTCTTTCTCTCTCCCTTTCTTTCGCTTTCGCTTTCAATTCGTCTGAGCGGTCCTGATTCCCCTCCCCCAATTCGCCTGCTCCTGTAATGTAGGCTCGAACAAAGTCCTCCAAATCGAACTCGAAGCTCCTCTCGACTCAATCCTCTCTCTCCACCCTCGGTTCCTCTCTAACTTCCTCCCTCCCGTCCTTCCTGACCCAATCCCAATCACTCGAACTCTCCCAGACTCAACTCCTGAAACAACTCCTAGTACTCTACGGAACTTTCTCGACCGACTTGGCCCGGGATCGAATGGAATTAGGAGAAAATTTAGTACAGACTGTTCTGGGGTTGGAGGAAGGAGTTGAGATGCAGGAATGGGCGCTGAGGGAAGGGGATAAAGCGAGTGCAGGGAACGGGAGGGGACTCGAGACACTGGAGGAGTTTGGGGGACAGAGAGAGAGACAGAGGGAGGAAAGTGCAGCAACGACGACGACAACGACAGCGGAAACGGATAGTATTGCTCCTTCGGTCAACACGACGAGAAACGATCAGTTGTATCCTAATGCTGCGACTAACAGCAGTGGTTATCAAAGGGAACGAACTAGCTGTAAGTCTCTTCCGCTCGCCTCACAACCCAAACCCAAGAATTGACCGATAACTGTCGCGTTCAGCTCGACTCTCTACCGCTCCTCCCGTCGCACCTCTCCCCTTGCCGACCTCGGCATCCGAGGATACTCGTTCAATCACTTCTTCCACAACGACTCCTTCAAAACCTAAATCGAAACTCGGTTCGAAACTATCTTCTTTCCTCGGTGGTGGGAAGAAAGATAAATCATCCTCTTCGTCCTCCTTCGACAAACAATCCTCACGAGATCGGTCCTCTTCGATTCCTAACTCGGCTCGCTACGCATCTTTCACTGAAACTCCTCCCGCGATCCCTTCACCTTCCCTCCAAGCACCACCTCCGATGGAAAGGAATCTCTCGAATAGGAGTAACGGATCCGATTTACTCGGAGGTCCATCAGGAGGGGAAGGGAATGGATCTTTCCAAACTCCTTTACAACCCACCCCAGCTGGATCGACCCACAATAAGAGGGAGACGAGCTTGTTCCCTACCCTCGGTGGAGGAAGTTCTTCAGGAGGAGGATTGTTCAGGAGACAATCTCGAATGAATTCAATGAATTCCGTCAACAACAACAACAACAACAACAACGCTCAACCGTCATCAAAGAACGAAACGACGACGACGATGAATGGGTATGGGAATGGAGTACCTTTCGTTGCTGAACCTAATGAGATCGGAACGGGAGGAATGGGAGTTGATGAGGAAGGGTTTAGTGTACCTCCGAAAGGATACGATAGAGCGATTGGAACGGATTCGACTGCTGGAGGATTGGGATCGGGAACGAGGAATTTAATGGATGATGATGAAGAAGAAGAAGATACCGATCAACGACAAAAGTAAGCTTGCTTCCTTCCTTTTCAACTCGCTAACTCCTCTCGACTTTCAAAAGCTGATCCCGCAAGTCGTGGGTCCAGTGTCCCAAAACTAAACATTCTCCCCGTCTCCTCCTCTTCCCCCAAAATCCCTTCGCTCCCTGCCTCCCCGGTGATTTCACAAGAATCTGAATCTGAACGACTCGCGGCTTTATCCGCGATCAAGAATTCCCTCGGAGCTCCTCCTTCCTCGTCTGCTTCGATTGCGGGAGGTTTGAATCGACGCGCGACCGCGAGGGGGAGGAGGAGTGAAGCGACTGCACTCGCTACGGGAGGTGGAGTGACGACGAATCGTCCTCATTCGATGCTGCCCTCAGCGACGACGAGTGCCTCGATCGCTGGATTGCAGAGAAGAGAAACGGACGATGATAATGTACCGTTGGCGATGATTCAACATCAACAGCAACAACAACAAGAAACGGCGGCGAAACGTAGAGCCGCTCCTCCTCCTCCTCCTTCCTCGGCCCCAGCTCCTTCCGGCTCGACTCCCTCATCCTTGACTTCTTCGCCTACTTCAACGACATTCCCGACGGCGGTCCCGGTCCCCATCGCTTCATCGCTCAATAACCCTTCTCGAACCATGTCGATCCTTTCCACTAATTCATCCCTCGCTGCCTCCGCCTCTGGTATCGGTTCCTCTGCCCTAGCGAGGAGGGATCCCTTCGAGGGCGTCACGGAACCCGGATTAAGAATCAGTATTCTCGAACAAATCAACGTCTTGATGAAGAATGGAGAAGTTCAAAAAGTACTCGTTACTGGTGAAATCGGGGTTTCTTACCGACCCGACAATTCTACTTCGTCGTCGTCGGAGGAGAAGGAACGAGACATGGAGTTGAAGATAACGAATTTCGATCAATTGGAGAAAACCGCCCCTAATTCGACTTACCTCTCATCGACTTTGATTCCCGGTTCATTCAAACTCTCTACTCCTTCTCTCGCTTCGAAACAAGGCACTACAGTCCCTGTTCTCAAATATCAACTCCGAACTCCCTCGACCTCGACGGCGGGACTGAAAGATCTCGTCCCATTGATCGTTCGACCTACTTGGAGGTGTGAACCGAACCTAACTCGGATCATCGTCGTCTACTCTCAGAATCCTTCCTTCTCGACTTATCCCTCTTCCTCCTCCTCCTCCTCTTCATCCTCGCCGTTTGGGGACGACGAACCCGGGCCCGGGATCGGGATCGAGTATGAGGAATTGAGTTTGGAGATTCCATTCAAACAAGGTCAAATCGATTCATTCCAATCGAAACCTCCCTCAATTGGCTCTTCGTCACCCAATGGTTCTCTCATCTTCGCTTTACCCACCGGATCAATTTCGAAAGAAGGAAAGGAGGAAAAGCTTCTGGTTAGTGCTCAAACGCAAGGGAATGAGGCGGCTAGAGTTGGGAATATGAGTTTGAAATGGAGGATCGAGGGGAAATCGATTGGGAGAGTTGGAGTGGAAGTGATTGGTGGTGGAAAGGGAGAGGGAGAGGGAGTGAGGGAGGTGAGGAGGGAAATTGAGAGTGGGAAATATATCATCGCTTGATCTCGAACGGACCAGTAAGCGACTCTCTCGCCGTCTCACTCGACACAGTTCCTCTCATATTGAATCGTCAGTCATATATACCATTGTTATCATCGCCTCTCGTTTGTCCTGAAGTCTTGCGATGTTTTGTCTGTTTTTTGTCTATTGAAACGGAAGTGAAAAAACCTATTTGTACCTTTTCGGCGGAGGTTCCTAGACCCCTCGTATACCATCTACGTGAGTAGCTATACTCTCTCGAATGTCTGTCAACTAACCTCGAAGACGTGTTCGATTTTTCCGATCGACGCGCTCAGTCCTCTTTCCATGCAAAGTCGACGCATTCACTCTTCTTTCTCTCTTCTTCCACGATCGACATCTCCGCTCCATTTAACCATCTCAATCCTTTCCAGCTTTCCCACTCTTGTACTTCGGATCACAGCACGGAAGCTTCTTCGTGAACAAAGGAACGGCCGCTCGTTCCCCTCTTCCCAACCGATTCCTGCCTCCCTCTTCGTCGACTTGGGGAGCGCAGCAGATACCAAAGAGATGCAAGAGAATGGTGCAGAAGCTGATTCGGGTGATCACGCGAGGCCAGAGAGCCGGTGAGTTCCACTTTTTTCGCTTCATCATCATCAAGGGAAGAGACGGGGTAGGTGTCGACTCGGGTCAATACGGGGCATCCGCAATGGAGTTTGCGCTGGTAGAGTAGTCGTGCTGGGGGCGAGCTGCTCTCAATCAGTTGGTGTCGAGCACAGAAGATTTTCCTTTCTGATCATTCAACATTGTTCGCTAATCTCTCCTCTTGCTCCCCTATTCTCCTGTCTCGTTTCGCAGAACCCTACTCCCACTCTCATTCGAGAACGTCACACACGATCCCACTCAATTCGCTTCACCGCTCCCTCGCAGTCCCTCACTTCCATTCCCCTCTTCCCCGACTTCTCCTTCTGCTTCTACCGGCGTCTCTCCCGTCGTTCGCTCCCGTCCCCCAGCTCTCCGTTCACCGCGTACCTCCCTCGAAATCACCTCTCATCGACTCTCGATCGCCTCGACTTCCTCCTCGACTTCGACGAGATCACAACGTCCCCCTCTCCTGCTGAGATCGAGACATGCTTCGCTACCGGCATCGGTCGTGCAGTCGAGACATCAATCCATTGTGGGGACTCCTGGAGCGGCGAGCCATGGATCGAATGGGATGGGGAATGGGACGAGGAATAGGATCAGTGTAGCGAGTGTTGGAAGCTTCGGAAGCGTCGAGGAGGAGGAAGAGGAGGACGCGAACGGGGCGGAGAAAGTGAGAAGCGAGGAGGACGGAACGAAGGATGAGGTGATTCAGAAGAGTGCGAGTGGGACAGGGTTAATCAGGAATCGTTCGAGACATTCGTTACCTCCTCCAGGGAGATTACCTTCTTTCACTTCCGTGCTCAACCACGAGTCTTCAGTCGATGGAAGAGCGAGGGACAGATCTTCGAGTCCCTTGAGACCGAAGAAATTGTCCGAATACACGGAGGAAGAAAGAAGGAAACGGGAAGAAAAGAGGTTGAGAATCGCGGAAGAATTGAGGGATACAGAGAACGCTTATGTACAAGTACTCGAAGAGATCGACGCAGTAAGAGTTTACAAGCCTTACTGTTTCCCGTCGAGTTGAACTGACTTGTCTTTTCGGCTTCGCGCAGAATTACTATCAACCTCTATTGAACGCTCTCCCACCCACCGATCCTCTCTCTCGTCGAGCTTCGAATCGCTATTCCTCGACCGTCACATCCCCAAACATCTCACCTCGTAGCTCGTCCTACGATCCTTCTCCTCCTCCCGCCGCTCGATCTCGCACTTCAACCAGCGACACCTTTTTATCCTCTTCCTCAACCACACCCTCGACTCCTCCGACTCCCCCGAGCTCAAATCCGACGATGACAACGAATGAACCGATCCTAAGTCGAAGGGAGATCAACGAAGTGTTTTCGAATTTCACGGACGTGCTCAATCTCTCGCATGTCATGCTTCTCACCCTCAACGAAGCTGTTCCTGAACGACCATCCGAACCTCTCTCGATCTCAACTACGCTAGACCTCTCCTCCTCGTCGACGACGACTGGATCAGTTGAACTCGGTCTGAGTAGTAGCGGGGGAACGATCGAAAGTTCTGGTCCTTCGACGCCTCATGAGAGTCAAGCCGTTTCTGTCCCTCTTGAGCCGACTGTCACTCCTCGTCATTCTTCGCGGCGTCCTCCGGCGCCTCCTCTGAGACTCGGAAAGACTCTCCTCCCGATCGTTCCGTTCTTGAAACAATATTCTCTCTTCGTCGCCAACTTTTCCGGTTCCCTCTCCCGACTCTCTCAGCTCGAACGTCGTCAAGATCCAACAGCTCTCTCCACCTCAGCAGAATCGGCGTCTTCTCGATGGAAAGAATTCGTCAAGACTAGAAGAGTCAGTTCTCAAGGAGGGAAAATTGGATTAGGAGGAATGTTACTCAATATCGTACAGAGAGTTCCGAGGTATAGGTTATTATTGATTGAATTATTGGAGTTTACGGAGAGGGATCATCCAGATTTGAGGGATTTACAAATGGCTTTCAATCTTGTTGATTCAGGTGAGCCTTCTTCCCCTTCCTCCCTTCTCCCTCGTTAGTGACTGACGCGTGAGTCGATGAGGGGATAGTTGCGACTCATCTCGACTCGCAGATAGAATCTCATACACACGATCTCGCTATTCTCGACCTACAAAGATGTTTCTCTTCCCTCGAGTTTCCCCTCCTTTCCCCTGGTCGTCAACTCGTCAAACACGGTTCTCTCCAAAAATTCAACCGATCAGGAAAAGAACAAACTCGAACGTTCTTCTTGTTCAACGATATCCTTTTACATGCAGTTTCCGTCGAACAATGGGGATTGGGAATTTCGGGAGTTCTCAACGGAGGAGAAGAATCAGCGGCCTCGTCGACGACGATGGAACAGACATACAAGATGGTAGATCGGTTCGAGTTGGAGGATGTGACGGTTGTGGGAAGTGAGGAGGGTCAGAGGAAGTATGGATTTGAAGTTTTGACGACGAGGAAATCTTTCGCGGTTTATGCTGGTCAGTCTCACCCTCTCTTCTTCTTCTCTACTCTCATGGATCGTCAACCTGACAGAGTTTTCTTGTTGGATTGGGATGTGTAGATTCCCTCGAAACGAAACTTTCGTGGCTCGACGCCGTCCGGGACGCGAAAGCCGCCTTGATGAATGATCGACGAACTCTTCAACGCGCGACAATCTACGACTCGGTAGCTCCTTCTTCGGACGCTTCGCTCTCGTCGAAAACGGAGAGAAGGGTTTCACTCCCTTCACCGAGTAAGGATCGTTCCTCCTTCCTCGCAACTCCTCCTCGGCTAGCAAGGCAGGTCTCGAACATACCACAACTCGGGACGATCCCTCCGACTCCGGGAGATGAGTTACAGACGTTGGAGTTTCCGATCGCGACTTCACCTCTTCGAACCGAGTCTCCTCAGGAATCGCCACCTATCCCACTTCCTTCGTCGATTAGCCCTTCCCCGACACAATCTCCCTCTTCGAATGGTTCTCCTCCAGTAGGGCGTCCGAGTCTCGCTCGAGTTCGTCGTTGGAGCGAAATGCGACCGTCCGATGCGGTCCAAGCGATCACATCCGCTTTCATCCCTTCTTCCTCCGCCACTCCCGACGTCGAAGAAGACCAACTCTCGTCGGATCGAATCGAATACAAAGTGATTGAAGCGTATCACGCGCCAGTGTGGGTACCCGATTCGAAAGCGGATAAATGTATGAGGTGTGGAGATTCGTTTGGGCTGTGGAGGAGGAAACATCATTGCAGGTTGTGTGGTGGAGTCGTTTGTTGGAAATGTTCGACAAAGGTGAGTCACTGCTCTTTTGGGTCGACTGTATCGAGCTTCGTTGCTAATTCGTTCGGTGTTTTCTTTGTGGGAATCAGTATTTCATCATTCCGGGATATCTCCTCTCCTCCTCCTCTTCCTCTTCGAGCTCTCCTAGTCCATCGTACCCGAAAGTCTCTACCCCTTCACAAGAAGATCGACTCGCCAGATCATGCGACACCTGCTTCACCAACATCTTCGAAGACCCTCTCCCTTCCTCTCGTTTCCTAGGCGCTTCAACCCCCGGGACGACGTTCGGTCGAAAGACTCTCCAACCTTGCGTCGATCGAACGGCGACGTTGAATAGGTTATCGAGAATCATACATCCGAGGGAAATGCCACTGTTCGATCTTGTCGAAGGTGGTGGAGGAGGCCAAGGAACGACTGAAGAAAATTCGACTTCTCCAGAACCTGAGCGGAGAGTGACGCCGAGGGAGAATCAGGATGGGTCGGAGACGATGGGAGTGCAGAAGAGAAGGAGGAGGTTAACGGCGATGGGACAGTTGCAGACTTTGTTAGCGAAACAATCCTGAGTCGTCTCTCCTTTCAGCTCTGTCTGGCATCCCTCTTGCTCCATTGACGATAATTTACCCCGTCTCGTCATCTGAGAACGCTCTTCTCCATCTTTTCACTGTCTCCTTAATCTTACTGCCTGTTCTTTCGCAACCGCATCTTGCATTCTCTTCCTCTCAATCCTTCGTCGGGCAGACTCAGAGATTTCGAGAGCATGTACAAGGAAAGAGACTTGATACAACAGTACAAAAGAAGAGACTATAGACAGCATAGGGGGAAAAGGAGGAGGAGGAGGAGATGGGGAACAAGTCAACCGGTTTATCACTTCCCTTGTCTCGCTCGTTCGAGAGCATACATTGCCAAGCTCGTCGTGCAGACTACTTCGAGTTCGTGCATGTAATCCCTCGACAGTCTTAAGATGCCGTTCTTTCGACTCCATGTCGACCGTTCATCCCATGTGGCCACGATCCTTTGTTCATTGGGGATCGTCAGGTCTGCGAGCTAACGCAGTAGGTTTCGAATCAGTACTCGAGATACAGAAGGAGACAAAGAGCCGCTCACTGCAAGTTCAGTCCCCGAACCAGGAATTCCTACGAAACCGAGCTCGAGTCCGTTGTCACCCTTGCACCGCAAAATTCGACACGAAACTCACCGACGTTCTTCCACTTGTACCTAGTCCCTGAAGTCGGAGACACGAACTCATGCGTGACCGACATCATCCCTGTCTTTACACAGTCTGCCTCTCTCCCATCAGGCAGTTGAACCTTGAAATCTGAGGTCCAACCTTTCTTCGCTCTACAGACGATAGGTCCTTCTGGACCGCCTGCTTTCAACTCGGAAGACCAGCCTCCAAACCCGGAATGATGGTCGTAGTAGAACCTATTCAGGCGGTTCGAGCACGAGTGAAATGAGTTCTCATAACTTTCGTACGAGGAGTGCAACGAGGAGAGACGTTGAGCGCTTACATGATCGTATCGGATCCTTCCTCGACCAAGACCTGATCTCTCCCCGTGAACCCCTGCGAATGACATTCGAGAGTCAAAGGAGGAACCGGAGTTTGAGCTTGAGGTTGGTGAGAGTTGAGCGCGGAAGGTGGAATAGGATTCTTGAGCATTCTGCTGCCGAGTTCGAGGTGTGGAGTGAGGCGTAGGAGAGCAAGAAACGTCAGAGAAGAAATTGTCGGAAGGGTTCTTTCTGAGAGGAAGAAGTGGAGCCCTTCGCGAGGCTGTGCATGCAGAAGGTTCTGAAGTGGGTCTTCCTCGAGAGCTCGGTTTGTTCTGTCCAAGAACTTTGCGACGGGGAAACAGCTTCGAACTCGCGGGAAAGACACCAAGCTCGACCGTGCTCGAAACACACAGAGTTCCAGTGAGTTCTCCTCGAGCTATCTCACCCGGACTACCGATCACAGCATCTACCGTGCACCCTCTTCTCCATCTTCCGTCGTCTCCCTACTCCTCATTGACCGATCTCCAGTCTCGTTCCCTCCTCCTTCCGCTCCAATTCCTGACCCGAATCCCCCCCATCCCCAAGGTTCATGACTCTGCGTCGGAGGCAACGACCACATTTGACTTCCATACGGATTCGCGGCGTAGCCTGGAAGCTGAGGTGGCGGTCCTCCACCGGTTGTCGAACCGCTCAAGTGGGAATAGAGGAAGTTCTTGCCGTAAAGCCAGGCTGGGACCGACGGATCAAACGGTGAAGGAAGTGGGATCGTGTTCGAGCTGGGCGAGGCGTGAGAGGGTAGTGACGGCGAGGCAGAAGGAGCGCGAGAGGGGAAGAAGTTTGGATTTGACTGATCGAAGAGGGATGAGTTGGGAGGTTGAGGAAGGGGAAGACCGGTCGCCGGAGGAGATTGCGCGAGAGCAAAGGATGACGACGATGTACCGGTGGGTGCATTACGACTGGGTACAGTAGTTGACTTGAGCTAATGACACGCGAGAAGTCAGTTGTCGCCTCTCGAAAAACGTCCTCGAAAGGGCAATCTTACCTTTCGTTTCCCCTTCTTGTCCGTGACGACCTCATTCTGTAATCGTTTCTCGTCGGCGAGAAGGGGCAAGACTAGGTTCAAACCTCGCTCGGCGATCTGACTCGAGTATTTGAGGCCTTCGAGAGTCGGTAACGCGGAGAGAATTTCGTTTCGAATCGCTTCATTGTCGGGAGTCGGGTTCTTGAGCTGTTCGAAGAGCTCGAGAGACATCGAGAAAGAAGCGACCGAGATACTGTGAGGAGAGAGACATCAAGTCAGCTCAAGGGATCTCCCAGCGCAGATCGAGACGAGACTTACTGATATAGAACTGTCCAAATTCGAACACCCCGTATTCGAGTAGCTTCTCGGAGGATTGCACGAGCGGCGTCGACAACACGACGATGCGAGAAAGCGTAAGTCGTAGCTGGATGAGTACAAAAAACGCGAGAACAACCAGTGAGCTTGACTTCCCCGGCAGATGACGCGATCGAACTCACCTCGAGATGGCTTCGAAAGAAAAGGACGATGAATCGACAAGATCTTGTGTTCGAGGGAGATGAGGAACGTCGAACGGAGGTGATTTGGATCGATCGATTCTGGCATTCCTGAAGTTGGTCCGTCCGCTTTGAGCCATGCAGGGAGATTTGTGAGCATCGCTTCGAGCTGTTTGTCGGCTTGGAGGAAAGCTTGATAAGCTTGTGAGGACGAGACCTTCGTGATGATATCTTTACTCTCGAAAGCGCTGGCCATGCTTGCTCCGATTTCGATGTACTGGATCAGCCACGAAGAGTAGGTGAACTCGTCGCGAGGTCGATTGATAATGTTTCCGGTAGCGAGGTCGCTGGAGGAGAACGGGAGAGAGTCAGCTCGAGCAGAGATTAGCAGAAGAGGACGAAGACTCACTCGTCGGTAGCGTTCAGCGGCAGAGGCGTTTCGATCCTCAACTTGGCCAACAGAGAATACCCCTTGAATGGAATTGCGAACCATTCTGAATGCACAAGTGCCCACAAAACTCTCTTCTTCATCTCCCGTTCTATCAACGATTTCGCCCTCAGTCGAGCTGGTTTCCCTTTCAAAGATTGATCCCATTGTTCGTCCGTCGGAAGTCGATGCAGGCCGAGATCTTGTGCGATTGAGATACCGGAGGAGAGGAGAGATGCGATGAGTGTAGCGGATCCACAGTCTCGACCCGAAAGAACGAGGAGAGATATAGCTTTGAGGCATTCGAAGTCTTGCGCTTGGAGAAAGTTGTGTCGATACAAGCAAGAGATCGAGCAATTGAACCTGGGCCAAACGATCCATGTCAGCAGAACAAACTGAGGGGGTAGAGACTCGAGGCTTACCATCGAGCTGCTGCTTCACTCGTTTCTTCCTCTGACCATTCCAGCTCGTTCTGCTCGTCGTCGCTGAGAAGCTTTGTACTAACAGCTAACAATGCAAAGTAGGTACTCATCCAAGCGAGAGAGGCTCGGTCGAAACGGTCTTCTCTCAATTCTCGGAATGCTGTGAGTTGACCGTAGAACGTCGGTCGATGAATGACCGAATGCTGTGAGATCAATCCCTTTGTATCAGACAATTGGCGAGAAGAAGAGTGATCGCGACAGACAGGACTCACATGCCAACCGTATCTATCGAGTCCTGTCCGGAAGATCACGTCTTCTTCGAGAGGAGAGGGTGCAGCGCTGGAGAGGCTTTCGTTATCGTGGAATAGCGAGAGAGGAGAGTCGGAGGGTGGATCAGGCGCCAATATCGCGTAGTGGTGACTCGGAGAACCTTCTTCAGTGTCGTGAAGCAGAGGTTGATGTGAATTCGAATTCCATTCGTTCCGCCGTGGTCGACCCAACGCCGAGAATTCCAAGTCGATCGCCGCTTGTACATTCACTTCGCTTTCATCTGTCGTTTCCTTCTTCTGTTTCTTCGGCGCTGGTTCGAGGTCCCTTGAGGATCCGATCGAGGGTAAATTCGGCCGTTTCGATGTAGAAGCGTTTCCTTCTTCAGCTACCTCTCCAAGGTCTGTGACCGGATCTCCAAACGTCTTAACAATCTCATCCAACTCCTTGGACTCTTCTCCCTCTTTAACCGACGAGTTTGCGATGAAATATTCGAGAGAGGGCAAACGCGCTTTCAGGGAATCGAGCGTTTGTCGAAACAAGGCGAGTTCTTCGAGTGCCGATCGTCGACGAGTATCTAGTTCTTGTGTTGGATCGACACTGTGCGAGAGGTGCGAGGAATTCAGCTCGTTGTTGAGGAAAATGAAAATTCGAAATCGCTCACCCAACTTTCGACTTTCTCTTCCTTGGCTGTGACTGACAGCTCGCCGCTTGATTCCTCTTGACGCATGCCCCGCAAGGAACGTTCCTGTACAGCAGAAGAAGGAAAGAGAAAGTCAGTTTCGTCTGTTTCCGATGCTCGCTATTCTTCTCTCCGGCCGGGAGGCTGCACAGTCGAATGCTCGATATGCAAGGAAATGTCCTAGAGTACCACTCACCTATCGCACGACCTCTTCGCTCGAGCACAGTTCCCACAACTTCTCGCAGATCTTTCTGGTAAAACGGCGAGATTGGCACTCGAAGTTTCGGCCACAGAGTCCGCCATAACTTCCTTGAAGGTCTACTGCTTCTTTCTGCTTCGTCTGATTGCGATTCCGGGTAGAGATGGCGATTGTTTTGTTCTCAAGAGATCAAGGTCGAATTAGCCGCGTCGATTCGAAGGAGAGGTCAGGCGCGCTCGTTGCTCGATCTTAGCGACGATATAGGTTGAACGCGACTGGTCGTGAAAGCGGATAGCGAAAATGCGAGAGGGCGGATGAGGAAACGAATCTCGTCCGAAATGTTTCCAACCCGCGGGTGACAAAAAAGACGGTCAATTGAAAGGTAGGACTGATAGCAACAATGAGGAGAAAGTAGCAAAGAGCGCAAACGACGAGGGGAGGGAAGTACATTTTAGGTTTTGCGGTGAGAAGGAGAATCGAGAAAGTGATACAGTTTGAACAGGAGAAGTGCTAGTTGACGTTCTGAGGGAATCCCGACATCCATTCGAAACCAAGCTCTGATGCGATGTCGAAGTGAAGGTCGTGCGGTGTGATCGAAGCGTCAGAGGAAGTACTATTAACGATAAGACTTGGTCAGTTAATCGAAATCATCACGAAGCGCAAAGGTCGACTGACCCAGGACGTTGATAGACCGGATAACCGTTCTGGTAAGCAGGTTGTGATTGCGGAGATGGCTGATGGTGTTGAAGTTGAGCGTGTTGAGCTCCATTCGTATCGATGAGAACTCCTCGAGAATCGACAGGTCCCGACGACGAGTGACCAGGTGGGGCGATACCCGGAGGACCAGGGTAATGAGCAGTAGTAGGAGGCTGAGGAATTGTACTGGCTCGACGTTCTGCTTCGGTAACGATCAAACTGATCCTCTTGAGGACTTGAGCGTAAGTTTCGGTCTGACGGTTGTTCGGTCGGTTGTGATAAGCTTCGAAGAGACATTGAACGACAAGGAGTGATTGTCGAGCGACGTTGCGGACCCGTTCGCGGATCGAGGAGAGAGCGCGGTGGAAAGCTCCAGTCGCATCGCTGATCAATCGGTAGTCGGCGCTAGGTTGCGATTCGGGTTCTTGATCGTACCAGATCGTCGAGAATAAGACGACAATAGCGATCTGAGAACGAGTAGAATACGTCAGCTGAGAACACGAGGGAGAAACCGGGAGAGGACAGTGTCCCAACTCACTTGAACGTGGTTCAATTGATAGCTGATGGAAGAAGGAACCGGATTAGTCTGAGCCGAACGTTTCTAATCACCAATAAACCTGCTCACCAGTCCTTGACGAGAGGGCACTGAGTCCTGTCCAACTCCTTTTGGGTTTCGAGAACTATTCGTGCCGAGGCGAGAGCCAGATCTGTCGCTTTCCTGAAAGTCGGATCTCTGTAGCCCTTCGAAGCGACTATATTGAACGTTCGGATTAACTCGGAGCTCCTTTCACTTGAACTCGTTGAGACTCACAAGGTCGATGGAAACGAATCAACCGAATGTTGATGTTTTGTAGAGAAAAGATCCTCGCCCAAAACATCGGTGTCGTTTCGTTCGGCTCCGGTCGCTCAAGTTCGTACTCTTCGAGTAGATTCCTCATCTCCGTATCGCAGTGCATGACGGTCGCGTAGGTGTAGGAAGGGTCGAGAACAACCGTGTCGTGGAACGCTCGTTGGATCATTCCGACTCGGAAGCGAAGAGTCTGTAGGTCGTCAAACCTTCTGTCAGCTCGTGACTTCGTGCGAAGGAGAGGTTCAAACGTACCTCATAGGCAGCGATCGTGCGAACATCCGATGGAGCCGGATTCGTGAGTCCATCGGGCGAAAGGTCTTGATCGTTGTAGTTTCCGGGGAACGAGCAGTCAACTGACAAGAGAACGAAAGGTGAGCTCACGTAAACGAACTTCGTGGGGTTCGAGTCGGGGAAAGGTTACCGAGATGCATGGGTAAAACTGGTCGACATCTGAAAGTAGTTTGATCGATGTGACACAGACCATGGAAAGCTTTCAAGGCGATCTCTCGTCGCAGAGAACAGCTGCCAGGCGGTAAAGCGGGATCTTGACACGTCGGCATCACCGTTGGATCCGAACCGAGTTTGTCTAGTCCCAATTGTTGACTGAGACGCACTGAAGCCGCGACGTAAGGAATGAGAATGTCGACCCGTCCAGGATCTCCCGAGTTGAGAGCGAGGGGACCGAGAAGAACCGTAGCCTGCGAACGGGGTTGAAGTGAGTCAGCGCTCAAGAGACCTGAATGGAATCCAGACGCGCTCACCTGAATCGTCCTGATCCTTGCGAAAGTGCCATAGCCATCTCCGCAATCGATTGCTGCTCGACCATCTTCAAAGTACCTCGAGAACATCCCAGTCAACTCTTCGTGCGTGAAATCGGAACCGGGAGGGAGGTAGTCGATCGAATTGGCAGAAATCGCGAGGGTCTTTCAGGCGAGAGCGCGAGTCAGCGACCTGAACATCGCGGAGTTCTCGAATCCGTAGATCAAGCTCACAAGGAAGAGAACCGCAAGCCAAAGAGGATCGATTTCTAGTTGTCGTCCTTCTCTCCAAAGTTGATGAAACACCTCATACTCAGAGAGGAACGTTGGTGTATGATAGGCTAGCAGTTCAACATTGTTAGCGCCCGCAGTCAGAGTCAGATACAGGGAGAAACTTACGAAGCCAGAACCAGCTGACGTTTGTGAAATAGTATTGAATGAGAAAGTCCATTTTTGGCTTCGGAGGTAGACCTGAGTAAAGATCCTCCAACACGAAACGCCATCTCTTTGTGATTTGAGGAACGAGTAACGATTCTCGATAGCGAGAAGCACTGTGAGGTGGTGGAGGAAGAGCCGCAGCTGAACCGTAAGGGTGCGCCTTTTCATCCAAGTGTCAAGTTCAATCAAAGCGCTAAGAGCATGTGGCGTTGTTGAAGTGACTCACCGGTGCGGCGATTTGACGAACTGCTTGAGGAGCCGAGACTCGGACATTGACCGCTGAGCGGACGAAAAATTGAAGCTCAGTTTTCTTTCTCTTCATTTCTTCTCCTTGAGGGGACCTACCGATATCCTCGAGCGTCATTGCAGCTTCTTCCGTCTCGCTCAGACTACCTTCTGACTTTGCACGCACTGTTTCGTTCGCTCCTCCTCCAGCAGCAGAATTTGAAGGGGAAGCTCCATTCGCCGTCACTGTCGAGATCCTCCTCTGATGTTGCGGAGGTAGACCTTGACCTAGTAGCATGTTCTCGAGGTGTGAGACTCTCCGTTCGAGATCGGCTCTGTGGTCGTTACAATTGAGATCGCTGCGAGTATCGGTTCTGAGTCAACATCGGCAGTAGAGACGGAGGAGGAGGATTGTTACAAGCTTACCTCGAGTTGCCATTGTTAGCTCCCGGAGTTGATCCTGGGTCACACAGAGCTGATTCCCCTCGTTTCTCACATGCCCTGCAAGCCGATCCTGGTTGATCTCTCTCACACCGAATCTTTCTCGTCGTGCAATTCCGACAGCTGAGGATGGCTCGTTTGCGAGTGATTCGTTTCTTGGTTGCACTCTGTCCTGTTGATGCCTTTCCCGAGGCGGTGGAAGATCCGATTACGGCCGAAGGGAGAGGAGGAGAACCTTCGATCGATTCGGTTGCTTCTAGCGAGCGCTTGAGGGTGCTGGAACGAACTAGTGGTGATTCTTGGTGATGTTGACTGGAGCCAGGCTGAGCCATCGCTTCAAGTTCGGTTGTTCCGGTGAGAGAAACGATAAGACCGGCGTGGAGAGAAATTGCAGGGTTTTCTCGTTCGAGTCGGCTCCTCGGGGCCTCTGCTTCCCAGTTTTCTCTCCTCCAGTGCTAGGCCGTCCTCGACCTCGCAAGGCAGCGTCTCTTCGCCCGTCGAATGTGCTCTCTTCCGACGGGATGCAAACCTCGCTTCATCTCCGAAATACATCAACCGTCCGACTCGAGCGTGAACAGACAAGTGAGACGCTCAGAGACACGCTCGATGCTACTCGGAATAAGATCTACACTCGCTACACGCTCTACTTCCTCTGAGAGCGTCTGAAACGTCGGATCCATCTCAATGTTCCGAAGTTCTGCTCATTCAGCTCTTGCAGGTTCCTGGCTATGCGGAGGAAAGCGTCAAAGTGATGATACAGGGTGCTGGTTATCGAACGCGCGAAAGATGACTGCATAGGGAAAGGGCAAGTCGGGTAAGTGATCTTCTCGCATTTCGTAGAGATGAATAGCTGACCAACTTGCACTCTCCCCAACAGCACTCCAGTCCGCAGAAACCGCTGGAAGGGTGCGCTCGGTTCGACCTTTCGTTGACGCAGATTCTCTTTCAAGTTGCGAACGTGCAAAATGACTTTCTTCCCTCGACTTTCCTCCGTGCGGAGTGAGCCCATGCTACTGTACGTCGAATCTTCCAGAGCTAGTGCGAAGCTTTACACAGAAATGCGGAAGCGCAAAATGTCAAAAGCACGTTCGTAATTTTCTTCCGTCGCACGTTTGTCATTTCTCTTCCTTTCACAGTCTTATTCTTCCGAAACGGCCCCACCTTCATCACTTCCAATCTCGCACAGTAACGCCTATCTCAACCTTCAACGCTTCAACGCGAATTAGCAACTCAGCTCTCAACAAAGCTTTACGAAACATGGCGACGAAAGCAATCCTTCTGGGCACTGCTGGAGCTTCCATCTACTTCTTCGATATCCTGAAGCGTCAGCTAGACACATATACCCATCACTCGCCCACCTCTGGCTATGTCCTTGCCGTCGCGATATCGACAATCGTCTTTTCCGCTTTCGCCAGCACTTTCTCTGTCGCACTCACTTTCGCATGGAATTGCTTCTTGAAGCCGTTGGGAAAGACTGTTACTCAAGAAGGGAGATTGAACAGCTTCTACGAAGGTCAAGCCTCGGTGAGCATGCGATTCTTGTCAAGACTGAACAAAACTGCTGACTATTCGCGTGCTCGGATTTACCAGATCTACGACAAGACACGTGCGAGACTGCTACGTGGTCGAACGACGATGTTACGACTCTCTGCTGCTCATCTTCGAGAGCAACGGAAACGAAACCCATCAAAGAAACTCGTCTGGGTCGATGTTGGAGGTGCGACTGGATGGACGATTGAGGAGATGAACAAGTACTTTCCGATCAGCGAGTTTGATGCAGTCTACGTCGTCGATCTGTGTGGACCCCTCCTCGAGGTTTCGCGGAAACGCTTCGAAGCGAAAGGCTGGAAGAACGTCCACTGCCTCCTCCAAGATGCGACGACTTTCGTGCTCCCCGAGTGGACCGAGGAAGGAATCGACGCGAACGAGGGTGGACTAGACTTCGTCACGATGAGCTACTCTCTCAGGTGAGCCAGCGAGACAATTCAAAATCTCGTCCGAACTTTTCTGATCTCCTCGATGTGAGCTTATAGTATGATGCCCGACTACCTTACTCTGCTCGATCGCATTGATCGACTTCTATCACCGATTGGTCTCCTCTCGGTCGCGGATTTCTACGTTTCAACTCGCGAAACTTCCTCAATGGCAAGCGTAATCGGAGACGTTGCATCTCGACAATGTAGCTACTGGAGTCGCTTGTTCTGGCAGCACTGGTGAGAATCGTCTCCTACTGTACTATGAGTCTTCGTTGACAATTGACGCTCTGTCCGCAGGTTCGAACTCGATCACGTCGACCTTCATCCTTCTCGTCGAGCCTACGTTGAACACCGCTTCGCGACAATCAAGTCGTTCAACTCTCGCAATGGTTTCATCTTACCCGGATTAATCTCGATGTGAGTCGAGAGAAACATGCATCCTGTGCGCGAGCCTGAGCTGACCCGCTCTCACTCTTCGCAGTCCCTACTACGTCTCTCTTCATACCTCTCGTCGTATCGATACCTCAAAGGCTAACCAAGCGTACGAGGTCGACGCTGGAAACACCATTTCTGCCTCGCCGTCTCCCCTCCTCCGACCAACTGCTTCTCGTACTACCAGCGGTGGCGACATCCCCGATCTCGCCCTCGGTCTCAGCGCGGCACTCTCTCGCGTACCTTCTTCGAGGCGCAAGACGGAACGAGCCTATTCTCGTTCGAGCGATCAAAGCGATTCAGTCCGCATCGACGTTGCTCCCGAACAACAACTATCCGCTTTCCACTACGGCCTCAAGCACTATCGGGTGCCTTACCTAGATGACAAACAACATCGAGAGTTTAGGACGTGGATCTATGGGTAAGTCCAGGCGATCCCTTCGACTGAGTCTCTCCCTGACCAAGTCGTTCTTTCGTAGATTCACCTGGGAAGATCCGGCGGTCGATATGCAACACCTCAACCTTACGGAGAACGACTCGATCCTCTGTATTACCTCGGCCGGAGACAACGCTCTTCACTATGCGATCGATGGAAATCCGAGAAGAATTCACACGGTCGATTTCAACCCGTGCCAAGGACACGTCCTCGAACTAAAGCTCGCTTGCATCAACTCGCTTGAATATGAAGACTTCTGGCTCATGTTTGGAGAAGGAAAACACCCTCGATTCCGAGAAGTCAGTCGATTCGTTCACTTCCCTCAGACTGCGAGACTAATCTCTCGTTTCATCTTGTCAGCTACTCGATACGAAGATGTCACCATTTCTTTCGAGTCACGCCTACCAATTCTGGAGGAAGAACGACAAAGCGTTCTCGGACTGCTTCTATTTGAGAGGTGAGCGCGATCGCTCGTCTCCCTCGAATTTCCGCTAATCCGGCTTTCTGTTCCAGGCTACTCGGGTCACGCTCTTCGTCTCGCCAAGGTAGCTCTCTACTTGACAGGCATGTCGAAAGTCGCGCACGAATTCTGCGCTGCGAAGACGCTCGATGAACAAAAGAGGATCTGGGACGACAAACTAAGGCCTGTTCTTCTCTCGAAACTCATCACGAAAGTCTTCCTCTCGAATCCGGCTTTCTTGTGGAACGCTCTCGGTACGTCTCAATCTCCGAGTGATCGGTACGAGTGTTTGGACAGGGCTCAAACTCATTCTCTGTCCTCTTTCAGGAGTGCCAATCAATCAGGCGAACGTTTTCCTCAGCGAGACGACCACGGAACAATTCGCAATCGATACTCTCGATCCTGTCGCATACGGCACACACATCGCGAATGGGGCTTACCACTATCAACTCTGTCTCGAGGGAAGATATACGAAAAAATCTTGGTGAGCCTCTCTCGCGTTCTATCGACTGGAAGCAGTCACTGATCGGCACTTGATACTGTATTCCGTAGCCCTCTCTACCTGACTCGCGCAGGCTTCGAATCCCTCAAAGCGAAGAACGGCGCAGCACTCGATTGTTTCCGACTTCATACCGATTCGATCAACAACGTCCTGAATCGACTCGCGAAGGAGAACTCTCTCACGATATGCGTCATCATGGATCTCCAAGATTGGTTCGACAACACCATCTCCTCGAAATCGAAGAAATCGAAGAAATGCGCTTTGACGGAAACGATTCGAGCACTTCACGGAGCTCTCGTCCAAGGAGGAAGAGTCTTCTTCCGTTCTGCTGGTCAGAAACCTTGGTATCTCGAACTCTATAGGAGGGAAGGATTCGAGGTCGAGTGCATTCACAAGAGACCGATTGGAGGGAAAGAACCGATTGATCGGGTCAATATGTAGGCCTTTCTCCCCGAGCTTTCATCCAGTGTGAGCTGACATCCTTCGAACCTTGCAGGTACGCCTCGTTCTATCGATGCACAAAGCTCTAAGTTGCATGTATTGGTTGAGTTCTGAGAATCTTCCATCTTTCCTCGACTTTGAATACGAAAAGCAGTGTCTCCCTTCTCTCGGTTTCTGACGTGGAGAGACGGTCCGATGAGAACTTGAATGCGAGAAGTGTCTATTTGCGTTAATCTAATGCGGAGAGAAAGTCTAATACAAAAACCGATGACAATATGCTGATAACGACGAAAAGGCTCGACGGTAAGAGAGATGACGCGGAAGAAGAGATCGAAACGAACTGAACCGCCATTTTGAGATCCGAGCCTAAAGCGTTGCAACTGTTTCGAGAAGAATTCGCTCAGTCGTCTGATCGAGATGATGAAAACTCGAAGTGTACTCACTATACATTCCCCCAACGATCCTGAGCCCTCTCCGTTCTCGAGCTATGTCTCACATCTCCCGCGATTCGTTCTCTTCGTCCAACTTGTTCCGTCATTCCATAAACTGCTCTTCCGGTATCTCCACTCGTCGGACACGACCACTTCAAGAAGCTCGGACATCTCGCATCAACGAGATGACAGGCATCCATGCAAGGTGGAACCTCGGAGTATGGGAACGGAGATTGTTCGAGCGAGTTTCGACGATTCGAGGGATAGGAAGAATTGAAGAGGTCGGGAAACGTTGTCGATAGATTCGAGGGTGCGAAGGAAGGGGTACGGGAAGCGGGAGGGTAATCTCGAATAAGGGTATCCGAATAGTGAGGAGGAATCGACCAGGTTGCGAGATCCATTTCGGGGTCGAAGAGGGAGGAATTCGATGGGACGAGAGTCGTGATATTCGGAGGAGCGTCGGTACACCGAGGGATCGTCGTCGCACAGATCCAATCTCGGTAGGCTTCGTAGCAGTCGGTACAGGTTGAAACGACGGAATATTGTCCGAATTTCGTCGAGTTGCAAGGGAAAGTCGTAAGGGTCCGAGCGAAGGCCGCGAGGGAAGGAGATATCGTCGAGTTGAAGTAGTCGACGAGGTCAGAGGTCGGAAGGGAGAGAGGAGCGGGGACAGAATAGGCGACTGATGGGCAGAAATCGAGACCGTACAGAAGTCGACAGGAAGAAGCTATGAACGAGACGTCAGTTCTAACGCACTCGTGTCGAGAGCACCCGGAAAGACTCACTCGACTTTGTCGTAAAGAAGATGGGATCCCATAACCTCGTCGCATTCGTCGAATTCGAAACTTCCGTCAAGTTTTGCACGAGCCACGCTGTGTAATTCGCTCCTCCTGGTAGATCCGACACGGCGAACTGACTCCTCGTACCACCTCCATACCCTCGGGTCGTCTCTGATGCCTCAATATTGCGCTCCGGGACGTTGCTCTGAGATCTGACGAAACACCTCGATCGACCGAGACTGTATGAGAGGGGAGTTGAGGGTGAGATGATCGAATAGTAGACAGGAGTGTAGGCTGAAGGCTGAGGTGATCCATCTGTCCAATTCGCCGTCGTGAGGAGTGCCGTCGATTGATCCGAATCGTGAAAATGAAAACTTGCTCCTCCATCGAGTAAAACAAGCGGAGCATCGTTCGTCACGTCCAACTCGAACGTCCACACTCCATCTCCATCTCCACCTAGCTCTGCATCGTCCGGTGCCGTGACTCCGACCCAAACTCCATCCGTCCCTTCGCCAAAGAGAGTCACATTTGCTGCTCCAAATTCCAATTTTGAGGTCGCGCCTTCCCCTCTAGCTTTGCTCGGTGCATTATCGGGTCCTGGTTGCTGGATATCTGGAGTCGTCGAAACGTAAAGAGTCGTATTGAGGTGAGTAGGAAGAGGAGAATCCGCGAGGTCTTCGGGAGGAGAACAAAGCGATAGAGTAAAGTATAGCTGTTCGTCGTTCGTCGGTGGCAGTTCGAAATAGCTCGTTTGACCGCTGATCACGTCGAATGAAGAGCTGTAAGGGAGGGAGAGAGGGAGAGGTTGTGCTGAGGCTGTGAAAGAGAGGAGGGAGAGGAGGGAGAAGAGAAAGAGGATCAGGTTCGGAGGTCGCCGTCTGTATAGCGGGCGAGCTATCCGGTCTATCATCTAGTGTTGGGAGTGAGAAGGGTGTTGGGTGAAGAAGAGAAAGAGCTGGATCCGCGAGCACGTGGGTTTTCGGACGTGTCCTCACCTTTGACTCGCTCCTTCTGATACAGACCTTTGTGCTACGATACAGACTGCTACTCAGCTGAGCCGATCAAGCGTGTTCCGACTTTTGAGCGAAACCCGAATTTATCCGTTTTTCACCGAAGCCCTGCGATTCTTACGTGCTTGCGACTACTTGCGACGTGACTATGTGGCTTTGACTGATAGTGAGTTACTGTAGCTGGAAAAGTGGGAAAAATACTGATGGCACGTGATCGGGAACTGAGGTATCCGGCCCTTTGAACCTTTCCGCTCTTCTTCTTCTTCACCTTCCTCGACAACAATGACCTCGATCGCCGCACGATGGAGTCAACTACCAGATCACTCCTCCACTACAACTGCACTCGCTAGCCCTCATTTGTGGGATTCTCTCCTCGACCTCGTTCCCGACTCTTCCGACCCTTCGGAATACACTCTCGCCGTCAAGTCTCGACATGCACGGATACAACATTCGAATGAGCTAGCTAGTGTGCTAGTGAGAGTACGGCAAGCTAGCAAAGGGGAGCTGAGAGAGGCCGGTCTAGATGTGAGTTGTTTTCTGACTATCCAACTCGAGAGTGCAACGCTGATGGTCGGAGGTGGAGCGTAGGACTCGGATCCAGCAACACTACTCATCCCTCGAGCGTTGACCCTGACTCAGCGCCGAGTGTTTGGTCCTCATTCTTCCTCTTCCTCCTCCTCGAGTCCTCCCTCTCTTCTCCTCTCCCTCGCCCGACCGGTTCCGCTCACCTCTCTTGTCCTCTTCGCTCCCGACTCTCCATCCTACACGTACGCATCCGATCAGCAAGATGCGTTCATCAGCCAGCTTGAAAGTGGGGAGATTATCAGAGAAAGAGGATCCCTCAAGTTGAAGGAAGGGAAATGGAAGGTTGCCATGGCAGAACCTGTCTTGCAGGGAGTCGTCGTCAAGGGTCAGACGAGAGTCATCGTCCTTCCTCCTCCGGGCCAAGGCGACGACGAAAATGAGAACGATTCAAGCTCAACAAAGACTCTCGAAGACCGCCTCAGAATCTCAAAGGTCGAAGAGAATGACTCGCAAGACGACGAAGAGGAAGATTTCGAGATTGATGAATCGTTCCTTGCGAATTCAATCCTCACTTCGGGATCTCACTCAACTCGTTTCGGTCAAACTCCTCTCACTTCCCCTCTCTCGACCTCATCGAAACAACGACAATTCTTCCCTCTCGATGGACTAACGTCAAGTACCGTCACCCTGAATCAACAACGATCTCGACTCGTGCCTCTCGCGCTCGATCATCCGATTCCTTCTGAGCTGTTGACGCCTGTTCCGGATCAGGAGGAGGACGATGTACCGAGAGCGTACCTGTCTACGAATGATCTCGGTCGGATAGGCTTGTTTAGCGGAGATTGGGTTGTTTTGAGGTCGGATACGGATGGAGCAGCGAGATTGGTGAAAGTCTTCGCGGCTGATGGGCTACTAGAGACTGAGGATTCGACAACCCAAGGGTGAGTACTTTTGGCCTTTCCGTACCTGAAAGTATTAGCTGATCTTTAGGAGTAGTAGCTCGATTCCGGTTCATCTGCCTCCGCCTCTCCTCCACAACCTCCTCGGACCTTCACCTCCTCCTGACTCATCCATTTCTTTCGAACCTGCTCCCAACGTCTCTTCGATTCTGCCTCCTTCCTTGCCGATAGCCGCTTCTCTAACTCTCGCTCGTGTAGCGTCACCTCACAGCGTCAACAAGCTTTACCAACCCCTTTTCCTCGAAGGACTCAAGGATTACTTCCAAAACCGACGGAGAGTAGTCAAGAAGGGAGACGTGATAGCGATTGGAATTGAGGAATCGAGGGTGAGGTTCATGTCAAACAATGATGGAAAAGAAGAATCAGACGAATTCGAGTCAGTTTTCTCTGTCCCTCTATTACAATGAATGAAGTTCTGATACCTTTCGAGTTGTTAGATTACCTGCATCGACTTCGATTCCGACGGCTGTAGTACATTTCGTCGTCACTGCTTTATCCTTACCCTCAGAACTTCCTCCGCCGAACGAGAACCCGATCGATTTCGACGAGGAGCTAGAATCTGGAGCGCTCGGATGTTATGTCGATCCAAAAGTGACAAAGTTGATGCAGAGTGGTCTGGAGAAATCGAGAGTTCCGAACGATGGAGGCTGGCTAGGATTGAGTGAGTTCTTCTCCAAATTTCCGATTCGAAGTTTCGCTCATCGTCGAATTATATTGTAGCTCGTCTACCGATACCCTTCAATTCCAGCTCCTCATCATCGACTACCGCTCCAGCTTCTCGCCTACACGATTTCATTCTTGCAGCTCTCGCACCCAACGCCTCAAGTTACGACCTACCGCTCACTGTTCTCGGCAAAGGAGCTAGAGGTAGTGGGAAGAGAACGCTAGTCAACGGAGTAGCCAGGCAACTAGGAGTTCACGTTCTCGAGGTTCGTTTCCTTCTCGCAATTCACTTTCGTTGCGCTCGTTCCTGACTTTCCCTCATTGTGCCAGATTGACGCCTACGACCTTTTAGGAGATACGGATGCGAAGACAGAAGGAAGGTTACAAGCCTTAGCCGTAGATAAGGCACTAGCTTGTGCTCCTTGCGTTCTGATTCTACGGAACATGGAGGCTTTGGCGAGAAAGAGTCAAGCTCTCGAAACTGGTCAAGGTGAGTTTCTCACTGATGGTCAATTCCCTTGAGTGCGCTTCTGACCTTCACTTCATTCCGTAGAACCTGCGATGACTACGACTCTTCGAGAATCATTCGCGACAATACGATCTGGCTTCATCTCCTCATCTCAACCCGTAATTGTTCTCGGTACGACTACCGATATCGATAAACTTCCAACTGGCGTAATCGGCCTCTTCAAGGAAGAACTTTCGATCGAAGCTCCTGGTGAACCCGAACGATTAGCGATCCTTCAAAACTTGACGAGCTCGGAACACCTCGCCCCCGACGTCTCCCTCCGAAGTCTCGCGGTGCAGACTGCGGCCCTCGTCGCAAATGATCTGGTCGATCTCGTTCGGAGAGCGAAAGCTGCCGCGGCGGAACGGGTTCTCTCAATCCTGTCGACTTCGAATTCTCCCGTCTCGACTCCGACAAACGAATCTTCCCCGACGTCTACTCTGCCGACACTGAACGACCTCGTCAAGTCGGGGATCTCGCTCATTTCGGACGACTTCTCGAAAGCGCTCGAAGCGGCTCGTTCGTCCTACTCTGAATCGATTGGGGCACCAAAGATTCCGAATGTTACTTGGGATGACGTTGGAGGATTGGCGAATGTCAAGAGCGACATCCTGGATACGATTCAACTGCCGCTCGAGAAACCGGAATTGTTTGCAGATGGGTTGAAGAAACGAAGTGGTACGCTGCTCCTTCGTTTTGTTGTCTGACTTTGGCTTGTGCTGACTTCTGCTGAATCTCTGTTAGGGATCCTACTCTACGGTCCCCCCGGAACGGGTAAAACTCTCCTCGCGAAAGCCGTTGCAACCTCGTGTTCCCTCAATTTCTTCTCGGTTAAAGGCCCCGAACTCCTCAACATGTACATCGGAGAATCCGAAGCGAACGTTCGAAGGGTCTTCCAACGAGCGAGGGACGCGAAACCTTGTGTCATCTTCTTCGACGAGCTCGATTCGGTCGCGCCAAAGAGGGGAAACCAGGGAGATTCGGGTGGAGTTATGGATAGGATTGTCAGTCAGTTACTCGCAGAATTGGACGGTATGAGCGAGGGGAAAGGCGGGAACGACGTGTTTGTCATCGGTGCGACGAATCGACCGGATTTGCTCGATCCTGCTCTTCTCCGTCCTGGAAGGTGAGCCTCATCTCCTCTCGCAATTCTCACGGAGTAGTGCTGACCTCTAACGAACATGATAGGTTCGATCGAATGCTGTACCTCGGTATCTCGGAAACGCATCAAGCACAATTGAAGATCATCGAAGCGCTCACTCGCAAATTCAAACTCGAACCTTCAATCCGACTCGATCTCGTCGCGGCACAATGCCCATTCAACTACACTGGTGCCGACTTCTACGCGCTCTGCTCGGATGCGATGCTCAAGGCAATGAGTCGAAAAGCAGAAGACATCGATCGGAAAATCGGTGAGCTTTCTTCACTCACTTTCAGCTTGCTTACTCTCGCTAAGTTCTCTCTTGCCTTTTAGCGGATCTCAACTCTCGACCACCTTACTCGAATGGTCAAACTGCGCTGCTCACTCCTCAGTATTACCTCGCCGAATTGGCAACACCTTCGGAGATCGAAGTCCTCGTAGCTCAACAAGACTTTGAAGCTGCTCTCGCCGAAGTGAGGCCTCTCTCTCTCGTTCGCTATCTAAGCGACGTGATACTGATATATCTCTTTCGTCTGACAGCTCATTCCTTCCGTCAGTCCTCAGGAGCTCGCACACTACAAGCAAGTTCGAGCCAAGTTCTCGACGGAAACGATGAACAGCGACGACAAAATGGCGAAGAAGCAAGAGCAGGAGAAGGGTGGACTCGTCAAGGACCTAATCGAGAAGAGGAAGGCGAACGGAGTTGTCGCGAATGGACATGCCGCAAGCGAGGAGGAAGAGAGTGAGAACGAAGAAGAAAAGAAGAGGAGGAGTGCAGCGAAGGGGAAAGGGAAAGCTCGGGAACAGTGAGCTCAGTATGTCTAGCATTCGTCCGTAGCAGTGAAAAGTGTTGTACTGTATCGTGCTTTGCCTCCCGTCCGAGCGCGACCGGTCTTGCGAAGAGAGACGGAGATTTCGGATCGGAGCAAGCGGAGTTTCGCGGTGATTCAACTTTTGCTTCTTTCCTGCTCGCTCTCTTCCTGTTCCCTCTTCACCTCACCTAACGCTATCTCTGTGCACTTTCGACCAGTCGCCCTTGCGCCTATCGACGACTTCAGACTCGCAAGCCTCTGCCGAAACTTTATCGCTTATCATCGTAGTACAACTCGCTCTCTCATCTCCTTCATGCCTCATCTCGCTGTAGCCAAATGTGAGTCCCTGAGCTCATGTACACAGGGACTATGGCTAACAGCAATCTACTTTGCGCTCTTTCTCCCCACTTGTTGAACCTCCCTTCCCTCGACGCCTCTCGCAGACGGAAAGGACAAGGTCCGAGTGTTCCGTGTAGTTCGAAACGCTGATGGAAAGCACGAGGTAGCCGAATATATCGTCAAGTGCTTAGTTGAAGGGTGAGTTTCCGTCAGTTTCGCTCGGGATGAGCTCTCTCCGCCGCCTTGTAAGAGTTAGCTTGATCGTTATGGAGCTGACATGGTACTTGATGTCTACATAGTGATGTCGAGAAAGCGTGGACTGAATCCGACAACTCGTCTATCGTAGCGACCGATTCTATCAAGTGAGAATCGAAAATTCGACTTCTTTCGCTTGCACGACTCACTCATATTGACAACACCGATGGTTTTGACAGAAACACGATCAACGTCTTTGCGAAGAAATCGCCCTACGTCCTTCAACCCGAAACTTTCGCTCTCGACTTGGGTCTCCATTTCGTCAACACCTACGTGAGCCTCTGTTCTCCTCTCGCTGCTCCTACACCTCGCTCACAGCACACTGTTTCACATAGTCTCACCTCAAGAGGGTCTCTGTCGATATCACTCAGCTCAAATGGTCTCGAATTCCCGTCAGAGGTCAACCTCACAAGCATTCGTTCGTGCGAGATGGGGAAGAGAAACGATTCACTTCAGTCGTCGTCGATGCGACGAAAGGTGTCAAGAATATCACTGCTACTTGCGAAAGTGGTATCAAAGACCTCTTGGTATTGAAGTCGACGGAATCTTCTTTCGAAAATGTGAGTTTCGCGTAATGAAGACTTCACAAATCATCTTCTTACGCTCTCTCACCTTGATCTAGTATGTCTTTGACGACTTTGCGACCTTGAAACCCGTCGATGATCGAATCTTCTCCACATCTGTCGAATGCACCTACACGATTCCAATTTCTACTTCTGCTCTCACGGTCGACGCTCTCCCTAAACTCGCTATCGATTTCGACAAGATCTACTCGAACGTCGTCGATACTACTCTCGAGATCTTTGCTGAACACAACTCGGCGAGTGTTCAAGCGACTCTGTACATTATGGGAGAGAAAGTTTTGAACGATAACAAACACGTTAGCAAAGTTCACTACGAGTTGCCCAACAAGGTACGCCTTTCCCTTGAGTACTCGATGAGAGCTTGATCTGACCCCTCTCCACGCATTGTAGCACTACATTCCCGCGATGTTGCCTCCCAAGCTCGGTCTCAAGAACCTCGAACCCAAGGATGCCGAGGTCTTCACTCCCGTCGACGCTCCCTCGGGTCACATCATTGGTGTTGTCACTCGTGATCCTGTCGGGAAACTGTAAAGACTCGGTTGATCGTTCTGTCGTCGGTTTTGCTTGCTAGACTCTCATAGATTTGCTTGTATTCTTCTCATTGGGCTCCGGGGTATCTGCTGTGCATCCGTGTCATCCATTTCTGTTTCGTCGTATCGAATGCCTAATCGTAACGAGAGAACGCTTCGCGAACGCGAAATCCTCGGAAGTCCGAAATGTGGCAAAACTCGTTGGGATCGTCCAGACCACTGCCAGGCTCTCGAGCACTACTTACAAGACAGTCAGGGGAATAGCGGAAAGCAGAGCTTTGCGAAAATTTCGGACCTTGTCGACGCGACGAGATTTTGAATTTTGAATTTCTCACTCTCTTCGTCCATTCACTTCTTCTTCCCTCAACTCATCGTAAGCTCTCCACTGACTCGTCAGGCTCAACATACTAACTTCTTAATCATATAGATGAGGTCCTCGACATTTCTACTCGCCGCATTCGCGGCCCTCGTTTCCGCCTCCGACGTCGCAGATCTCACGAAATCCTCTTTCAAAGACTTTGCCGATCAACCCCTAGGACTAGTCGAGTTCTTCGCTCCTTGGTCAGTCATTTCAACTACTCTGCGAACGCGAAAGAGGGAAGATGAAGGAAAGTTGGTTCAGAGCCTTCGACGTGGCAGCTTTATCAGCACAAGAATCGCTGGAAACGCGTTTCAGTTGGGGTGTACGGTGAGCACAAAGAGCATATGAAGCGTTATCGATGGAGCTGGTCGCGTTTGGAGGTGTTGACACGGAGCAACAAGCAATCACATAATCTTGAAGCTCTAGATTAGCTGACTTCTCTTTCGCTTGTTGCCGTATCTAGGTGCGGCCACTGCAAAGCTCTCGCTCCTCATGTAAGTTCCTCGCCGCTGATCGATTGCAGAAGTCACAGGAACTGACTTTGCTGTCATCGATAGTACGAAGAGGCTGCGACTATCCTCAAGAAGGACAACATTCCTATCGCCAAGGTTGACTGTACTGTCGAGACTGAACTCTGCTCCTCGCAGGGTGTCAATGGATACCCGTACGTCGTCAGATCTTCGATTACGATCGTCAAAATTGAAGACTGACTCAAGCTTCGTTCGATTCCACAGCACGTTGAAGGTGTTCCGACGAGGAGAGGCTGCGGATTACGGAGGATCAAGGAAGACTGATGGAATCGTTTCTTACATGAAGAAGTGAGTTTCGAGACCTGCGTTGCGTTTTCAATTGCATGCTGACTTTGCGTTTTCTCCTTCAGACAAGCACTCCCCGCTGTCTCGGAAGTAACATCATCGAACCACGACGAGTTCAAATCGGCCGACAAGGTCGTCATCATCGCCTACGCCGACGAATCGGATGAGACGACGAAATCCACCTTCAACAACTTCGCCGATCTCTACCGCGACGATTACCTCTTCGGTCTCTCTACTGAACCCGCTGCCGCCGCTGCAGCAAACGTCAAGACCCCCGCTGTCGTCCTCTACAAATCTTTCGACGAAGGTCGCAACGAGCTCTCTGGCAAGATCACCGACGACTCGCTCTTCGTCTTCGCCAAGGAACACTCTGTCCCTCTCCTCGACGAAATCTCTCCTGACAATTTCGCGACCTACGCCGAGGCCGGTATCCCCCTCGCCTACATCTTTATCGAATCTTCGAACCCCAAGAGGGAGTCGATCGTCAAGGCTCTCGAGCCCGTCGCTCGTGAGCACAAGGGAAAGGTCAACTTTGTTTGGATTGATGCCAACAAGGTAAATCATATTCCTCTCGATGTTTGCTGCTGCGAGATTGAGCTAACTTTCATTCTTTCTCTCAGTTCTCCGACCACGCTAAATCCCTCAACTTGGGCGAGCCTAAATGGCCCGCCTTCGCGATTCAAGACATCTCAAAGATGACCAAGTACCCTCTCGACCAAGCCAAGGCTGTCGACCACGACACCGTCTCTTCGTTCGTCAAGGACTTTGTTGGAGGTAAAATCTCCCCTTCGATCAAATCCCAAAAAGCGCCCGTTCAAGATGAACCCGTCTTCGTTCTTGTCGCCGATGAATTCGAAAAGGTTGTCGACGAGGATAAGGATCTCTTTGTCGAATTCTACGCTCCTTGGTGTGGACAGTCAGTTCTTTCCCTCTCTCTCCCGTCTGCTTCTCGTCGGATGAGAACTGACTCTCGATGATTGCCTCATCGTAGCTGTAAGAAGCTCAAGCCGATTTATGACACCCTCGGAGAACGATTCGCCAACGTCAGGAGCAAGTTAACCATTGCTAAATTTGACGCAACGGAGAATGATCTGCCTGCGTCCGCCGGTTTCAAAGTCTCCGGATTCCCTACTCTTAAATTCCGACCCTCGGGTTCGAAGGAATGGATCGACTACTCCGGAGATCGTTCGTTGGAAAGCTTAGCGGAATTTATTGAGGCGAACGCAACCAAGGACCTGTCGACTCCTGATGACCCCGAGAAGGAATTGGAAGGCAAGACGGAGGTCAAATCCGACCGACACGTCGAGTTATAAGCGGAGAACAGTTAGACAGGGAAGAAAACGGGGATTGGAAGATTCGCGTGTGGAAGATTTGGAGAGTTCTAGCTTTTGCATGTAGCCTTCATTCTGATTAAAGTAACAGTCGTTCTTTCGTTCGTTCCGTGTTCTGCCTTGCGTGGGAGAGAAGAAACTTCGCTCAACTTCTCCTTCCCTTACCGTACCACACTACTTCGCGAGATGCTCAAGTCGACCTCTGATCCGCCTCTAGAACTACCAGACTCAGTGCAGAACATAGTATCGCCCGCATTCAAGGCTCACCTCGCCCGATTCGCCGCTACATCTCCTTCATCTAAGAGACGCTCTCCTCGCCTCGCCAGACCTCTCGAGCGTACGAAACGGGAACCCTCGCCATCTCCACTCTCTGAGACGCCTCCTGAACGCAAAGTAACTCGGTTACGATCCGCCGCTCCACCTCCTCGATCGAGGGAAAGCATTTCTCCTTACTTTCGCAAGACCAAACGATCCCCTTCCGAACCGATTGAAGACACAACGCAGAAGAAGAAGAAGAAGAAGCCACCCCGTCCTTACTCGGATGCTAGCATTTACTCGGAATTTGGAGACGACCCTCTCACGGATTACCTCAAGCCGAATTTGGATCTCATCCTGTGTGGAATCAATCCTGGATTGAAGTCAGCTCAAATGGGACAGCACTGTGAGTCATCAATGAAACGGAGGAGACTGGAGGAACGAAGGGAATTGACGATTTCCCCTCTCGCTTGTTCCGTCAGACGCTTCACCAACGAATCATTTCTGGAAAGCTTTAGCTGGGGGTGGCTTGACGGATCGACAATTACATCCTTCAGAGGGTTCGACGTTGCCAGATCTCTACAATATCGGTTCGACGAATCTCGTTCCTCGTCCGACTGCTGAAGTGAGTTCCGTTCCGCGCAAGAGTCTTGCTGGACATTCACTGACCACTCTCTTACTTCAACAGATGTCTGAACTGTCGATCGAAGAAATGAGAGCTTCAGTCCCAGCGCTTCTTCGCAAAATCATCAAGTTTAAACCAAAGTCAGCTCTCTCCCCCTCTGTTTCGGATCCCTTTTCGTGGCGCAGGAGCATATACGGTACTTTTTGGTGTGGACATTCAAGCTGATAGCCTTGCTTCCTACGAATGACAGAGTGTTCGCGTTCGTCGGCATGAAGATTTGCGAGATCGTCTTCCGTCATCTCCACGACCTTCCCGTACCTGTTTCAGAATCACCTACAATCTCACCGAGTAAGAACCAGAACAAGAACAAGAAGAAGAGGAAAGCCGCTATGCCCAAGATCAAACTCGGACTTCAACCTATCGCGATCTCTTTGGCTCCCGATCCGCTATCACACGAAGGGAACGATGAAGGAGCGAGACACAGAGTCCTCTTTTGGTGTCTACCTTCGAGCTCGGCTCGCGTGGTTCAATATCAAGTAAGTCTGAACGAAAA
The DNA here is from genome assembly GCF_050403485.1 of Sporobolomyces salmoneus. Taxonomy (NCBI): domain Eukaryota; kingdom Fungi; phylum Basidiomycota; class Microbotryomycetes; order Sporidiobolales; family Sporidiobolaceae; genus Sporobolomyces; species Sporobolomyces salmoneus. The sequence goes on along the minus strand of NW_027481146.1, from coordinate 264,495 downwards.
TCCGTGCGCGAACGAGTTCCAACTAACCTCGAATCTTGTTGGTTCTGTCAGCTCGTCGACAAGATTCGAATCTTTGGAGAACTCAAGAAAGGAGTCGAAAAGCTAAACAGTGGTACACTCGAGCTACCGAGCGATCTCGTTGAATACAGAGAAGAAGATCTTTTCCCCATTTCGGAGGACATCGCTGCTTTGCAAGCTCAGGAGGACGAGGAGGAATCGAAGGAATGGAACGTAACTCTAATCGAGAATGATGGTACGCTAGAAACATCGGAGATGGTGAAAGATTTGAACGGGGAAGTCAAAAAGGAAAATTGAGAACTCGTGGCGTTTTTTTCCGCTCTTGTTTATGTAGCACTGCTAGAACGAGCAATGCAGCCGTTCTGCTATACTCTGCGAACGAGCGAAGAGGATTTTCGCCAAACTTCTCCGAAGACGCGAACAACGCGAACCGTGTTTACGATCTACTTTTCCCTCCATCCGCTCGAAACCGCCTTCGAGACGATGGCCTCGACTACCAGCTCGCGTAGTGACACATCGGACTACAGTCTCAGCAACTCTACGCCACCAGAAGCTTCCTCAAGCCGACCTAGACCACCTCGAATCGACAAACCTCTTCCCCCTACTCCTCAATCTGACGATGCCGACGCGGTAGACACACCTCCAAAACGCAAGAGATCCAGCGCTCCTTCCCCTCGGAAGTCCAGAGGCGAAATACCGAAGCGAGATCCTGTCGACGACGACAACGACGAGCTACCGGAACGATCCTTCGATGAGCTCGAGGAGTCACGGCTGCAGAAGAAGCATAAGAATCGACTCACAAAGGAACAGAAGGGTAAAGGGAGGGAAGTCGCACCGGAGATTCAACCTCCAGCTCAAGTTCCGCCGCAGGCTCAAGCAGCAGCAGCTGAAAGGACCAATTGGTGACTTTATCAAACACGATATGGGCATTGTCGTTTGCGGATTGTACGCTGGAGATAAGGCCAACCAAGCTGGGCGCTACTGTATGTTCTCGTTTCTCTCTTCTCGCAGGCAAACGAGATTTTACCTCGAGAGTTTTCGCAGACGCCTCCCCCCGGAACAAGTTCTGGCAATACCTGCATGAATCTGGATTGACCAGTCGTAAGCTGGCATGCGCTGAGGCTGAAACTCTCAGAGACGACTTTGATATCGGCATGACAGTTCTCTACGACAAACCGACGGCAAAGGTATGTTCCGCCTCAGGTATCTTCCTTGACTATGGCTAACTACTCATCACTCGCTACTTACTCCTAGGGTGAGACAGTGCCGAAACCCATTCTTCAAGCATGCACTCCGTCTCTCCTTTGTAAGATTGTCAAATACCGGCCTCGGTTCGTGCTCCTCTCGCTATCCTGCTGGTGATGCGTGTGGACTGAGCTGAAGGTGTGCTCTGTTCAGACTGGTGGTCTTTAACGGGAAGAAGGTTTACGAAATGGTGAATGCGTACCTGCATTCTCTGAATCCGAGGCTTTCTGAAGACTCGGACGTCGGTCTCAAGCCGATAATCATCTCGCTACCACCCCGCTGCCCAGGAGGCGAAAGGGAAAAGGTATTTTTCTGGTGTCTTCCGAGTACCGTCGCTTCTATAAAAGACGTAGTAAGTCACGAACTCGCGCTTCAATCGCCTTGACCTACCTTACACGCTACATCTCTCCATGCCAGGAGCAACACCGAATGTGGACTGCCATGAGGAGGGGTCTCGAAGCGCTCAGACGGAACAGTCTCCCGCTACCGCGAAACTCTGTCGAATTTCGAGCGGAAGATTTGCCTCTTCCCGACGACAACGACGAATCCGAAGAGGAAGAGGACGACGAGCTCGATCAGGAAGAGGATGACGACCTTGATCAAGAGGAGGACGACGAGCTTGATCAAGAAAAGGACGAACTCGAGCAGGAGGATCAGGAAGAACCCGGTCTCGCTGTCGAAGCGGCCATGAATTTCGATCCGGTACCCGCTGCCGAACCTCTTCCATCGACTTCCGCAGCTGCATCTTCCGAGGAGGACTTGAATCCGGAAGAAAGTGACGGAGAAGACATGTTTGAGGACGCTATCGATGTTCTTGAGGAGGCGGTGATTGAGGAGAATAAAAGTCAGGTGAGAGACGCAGTGGAGGTCAGTCAAACTGAGCCTGGAGTTGAGATGGACAGTATAACGGCAGACTTGGAGCAGCCGGAGGAAGGAATTCAGGTCGAAGCTGAGGAAGGAAGTATCGGAACGAGCGCCGCCAAATCTCGGTGCTGTGTGATGTGAATACAAGCAAACATGAACTACACAATGACTCGCATGTATGTCCGCAAGGTTTCTCCTCCAAGTTTCGAGTCGTGATAGAGCCGTGCGAAGCGAGAGAGATTCCACGAAATGTTGACTCAACTTCGGAGCTCAAGATTCTCAGTCCCCGCAAAAGATGCGCTGACCGTTCTTGGTCTCTTACTTTCCCCTGCTCGCCCATCCCGAGCTGAAGACGATGGTCACGACTACCAGCTCAGCTAGTGCTACATCAGACAACAATCTCAGCATTTCCACGCCGTCCGAATCAGACCGGAGCGAATCCGCCGACACGACTCCGGCAATTACCAAACCTCGATCTGTCAACGTCGATAACGCAGCAGGACCTTCGAAGCGAAAACGCCTCCGATCAAAGGCTCCTCCTCATCAGAAAGCGAAAGAAGAAGTGACGGATCGCGATCTCCTCGACGAAAGTAATGGGTTAGCGGATCAATCTGAAGACGACTTCGAGGAACCCGAGCGCAAGAAGAAGCAAAGGAAGAAACCGAGCAAGGGACAGAAGAGTGAAGGCAGACAGGTCGTACCGAAGATTCAGCCCCCAGCTCAAGCAGTCGAGCAGGCGAGGCAACCGATTGGAGATTTCATCAAGCCCGATATGGGCATCGTCATTTGCGGAATGTACGCTCCTCACGCAGCTCAACTAGCTGGACGTTACTGTACGTCGTCGTTCCTCCCTACTTCGCCAAAGAATGGTATTTTAACTGAAACCATTTTCGCAGACGCGGATGAAAACGGGCATCCATTCTGGAAATTCCTTCACGATTCTGGTTTGACCAACAGGCTGTTGACGTCGTACGAAGCTGAGACACTCAGAGATGAGTTTGACATCGGCATGACGGTTCTGGGTGGGAAATTACTGGCAAAGGTATGTTCTACCGAAATCATCCCAACTTGCGGCAGTGGCTCATTACTCACTGATTGACCAGGGTGAGGAGCCAACTACACTCGAACTCAAGGAGTCTGTTCCAGTCCTACTACAAAAGATTGTGGCGAACAGAACTCGGTGCGCGCTTCCTTCCCTCGCTATTCCTGTTCGTGACTCCACATTCGATGAACTGACAATATATACATTGCAGACTACTGGTCTACAACAGCAAGAAAGTAGGGGAAAGAATTAAGGTGTACCTCAAGAAACGAAATTCAAAGCTCCCAACAGAAGTGAAATTTGGGCTTCAGCCGATGTTCATCTCGCTACCTCCCCGACGTCCAGGATTAGAGCGAGAGAAGATACACTTCTGGTGTCTGCCGGGTGTTGCCGGCGCTAATTCAACAATGACAGTGAGTCATAAATTTCTTCTCGCACGACTTCCGAAAGCTAAATCTTCTTGAGTCAGCACGAAGTGAAGATACCATACTTCATTCGTATGAGAGATGATATTCAGGCGCTGAGACAAAATCGTCTACGTCTACCATCAAACGCTGTTGAATTTCGAGCTGAGAATCTCTCCAGCGCTACTCAGGAGGCCGGAGTGCAGGAGGACCAGCTTGAAGAGGAGGAGGAGAAGGACACTCTCGAAGAGGAGGATCAGGAGCCGGTTGAGGAGGGACCTGAGTCTGGAGGCGATTCGGCTTCGAAATCCGATCTATCGAGTCCTACAAGCTCGTCTTCGGAGGAGGAGTCCGATCACGACAAGAGTGACGAGAACGAGGATTCCGAGGGAGCCTCGGAGGGAGGTAAATCGAACGAGGTTGAAGGAAAGCGGGAGTATCCTATAAAAAGAATTTTGGCACAGAGGCGATTTAGAGGACGAGTCGAGTATTTAGTTGAATGGAAAGGTTACCCGGTAAACGAGGCTACTTGGGAACCTAGGCGATACTTGGGACGGGCGGCCGCGTTAGATGATTGGGAAAAAAAGAAGTGAAGCACGCGTAGGGAGGAAAGGGGTCAAGGGTATTGCCCCCCTCTCTTGTAAATGTATCTCGTATTTTACCCAGCTGTGCTCATCCAATACTATCTCTTTGAGCGTCAAGAGCTATGAACGAAGCGAGAAAGATCTCGCGAAGAGACTGGAAAGTGAACTCATCTCGTGTGAGGGAAGCTGCGTGCGAGCTTCTGCTTGCGAGTCTGTCGATGTTGACCGCTGTGCGCATCCTGAAGAGCAGCAACCCGCTCTATGCGAGCAGAGATCAAGCGAAACGAGTTAACGAAAGAGCCATTTTTGTGCGGGTGCGTCAATATTTTACATTTTTTTGCGGCGTCCTCAAGGTGTTTTGGCCGAGCGGTCTAAGGCGCCAGCTTAAGGTCAATCTTCGATTAACCCGCTGGTCCGAAAGGGCGTGAGTTCGAATCTCACAGACATCACATACCTTTTTGCCGCCATACCAGGCATCGGTTTCAAATCTCTGCGCCGTCGAGGCTCGCTCTGTCTGAGTCACTCGAGACGCTTTACACGCTCGGGTGGAGTAGCACTTCGGGAAGGAGATTTGTGTCGACGACGTCTGGCTGGATTTTCACGTCACGAGCGTTCCGTCTCTTTCAAACACTGTTGAAGTGGTGCAAGAGCGTTCGACAGAGCACAGGACGAGACGCGATCCACATCAGATCATGCTTTGTGCGTCAGAGAGCTGACTCTTTAAGCTGTCAGATCTGCGAACAGCTCATTTTCGCGCACAATCAGTCTCAAGAACGATAGACTCTCCTACTTCACCGTTCCCGTTTTCGGTCTGGGCTGCGCAGAGCCGTGTCTGCTTGACAAATGAGCACAAACGGTTCACGTAAGTGGGTCTTGCGACGAGGAAGGAAACGCTAAATCTTCGAAGACACCGCTGTCTAATGACAGCCTACGAGCACACGAAGAACTAGCTTCGCAATCCGGGCGAGAGGCAAAGCGAAGCGGACCTATCACGTCTCGGCAGACGAGTGATATTCCGGATCGCAATTCAGCACGGACTGCCTCAAATCGTTGCATCGTCCATGAATGGGTTCCCAGCATGACACGAATATGGACGCATTCGACTCGATACGTCGACTGAGAGCTGTGGTAGGCTGTGGCGGTCTCCCGGAGCTCAGGGCCGGAGAAGTACAACCCGAGCAACGAAAAATAAAAAGCGTACACAAGAGAGAGCTTCCGGATTCTCTCACGTGCTGAGTATGACAAGAGCCAGTTGTACCTCGACCGGTCGCTCGCTTGGAAAGTATGGATTGAGTGAAACCACGTTCCGAAGACAGCATTTTTGTGGGAAATAGCTCGCAAGTTGTACTCGGAAATTCTGGATCTCGCCGAGATGCATATATGGGGGTGAATACCCTCGTATGTCTCGTGCGACAGCAGGGACACAACACAAGGAGAGAGAGGGAGAAATGATAGCACGGGAGTCGAGAAAGTAAAAACGCTCAATATCCGGTAGATATTGCCCGATCTCAAAACAGATACGGTGTTTTGGCCGAGCGGTCTAAGGCGCCAGCTTAAGGTGATTTTTCTGAATAGCCCGCTGGTCCGAAAGGGCGTGAGTTCGAATCTCACAGACATCAAATAACTTTTTGCGTCGTGGCCGGTCAAGCGAATCTTTCGCCGTCTTATCAGACCTCGCGCGCGCGCCTTTTGCTCTACATTTCGACGGTTCAGTCGCAAGATGTGAATTTGGACTTATTTTTTGGCGATGAAGATTGATCAAACTTCTGTCGATCGGAATGACGTTCTCTCTCCTCTCCTCTTTCCACTCTTCCACGCCCAACATTCTCCTTCGAGGTTTCCTACGCGTAGCTCGTACAGCTCGATCTCCTCACCCAAGTCTCAACCTGGCCAAGCAAACGGATCTCAACGCTTTCTTCGGATTGTCAACTTCTTCCCCCTCCCCTTCTCGATCGACTAGCAATATGGCAGCGACGAAACGCAAGACCGTCAAGAGCGAAAGCAAATCTCCGACTCCGAAACGCTCGAGAACTTCAGCTTCACCAGTCAAGAAAGAGGAACCAGATTCAGATTTCGAGGGAGACTTAGCGACACTCAAGAAACCTCTCGATCATGGAGACGAGATTCATATCCTCCCCGACCTCATGCATGAAACACCCTTGGCGAAGCTATACGAAGCGATGAAGGATTTGTCAGAAACGAAAGGAAAAGAAACAAAACCATCGAAAGCCGGAATCGTCGTCTACTGGATGAGGTTAGCAACTCCTGAGCTTGAGATTCTCACGGCTGACATGTCACTGACTTCCACGAGGACCATTATGCTTTACTAGGAACAAGGATCTTCGAATCAAGGACAACACTGCTCTTTCTCACGCCTCTGCTTTCGCTCAATCAAACAACCTTCCCCTCGTCGTACTCCACATCTTCTCTCCCGGAGACTACAAAGCTCATGATCGTTCTCCTCGACGAATCGACTTCCAACTCCGTCAATTGAAATACCTTCAAGAAGAATTTGGCAAACACGATATTCCTCTCTTCACGTTCTCGCACGACAAACGAAAGGAGATCCCTTCAGTCGTTTGCAAGAAGCTCGAAGAATGGGGAGCTGCCGGAATGTTCGCGAATTTGGAATACGAGGTAGATGAATTGAGGAGGGACACGGAGATTCTCAAATCGGTGAAAGAAGCGAGGAAGAGTGGGAAAGGATTCGGAGGAAGAGTCGATTTCTTGAGGGATCTCTGCGTAGTCGCTCCTGGGGATGTCGTTACCAAGGTGAGTCCGTCGCTTTGAACTCGTGCCCGATCGCCTCAGACTGATCTCTCGTGCCATTCACAGCAAGGAAAACCTTACGCCGTCTTTTCCCCTTTCTTCCGCAACTGGGCTGAAAAAGTTAACAGCGACCTCCTTACTCACATTGGAGAGAACAACGACGACGTCAAGGCAAACGACAAATCTGCTCGTTCTCACTCCGTCCTTAGAGAGTTCTTCTCGCATTCGATCCCGACTTCGATCAAAGGTTTCGAGTTGACGAAGGAAGATCAAGAAACGATGGAGAAGCTCTGGCCGGTCGGGGAAGCTGTCGATTCCGTATTGAAACGATTCCTCGAAACCAAGATTCGAGAACAGACTTTCTTCGAACCTCCTCTCTACGAAGGAGCTGAAGACGCGAAAGATCCCAAGAAGGATAGTAAGATTGGAAAATACACGACTGGAAGGAATCGAGTCGATTGGGATGGAACTTCGCACCTTTCGTGAGCAGCAACTCTCTTTACTCATTCACATCTCAGTTTGGAGGAATTGACCGCTGTTTCGATCGCTGTTGCAGACCTTATCTCGCTGCCGGGTTCATCAGTCGTCGTCAATGCCTTCGAGAAGTCTACAAGCTCAACGGTTCGAAAGCCCTTCCGACTGAACGAGACAGTGGAACTGGAATGTGGGTTCAAGAGGTAGCTGGTTGGGGTGACTTCTATGTTCACGTGAGCTCGACTTCCCCTTCCTACCCCTTGTCCGAAGAAAGCTGATCGACTTTCCACATTCTCAGGTTCTCTGCGCCTGGCCTCGAGTCTGCATGACGCAACCTTTCAACCTCAAATACACCGACATTCAATGGACCGACGACCCCGATGACAAGCTGTTCACGGCTTGGAAGGAAGGGAAAACGGGGTTCCCCATCGTCGATGCTGGAATGCGAGCTTTGAACGCTCAAGGTTGTGAGTCTCCCTTTCATTTTCTCCTCAGACGCTGTGAGATGAATCTGACTTCTCCTTTCGACCAATAGACATGCATAACCGTTGTCGAATGATCGTCGCGATGTTCCTTTCGAAAGTACGTTCCCTTTCTTTTCCCTAGATTCGTCGCTCACCCTCTCTGGCTCTCACTCACTCTCGATTTCTCTCTGTGTCTAGGATCTTCTTCTCGACTGGAGGAGAGGTGAGAAGTACTTTATGGAGAAATTGATCGATGGAGATTTTGCTGTACGTATTGTTCCCTCCTTCCTTTTCTGCAAAGGGCGAGCGCTGACCTGACACCGTCTCGTATAGCCGAACAACGGAGGATGGCAATGGAGTGTAAGCTCTAACGTCCTCACATTTCGCGTTTCGTATCGAATCGTATTGACTCTCGTTTCCCTAATCTTCGCCTTGTAACAGGCAAGTACCGGTTGTGATCCTCAACCATACTTCGTGGGTCCAATCTCGTCATGCTGTAGCATGTAAATTACTCATGGTCTCAACCTGTCACAACAGCGAGTTTTCAACCCCACCTCTCAATCTGAAAAAAGTGACCCCTCGGGTGAATACATTCGGTGAGTTACTACTCTTCCGAGCTCTTCCTTCCCTTGTGATTGGATCATGCTGACGCTTCGAGGTTCTTGCTCAGTCATTGGGTTCCCGAGTTGAGATCCCTCAAAGGAAAATGTGAGCTCTCCTGAATCTTTCCAGACGTTTTCTCGGTCTCCGAACTACTTGTCGAGGACAGTTGAGCTGACTTGTTCCGACGTCACAGCTATCCACGCTCCCTCTGCTGCCGAAATCAAGAAGACGGGTTACGTCCAGCCGATCGTTGATCATTCGAAAGCTCGCGTCAAGGCTATCGAAGCTTTCAAAAAGTGAGCCTGATCCCTCGTAGAGCTGTGTGTATTTGGATACAACGCTGACTGATCTCAACACCCTTCACAGTGCTTGATCGCAAACCGAGACTGTAGTTTTGTCGATTTTGCATTCCGCCAACGGCCTCTTTCCATCCTCTCAGCTCATATCACTGTACAATCTTTCAGATACTTCTCTCGACCAATGCGATACCCTTCTGTTATCATAGATCCCCTCGTGTAAACCATTCGATTCCATTTCATACCTGTTCTGCCTTTTTCTCTCGCGCCTATTCGATCAGGTAGCGTTTCCTCTCGTCACAGAGCTCTGACTGTAGAGCGCTTTCGAGCGTAAGAAGCCGTCGACATCGAAACTGCGGAAACGCTCGAGCCTCTTTCCCTCTTCTCGCTCTGACGCAAACCGAATTGTTCGCGTTCCCCTCTTCTTCTTCTTCCTCTCACTCGCTCGCTCTCTCGATCCTTGTCATTCTAACTGTGAGTACTTACTCTCTACTTGACTACTCTACAGGCGAGAAGCTGTTCACTCGCCTCTCTTCTCTCTTTCCAGTTCCCACTTTTGCCCTCTCCAACCTCACTCTGAATCGAAATGGCTCACGAACTCCGCGTTGAAGGTGACAAGGTTATCGAATCTGATTCGAAAGGTCACGTAGTCTCTACCAAAGTGAGTCTTCCTCTTCTCCTCCCTCTCACTCGAGTAGCACCGACCTCCTCCTCCCCTTCTCCTCTCAACTGCAAGCTGACGATGCTGAGTGACAAATAGGACTACAGCCACGTCCACGCTGGATATGTAGCAACGACTCACAACCCTCGAGTTTCAGAGGGAGCGAAACAAGTGAGCTCAGCTCTCCTTCTCTCCTCTCTTCTCCCTCGTCTCGTTCGATTGAGCTGAGTCCCTTGACGTGTGAGTAGAACGCTGAACAACTCTTGCACGACCTCGAAGCCGCTCACGGAGACGCTCCTTCGACTTCTCACTCTCACGCCGCTCAAGGAGGAGAAGAACACGTTCCAACGACGGCTGAGAACCCTCACGATACTCGTTCTCATGATCATCCGAAAGAGTTCCATCAACACGATCAAGATATCGAACAGGAGAAGACTCATTCCGAGGAGGTTCATCTTCACAGGCGAGTTTCTCATCTCTTTTTCGTCTCGTTTCTTCCCCTCGACTCTCCCTCGACTTTTCCCTTTCCCTCTCTCGTGTTCCTCTTCATGGTCTCAAGCATGCTACAGCAAAGTACCTCGGGTAGAATGAACGAACTTGAGCGCTCGATGTCAGCGGCAAGGATTGAGTTCTTCTTTTGTCTCGTCGAAGAACGTTCATTCGACTTGTGAAGTGAAGGAACTTGATCTTTGGTGCGACGTTGAGCTCCGGGTTGTTCACTCCACCCGCTGCTTTGTTGTCAGTGAGCTTGAGACCGTGTCGAGGATACGAGGGAGGTTTTGAGGAAAAGTTGAGTTTTCTCTCGTTGGTTTGGTTTCCCCTTCGAGCTTCTCTCAGTGTGAATCAAGAGGAGTTGGACTTCGACCTAGGTTTGCAGCTTTCGAGCCGTGCTTAGTGCTGGTTTGACGTGCTCATTCGCTTCTTCGACGTCGCCGTTTCGCACGGAACGGTCCCGTCGAAGACCGCGCTATACGCTCCGATACTATCCCTGAGCTGTCTCGGGAGTGGCTCACCGATATAGATCTCCTTTGCCTCTTGTCCACACTGGGAGCAGACGAGGGGGCGATTACGACGGGAGAAAAGACTTCGATTCTTCTCTCTTCCTCTTTCTTTTCTTCTCCCTCTTTCCCCTCTCTCGTTTCGACATTCTCTCGGTATATCCAGGAGGAAGCGCTTCGTTGCTTCGTGGTCGGTGGTTCGACTTGACGAAATTCGATTCAGGTTTTCATCCTCGCTTCGTCGATTGCCCATCAATACGATGCAACAAGCGTTTCGGACGCGGAGATGGTACTCTGAGCCGTCTTTAAAATATCGAAGTCACCGTCCACGGAGACTCGTCGGGTTCCTCCTGGCGATGCCGGGAGAACAAAAACGAGTTGAGTTGGAAAAAAAGGGAAACAACTCGAACTCTTCTCATCAATCTCGATAGCTGACACCTCTCCCCTCGTCTCCCTGTCAATCGACAGGCAAATCGGAGGATACAAGGCTACTCTCAAACGCGAAGGAGTCTCCGATGAAGCGAAACAACACGCTCGTGAAGAATTGAACAAACTCGGAGTACCTCGTGACGAGTACGAGTGAACGGTCGACAGGGGTCTCTACTCTACTGGATCAAGTTCTTCGAAACTGTTTCTCGTAGGATCTCAACCTCTGGTCGCGGCTTGATACGGCCTCTCGTGAGGTGTTGTGTGTTGTAATTTTGAAGGTGTCTCGTTTTCGTCGTTTGTCTCGCATTATCTTCGCTAGCCGCGATCTCTGAGTAACGCTCGCTCTCAGACTTGGTACGACTTTGCTTCCGGAAGCATCGCAAAGCGCCTCTTGCATCGTACGATGCGAGAAAGGCGATTTCGATTCAACGAGCGAAATTTGTCGAGCTTTTGAGCTCGTCCAACGCTGTCCCTCTCCGTCTCGCTCATTTTCTTTCAGACTTATTCTTTCTGTCTTGTCCGGGATATGCGCGAGGTAAGGAGTACGAATGAGCGCTGCGGGAGCTCGAGCCTCTCTTTCTGACGACACGCAAATTTCTCTTGTCTTCTCTCCTTCTCTCTCTCTTTCTTCAACCTCTCGAACCCCTCAGCTCATCTCCAGCTGGCAGCCTGTGAGTGCCAAGCGGACTAAGCAGTCAGATCAGTTCAAGCGACTGACCGTTTGCTTACGCCGTTTCCATGTTCACAGTTCCCACCTCGACCTCTCTCAACCTCTCTCCACACAATGGCACACGAACTCCGCGTAGAAGGTGACAAAGTCATTGAATCAGATGCTCAAGGTCACCTACTCTCCACGAAAGTGAGTCATACTGTTTCGTCCTACCTCTCGCACCTTCGCTCTCTCCCCTCTCCAGCTACACGCGAGGACACCAGGCTGATGAGCTACGAGTGTGAGTGACAGGACTATAGTCACGTACACGCTGGCTACGTAGCGACTCTTCACAACCCTCGCGTTTCGGATGAAGCGAAACAAGTCAGTCTTTCCCTCTCTGTCTCCTCTTTCTCCCTCGAGTTCAGGGGTACCGGTCTGAGAGAGTACAGCTGATACCCTTGCCCAACCCCTCTTCTTCCGTCTCGTTGTAGGGTGCTGAGAAACTTCTCCACGAACTCGAAATCGCTCACGGCGACACTCCCTCGAAAATCTCCTGGTCCAAAGCCTCCGGCGAAGAAGGAGGAGAATCCTCCTCGTCGTCGACGAAGAAGGTTGAAACTCACACGGAAACTCACGCCGAAGAAGTTCACCGTCACCGTCAAATCGGAACGTACAAAGGAATCTTGCACAAGGACAACGTCTCGGACGAGGCGAAACAACATGCGAGGGAAATGTTGAAGGAGTTTGGAGTCGATCCGGATGAAGTCGAGAAAGAAGGTGCGAAGAAGTAGGAAGTAGGTTGAATCTGTCTCCGCGAAAGGATAAAGTCGGAGGTTTCGTTTGTTTTCTGCTTTCTGTTTCTGTCGCCTCGTGGAATGTCGAATGTAGTCGAATCGTTTCTGTCTGCCTCCAATACAAACACGTGAGCTTCATCCACGATAAAAAGAGAAGATAGGTAGGAGAAGTTGTTTGTCGAGAAGATATTTCGACGAGCTTGGACCATTATAAGACGCGTCCGGTTCCTCTCCACGCTGTCATACTCCGAACTCGAGATCTGAATTGCAAAGCGAATGAATCGAAAGGAGATGGAGAGACTACTGAGGAGGTTGACCACCCCCGAATCTTTGAGCTGCCAAAGCTCTGAATTGAGCCATCGTAGCATCTTCTTTCTGTTTGTACGCCGAAAACTTGTCCGATCTAGGGAGCGTCCACGAAGAACGGTTAATCCTGTCGCTCAATCCGCTAAGAGAGTGAAGAAGGAACTCACACAGCGGCTTTCTTCTCCTCCATCATTCCCTGCTTCCATCCCTCTCTCCTCTGTTTCGCCCTCTCCCTCTCCTTCATCGCCTCCTGAAAACTACTTCCCCCTCCTGCCCCACCCATCAACACTTCATCGGGAACTTCGATCATTCCCCCTCCTTCTCGACTCGCCTCGAATTCTTTCCTGCTCATATTCCCCTCGCGTCTCTTCTCAATCAATCGATCTTTCCCCGTAGCTCGCGAATCTCGTTCTTCTTCCCTCGATTCACGAGATGATTTCTTGGTTTCGGATTGTCGTCGAGATTTCTCTTCCCTTCGAACTCGATCTAACTCGTCTCGTTCGTTTTGGAGCATTTCTACGGCTGAGCTCGGTGGTCGGGATACGGAGGGTGGAAGCGTCGGTCCAACGGTGACTCGTCCACTTCCCGAGGCTCCTCCTCCTCCTCCTCGAGAACTCGAATCGTAGGAACGTTCTTTTGTACCCGTATCGATCGATTTTCGAACTGAAGCGGCAGCGTCGAGGTCGCGTTGATTGGAGGCTTTCGAAGAGAATGACCAGGAATGGGAAGTGGAGATCGAGGAAGGGAGAGATGCGGGAGAGATTCCGGAATAGAAATTGTCTGTTCGCGAGATGTACAAGCGACAGTGTGTGAGTACATTGTTCTACATGCTGTAGCAGGAGAAAATCACGAACCGGATAGACGACCTCGGTTCCATGCTCGACAGAATTTCTTAAAGTATCTATATGAATTCGTTTGTGAGCAACATTACCGACGTTCAGGATGTTCCCTGAACAGCTGAGTCACTCACCTTCGAGCGTCTTCATTCTTCAACGAATCAAGTTTCTGCAGGTAGGAATCGATCAAGTGTCAGTCAGTCAACCCAGCGAGATTGGCAAGAGAGAGTAAGCTCACCTTTCCCTTCTCTTCCCAGAGCCACAATTTCAACTCGGTAGCCTTGATGAAGAAATCGTCCAATCCGATCTCTGCTGATCCGTCTGGAGGACCTCGTTCGTCTTCACTACCGCTCTCAGACGCTTCCCTTTCCCTCTCCTTCTCTTCCCTACGACTCCCGCTACTGCGCTTTCGGTCCTTGTCTCTTCGAGGTGATCTACTCCTACTCCTCTCCCTATCCCTCCTATCGTCTCTGTCTCTGTCTTTGTCTCTGTGTGAACTTCGATGACGATCTTCCCTCTCCTTGTCCCCTCTGCGCGGTGAGCGGTCCCTATCGCTCCTAGATGATCTATGGCGGTGTTCTCTCGTGCTTGATCCTTCAGTCATGTTTCGGCGAGTCGAGAGTGAAGAGCAAGAGTCGAAAAGAGATGAAACCCAAATCTCAAGTACTTCTTGTTCCTGCTCTCACTTGATCAAACTTGGATGCTCCTTCGTTCGACGACCTCTATTCTATCCTCACGAACTAGATCTCTCCTCCTACCGAACCGCAACATGTCCTCAACGATCGAACATCTAAACTCCGCGATCACTCGACTCGTCCCTCTCTCGCTCGCGGAAACGAGCTGGGACAACGTAGGACTGATGGTGGAACCGCCTAAGCCTCGTACGATCCCCTCTGGATCGAAACGAGCTGTTTATTTGTGTATTGATCGTTCGTCTCTCGCCTCTCTCTCCCTTCTCCTTCCCTCTGGTAGTGCAATGACTGATGAGCCGTACTGAGGGTGATAGTTACTAGATCCGTCGCACAAGAAGCCCTCTCGAACCCCTCAACCGTCTCGATTTTAACTTACCATCCCCCAATCTTTTCCGGTCTCAAATCCCTAACTCTCTCAAACGGTCTCTCTCGATCATTACTAGAATGCGTCAGTGGAGGAGTGAGTGTTATGACGGTGCATACTGCTGCGGACGTTGCCGTGGGAGGTACGAACGATTGGATGGCGACTGGATTGATCAGATTGGCGCAAGGTCGGGACTTGTCAACGGGAGGAGAGGAGCTCATTAGACCGGGACAGGGGGACGGAGTGAGAGCGTTGAAGGAGAAGGGGAACCCGCCGGAAGGACACGAGGGTTGCGGGATGGGGAGAATTGTCACTTTGAGGGAGGTTGGGTCATCTTTCACGAAAGACGGAGCAGTTCGAGCCGTGAAAGCAACGCTTGGCTTACAGCATTGTGAGTCAGCCCTCCGGTGTCTCTCTACTGTTCTACCCGGCACACCCTCGTAATCGAGGATGGACTGGATTGACCCAGCGATTCTTCGTGTGAAAAACAGTCCAAGCGGCATGGTCGGAGACTGGGAAAGACCGCATCAAAACGATCGCAATCTGTGCAGGATCTGGTTCCTCCGTGCTGAAAGGCGTGGAGGCGGATCTGTACTTGACGGGAGAAATGGGTCACGTAAGTTTTCTATTTCGCTTTTCTGATTCTTCCGTCTCTCCTCTTGCTTTCGGTGTTGGAGCGGCAGCTCAAAGAGTAAATACTGAACTTGGATTCCCGTCTCGTGTTGTAGCACGATGTCTTGGCTGCGAACGCGAAAGGGATTCACGTTTTCTGCTGTAAGTTTCCTCTTCTCTCTTCCCGCTCCTCCTCAACCCTGAAGGTCCTTCCGACTCGATGCTAATCGAAATTCCCCATACCGTGAACAGGCAACCATACCGCGACTGAACGACCCTGGTTGAAATACTTCGCACCGAGATTACAAGCTCAATTAAACGAAATCGCAGCAGCTCAAGGAGGCGAGGCTGATCGAATTGAGTACGAGGTAATCGTTAGTGAGAAGGATAGGGAACCTCTGGAAGTAGTATGAAGAGGTGACGCAATCTACTCAATCGATTGACTGAAGCAAACGGTTTCGTGTGTCTCGCGAGCATGATCAGGTTGGGAGGTCGCGGCTGTTCTGGCCAGAATCGCTCTCGAGAGTAGAACGAGATGTGTGAGGCTCACTTGGGCTCGAGAGAGGGAGAATCGAGACACGTTTGCGAAACTTCAAAATCGAAAGCTAGACGAAATCGCTACAGAGACAGGAACCACCCATACCAAACGCGAGATACGAAGCCAGAGACATCAAAAGTCATCCATCGAGGACAATCACAACACCTTCTCTGCTCACTCGTACTCGTCACGAGGAACTCCCAGTTTGTTCAATTCTTCGCGAGCATGTTGTTTCGCTTCATCAGAGACTCCTTCGCGTTTGAGCGTAGCCTTGTAGCCTCCGATTTGCCTGTCGACCAACGGGGAGAGCGGTGAAAGATGTTAGCGTTCTAGATCCCTGAGAAGTGTTTGAATTGTTTTCCTTTTTCCCAACTCAACTCAATTCTATTCTCTCAGTATAGCCAAGAGGATTTCGACAAAGACTTCGACCTGAAAAGCATTTACGATCGACCAACACCGACTCGTACGTTCACCCTGCTCACCTCGAGATGGATCATCGACTCGATGTACCGTCGACGAGACAAGGGATGAAAGTTCGAATCGAGCTAGGCGAGACTGCAAATGCTGCTCGGTCGGAACTTCGTCGAAACCCTCTTGGCTATACTGAGCGAAGGTGTAATCGAGAGAGCGGAGGAAGGGGGAGGAGAAAAGGAAGAGGAAGAAAGAAGAATCAAGGTCTTCCCTCTCGTCGTAATCGTCCCCTCGGCTGCTCTCAGCGTGGACAAGAGGCGAGGGATTCCTCAACAGATAAGCCACTCCCGAGACCGCTCAGTGATTGGCTTCGAACGCATAGCGCAGTCCCCGACAGCGCCGTTTCGGATGAAACGAAGGTGTCAAAGAAGCGATTGAGCGTGCCAGCCAACACTGAGCTCAATTCGGGATGCGCACCTGTATCCGCAGTCGCCCGCCTCTTGGTTCACACTAAGAGAAGCTCGAAGGGGAAACGAAACCGAACGAGGAGAAGTCAACTCTCGAAACCTCCCTCAATGTCCTCGACACTGTATCAAACTCACTGACAACAAAGCGTCGAGTGGATCGAATGCAGTCGGAGCTCGAAGACGCTGCGAGGAGTCTGATTCTTTCTATACTTCGCGCACAGATCGATAGAGCGATCTTCAAAGGGAGTAAAGAAGAATCAAACGCCTCGAGACGACTTCGAGACTCACTCTCCATCATCCACTCTAGTCTTTCTTGTAGCGTGCTTGAGACCGTGAAGAGGAACACGAGAGAGGAAAGAGAAAAGTCGAGGAAGAGTCGAGGGAAGACAAGAGACGAGGAAAGAGCGAAAAAACGACTCGCCTGTGAAGGTGAACCTCCTCCGAGTGAGTCTTCTCCTGTTCGGTGTCTTGATCGTGTTGATGGAACTCTTGCGGATGATCGTGGGAACGAGTATCGTGAGGGTTCTCAGCCGTAGTCGGAACGTGTTCTTCTCCTCCTCCTCCTCCTCCTTGAGCGGCGTGAGTGTGAGAAGTCGAGGGAGCGTCTCCGTGAGCGGCTTCGAGATCGTGCAAGAGTTGTTCAGCGTTCTACTCATCGCGTACAAATCAGTTCACAGGGGAGAGAGATGGAAGAGAGTTAAGAGGAGCTGAGCTCACTTGTTTCGCTCCCTCTGAAACTCGAGGATTGTGAGTCGTAGCTACGTATCCAGCGTGAACGTGGCTGTAGTCCTATTTGTCTCACCGAGTCGTCAGCTTGCACAGGGTTAGGGGAAGAGGGAGGAGGAGGTCGGTGCTACTCGATTGAGAGAGAAGAGCAGAGGGAGACTCACTTTGGTAGCAAGTACGTGACCTTTCGAATCAGATTCGATGACTTTGTCACCTTCAACACGGAGTTCGTGAGCCATTTCAATTGAGAGTGAGGTTGGAGAGGGTAAAAGTGGGAACTGGAGAAGGGGGAGAGAGACGAGTGATCAGCTTCTCTCCTTGTACAGTACTTGAAAGAGAGCTAGCACTCACAGATAGAAAGATCGAGGTCGAGACGAGAGGAAGAAGAAGAAGAGAGGAACGCGAACAATTCGGTTTGCGTCAGAGCGAGAAGAGGGAAAGAGGCTCGAGCGTTTCCGCAGTCAGCCACGACGTTGACGACTTCCCCTAGCGCGTTCGACGCTCACGCTACGCTAAGCGAAAGCCAGACCCCGGCGCAAGTCGAGAAGAAGAGTAAAAAGTGTCTCGCGAGAACGGTCAAAAGTCCGAGCGCTTCGCCATCTTCGACACCTTCTTTCTGCCTTTCGAGGACACGTAAGCCGATTGAGCACTGTAGCTATAGGCTGTTCTGAAACGAGAACGAATGACTGAGTATGATGACAGCAAAGAATAGTAGGAGATACAATCCGACAGAATAACCTTCCACGAAGCGAAGTTCACGACCTCCTGGGTCTACTGAGTCGGGTTTTTGGAAACAGGAGAAGAGTCCCAGACCGACAGTGAGGGGGGAATGAGCTGGCACCGAAAAACGAAAAAGAGTGAACGAAATCGACATTCGCTCAGTTAACGTTCTTGCCTGTCAATCCGTATCCTCGCGTCAGTAACCGTTTCTCCCCAGCACGTAGAGATTCAGAGAGGGCTTACGGAAGTTATCGGCAGGGTAAACGTTTCCAGGAGGGTTGTACTCGCATACGTAGTACGTCGCATTTCCGTACTTGGCGTCAAAGATTGAACCGGGAGGGCAGGTGACTTGAGCACAACCGAGTTGAGTAGTCGACTGTGAGTGGTAGATAGAATTGAAGAGTCGAAAGAGGAGGATAGGGAAAAAGAGAGACAGAAAGAAAAGTCAGCTCGGTCGATTCTTCGGGCTCAACTAGCGATTCCGCAGAGAGGGTTCGAGCAATAGTGACAACGCACCTTCCAGACCATTTGAGTGAAGTCTGCGAAAAGTCGTAGTCGAAAGCATCAGCTCACTGCTCAAGCCGGAGAGTGTCTCGAAATGAAAGACTCACGAGAGTACATAGGGTTCGAGGGATCGTAATCAGGTGCCTCATCCTCCCAGGGCTTACAGGCACCAGTAACGATATCGGACTTGTAACCGGCGGTAGCCTGATCGACGAAAGTAGAAGGGTGAGGACGAGTCAGAATCGGAAGATCGAAACTGTCTAGTTTGAGCGAGTGGAGGACTCACGGCAAGGTTCTCTCCGTAAGGTCCGACTGCACCTTGCGAGTGTTGGAAGACACAGCGAGATCCCCATTTGTACGCAGCACTGTCAGATTCGAGGAGAACAATGCTCAAAAAGTCAATACTCTCTCCTCAAAGTTTGGAGACGCGGGTGAAGGGAGAGAGACTCACTCAGCGAGAGGTTGCGACCAAGTCATGGCGGAAGCGTTGTGCACAGCCCTGAATCGATTGTGTTCGTTCAAAGCTGCAGTCCTGACATCTGCTCCGGCGACGAAAGTTGGCGTCGACGAGGCAGCGGCAGAAGTCGTACTAGGCTTAGTCGTAGTCGTGGCTGCTCGTGAAGAACGAACGACTCGACTCCATGCACTATTCGGAACGAATCGAGCGAGATGTCAATGAACGGGGAGAGATCGAGCGAGTGAATGAGAGAGAGTGCTCACGGGAAAGAGCTCGAGGCTCGTTTCTCAACTCCTCGTTTCTCGAGAGTTTGAACGGAGTCGACGAATTGACCAGGACCGACGAGTTGTGCTCCGTGCTGAGAAGGGAGAGCAGCGACGGGCGAAGCAAGGAAAGTGGCGAGGACGGTAACGAGTGCGAAAGTCTTCATCGTGGTGAGTTGAAGGAGTGTTGTTGGTTGAACGAAGAGTGTAAAGAGTGTGGTAGAAGAGCGAAAGAGAGTGAAACCTTTCGACGGTGTTTAGTGGCGACGGTCGAGGCGAGGCAGTGCTCTAGTCGAATGACATTAGGAAACGCCAAGGTCAGCTAGAGTAGCATAGAGTGAGGCTGAATTCGGTGGCTCAGAGAGCTCAAGGTTCAAAATCGGATTTTCCTGCGAAGGTCGGTCGGTGTCGACCGTTGATGACCGTTCGACGAAGAGGGAGTGTGAGGAGGAGGGAGGAAGAGAGAAAGAGAGCTCACAGTTGGCGAAACTTTCAGTTGCACGCGACGAGGCGGGTCGACGGGTCGAATGGGATGGAAAGAGAGAAGAAGAGGAAGAAGAGTTCGAGTCGGTTCAGATTCGAATTTCCTTCCATCTGATCGACCACCACGTTGGTACACGTTCCTTGGAAGTTTCGAAAGAAGTTTACTGTTTAGTCGGCTTGAAGCTGGAAGAGTTCTCAAGCTTCGACCCGCCTTCTTGCCTAATTCGGTGAAAGGTCGTTGAGTCTTTCCCTAATTCGTGAGTATGCCTCTCGAATTGGTCATTAGTGAATGTAAAGGAGAGAGGACGAAAGCTCTGCATCGTGAAGTCCAAGCGAAGCTTCGAAAGAGCGTCGTTCGTCTCGTGATCGCAGAGTGGCGGCGGAAGGATTCTGGGAGGGAGAACGAGGTGTGCATATGCAGTGAGAAAAGATACAACAAGCAATACTGCGGTCAGAACGACGAGAGGAGGACGAAAGGCGGAGTTGAAGGATTCGAAAACTAGAGATCTTCGATCAATTTCGCGAGGTGCTGTCGTATTGACTCGGGATCAGCGGACGAAGCCGTTGGTGTCGTGTCGGATCGGGTCGCGGTGTCGTTGCGTCCGTCGGCATTGAGCGCAGTCGAATTTGAAGTCGTTTGGACTTTCGTCTGCAAATCTGCAAGAGTCGAACGAATCTCTTGACATCGCCTAGTCATAGAACGAAGACACCTTGTCAGAGAGTGACGGACGATCATGTCTCGCGTCGAGGTGGCGGAAGAAGCGGAAGCAATGTTGACGCACTGCTTGATTGCGAGAGTTTTCTCTTTTCTTCTATCGATTTGATACCTCATCATGAGTTTGAGCGTTTCACGAGCCTGTAGGACGAGACGCAGGCGGAGTAGGAACGTATCAGCTCAACATATCGCTAGATCTTCTAACGAACGGAGTCGCGAACCGAGGGAGAGGCAATGAGCGACCTACCTGTACCGGTCTCAATTCGTTGACAAGGTGATGCATATTGATCGTGATCAACCGGATGTGCTCCGTCAATCGTTCGGGATCTGAAGGAGGTTGCGAAGGAGGTTGAGCACCATTCTCGTGATTTGACGGTTCAGAGGGTGGAGCCGGTGGAGGGTGTAGTAGAGACGGAGGAGGGGTCAAGAGTGAGTTGAGGAGCTGGGTGTAGGACAATAAGAGGGCGCGAAGAAGGGTTTGAAGAGATTGTTTCCGATCTGCTCGCGAAAACGAGCGTCACCTTCGTTTCTCCTAATGCTAGATTGAGAGACGCGGAGCTGACCTCGACTCTTGTCAAACATTTCCTTCAACCCCATCTCCTCCAACGTCGGCAGGTGTTCCTCAATCGGCCAGGTTTCACCAAACACTGAATAACTCCCTTCCTCTACGATCCAATCTACGTTCGGAGGTTCCAACTCTTTCGCGAGGAACGGTCTAGGTTCTCCTGGTACATCCGAGATGACAGAGTCGGGAGGGAGAGAGAGGTTGTGTGAAGAGTATCGGTGGAAATAAGGAGAGGGAGCTGGGAAGAAGGACGTGTCGAATTCGGGTGCGGCTAGCTGTTCTTGATCTTGCTGCTGGTGAGCGTATTCGGCTTCCATTTTGAGTGCAAGAGAGAGGGAGAAAGGGAAGAAAGTCACTCGACGTCGACTCAACTTGATCTCTTTCGCGTCGCTCTCTACCTGAGGTTGCTCCCTTGTACGTCAAGGAGTCTGCTACTAGTCCGCCGGAGGCCATGCTGACTCATAGCGCTCCTTCGCACAGCTCCTAGGCAGCCATTCTCCCCGCCTCGCTTTCATCTCTTCCTCCCTCCTACGCCGCTCCACGACCCTCTACGCCCTCGGAACCAAGTGGTCTACGCTCGTGATAGTGGTGAGGAACGGTTACAGGATTATTTGGTTGTTCGCTCGGCTTCGGCCTTTGCTCGCTTGAACCCGTCAATGGTGACTCTCGTCATGCTCCGTGCGCGCGTCCCTCCTCCGGCTCCTCCGCGATCTTGGCGTCGTACACCAACACCGCCTTAGACAACCTCATTAGTCAGTTCGTCGGCTGAAAGAGATGCGTTACCTTGCTTTCCTTGCTCTTGTTTCTCGCAAATTTCCACCTACGCCCTTGTACGCCCTCGGATCCCTGTGCCCCAGGAGAACGTGTCTGTGTCAAGCGCGCGTCAAGAAGAACAGTTTAACGACGTGGTCGACATCGAAGAATGCATCAAGCAGCTTCGAATCGTTCTCCCCTCCCGCTCGACTCTCAACGCTTCAAACTCCCACCCGTCAAGGACCGGACAACTTCCACTCTGACAGCAACCGATAACGTCAATCGACGATCCCCCACCTTCGATCAGAAACGCGTCCCTCGCACTTCTTCCGCTTCCGCTTCTTCTTCTTTTCGATTCCCTCCCTCTCCTTCTCCCTCTGTTCCGAACTCGACCACACCCTCTCCTACAGATACGATTCGACCTACAACGACATATCTGTACGCGCCTCGACCTCCTTCCCCAGCTCTATCGGTCGCCTCCAAACGAGGTCCTCTACCTCCAACCCCGAAATCTCCCTCTCCCTTCCACGGTCCTCGATCACGACAAACTGGATCACCATTGAGACAACAGAACATGGCAGCGCTAGTAGCTCACGAGGGACAACTCGACATGAGGGCTCAAGAGGAAGGAGGAACGGGATCAATGCGCGAGAGGACCGCGGAGTTGCCGGACATCGTCAATAGTCATCAAGAATACGACGACGAAGTGATCGACAGTGTTCCAGAATATGTGGGAACAGAGGAGGATCCATTCTCGGATGAGAGGGGGACGGGAGGCGGAGAAAAAGCGAGATTGATGGAAACGCTGCGAGCGAGGAGAGCTCAGGAGGACGATGCGGAGGCGTCGAGATCAGCAGAAATCGGGGCGAGGGATCATTTGGAGAGATGGAAGAATGAGCAGACGAGTTTGGACGAGAAGGAGATCCGAAGAGTGCCGACAGAGCTCGATCGGCAGGGCCCTAGGCAGACGAGGAGCGGAACGGTGAGCTTTAGTGGTGGGAGCGGGATTAGTCGACGGGACGGAACCTTCGAAGACGGGAGCTCGTTAGTCGGAATGTCAGATGCCGAAATCGGTGAGTTCTCTCTCCTTGCGTCGGAGTCTCTGACTAGGCTGAACACGCACTCTCGATATGTAGCGCAACATCACTTTCGCCTAGCTCAGCAACATCTCGAGGCGGCTCAACGCCTCGCTTTGTCAGCCTCTCAAGGCCCAGCTCCTTCGGCACCTCCTCCCCCTTCTTCTTCCTCGCACGAAGATCGCTATTCAAGCGCTCGAGAAGAAGACACGCTTCCTTTCTCCTCAACCTCCTCGACAACCGATCATACTGAATCTTCTTTCGGAGGTTCGACGGAGGATTCTTCGATTTCGCACGGAGCTTACCGATCGACCTATTCTCATCCCCCTCAGCGACAACATCATCTCGCTCATCAGTCGTCTCAGAACGATCTATACTCCGAGTTCGGACAACTACGCTTAGAAGCGACGAATTCTTTCCCCGACGAGAAACGGAGCCGATCCTATTCGAACTCTGCTTCTTCTCCGATTCCGCTCTCCTCGATCTCCGAGAAAGCTCCTCCCCTTCCTCACACTCTGGCACCCGGATCAAGGTTACTGTCTGTCTCCCCAAGGTTCTCATCTCTCCCTTTGGCGAAATCTCCGACTCAGCAATATCCCTCTCGACGAAGTCCACCTCCTTCGCAACTCGCCCGTCGACTCAGCACTGCGGAACCAGCCACAACCCCTCGAACAGCACGACAGACGATTCGCCGCCCGAGTACAGCGGATCAAACGACTCCCCGAGCCGCAGTTCTTAATCCTCCTGCCGCTCCTCATTCGCTACAGCGGATCGCGAGTCAGGAGGGACTTCCGACGATGGTCCCCTCGCTTTACGGCGGCACTCTCCCTCAAGGAATGAGAGATCGAATAGGAACAATCCCACCTCCAGCTCAATCGACCTATTGTTCCGCCTCCTCCTCCTCTTCGCATTCCGATCCACGCTACGATCGTACTCTACGGGAAAGGGAAGACGCTTTTGAATACGAATCGATTTTAGGAGGAGGAGGAGGACGTCAGAGCTCGGAAGGCTACGAAGAATTGGACGACATCGACGATTCGGCGAGCGACTATCACGACGTTCAGTCGACAATCTCCCACGTCACGAACGCTACTCTGCCCCCTTACGAGTACGAACGTCGGATGTCACGAGTCGCTTCCGAACCTCCTCCCGTTCCGTCGATTCCGCTCGAGTTTCGACAACAAGACGTTCAGCCGATTCCCCGTCAACGCGAGACTTCTCATACCTCCTCTCTACGATCCCAAGCGTCGTTCTCGTCCGCTATGAGCTTCGGCTCCGTTCCGCCTGCAACCCACCTCGCCCAAAACCAAAGCTCGAGTTCTCGGACCCGAATTGACGAAGACGAGTTCCACGGTTTTCGACCTCGACTCGGCGGTTCTGGATACTCTCACGCGCAACCAAGCGTTCCTTACCCTATCACTCAATCAGCTCAATGGGTTCCTCCGCCAAGTCGTCACGCCTCCTCCGAGCCGCCTCAAGCAGTTCATGCTCCTCCGCTCTCCCTGACGAGCCCCGGGCAGTTACAACCTCATTCTTACATCCTTGGCGCAGATGGCCGACCGATCCCCGTTTACGCTTCACTCCCGAATCCTCCGCCTCCTTCATTCGCGACGACACCGAATCAAGCTCAGACTCCTACGACCGGCTCGTATCAGTACTCGTCTCCAAGCGTACCGTTGCCTCCCGTCTCTCGACAACCCCTTCCAATTCACTCCCGGCCTCTCGAGTTCGATCATTCGATTCATCTCGTTCCTCGAAATCGTCAAACGATACCGACGGCGACGGCCACTCAACCCGAAAGACCGACTCTCTCCATCCCTTCTACGCAACACAACCCTCCTCCCCCGACTACCTCGCACGCTTATCACCTCCCTCCTCCGTCGACGTTTACTCAACCCGTTCAAACTTCACTCTCAATCCCTTCAATTTCCGAAACCATTCCCTCTCCGTCAACAACTCCCTCCTCAACCTCCTCCGAGCATTCCTCTACCGATGGCGCTGGCTACGCTTCCTCGATCATCCCCTTCATGAAACGAAACCGACTGACGAGTTCGACGGGAATGAGTTTGAGAAGAATGGTTAGGAGTCCGCATGTGAGGTTCAAGAGTCCGGAACCGTCGATTGCGGAGACGATGACGATTGATGAGAGACTAGGAGGAGGGCAAGGGGGAGGGGAGGAGGAAAGGGAAGAGAGAAATCAGAAAGCGATGAAGCAAAGCTTAGGGATGCTTATGTAGATAGAATCTCGTTCGTTATTCGTTATTCTTGTGTCATGATAGATGGGATTCAGTGTAGAAAAACCCTCGGAAACTTCGACGTCGAGCGAGAACAGAATCATCCTTGCGAACCGAACTTTTCCTCTCTCCTTCAACCCCTCACTCAACTTCGCTCGACTCCACACACCGCAGAAGGCTGTGAACTGCACGGCGCTAGTCAAGGTCGCGGATGTCCTCACAACGAGGCAAAGTACTCTGGAACGGCAAACAATGTTTGGTCGGGGGATCTGCCGAGCTCCGACTGTATGAATACGAGGTGCGCCGATCTCTGATGATTTATGGGAGCTCCACTGACCATATACCTCGATCGGCATCACTAGGAAGCCGATCCAAACACCTCGAACCCCACCTCATCTAATTTCCGTTCTCTCTCCGTCGTGACAGAACTACCTGGCTTGAGGACGTTCGCATGGTACCCTTCACAATCGGATCAACCCCTCATCGCAGCGGGACTCACGACGGGAAGGGTTTTACTCGTCAAACTACGAAGTCAGGATTCTGGGTCGAAACAATCGCAGTCTGCGACAGGGAACGGGACGAACGTAGTTCAGATCAACGGTGAGTACTTCAAAGGGATCTGGTGTGCGGGCAGAGCTGATCGAATTGAGTCGAGCACGCAGTACGACACTCGAGACCAATCACTGCGACGGCATTCTCGAATTCTCAGCCAGGTCTACTCGCGGTCGGACTCGAGAAAGGGAGAGGTGAATCACTACTAGTCTACGATATCAGTGCGACCGCCCGAGCGCTCGACGGAGGGGCAACGTCGAGTCCCTCGCAACCTCGAGGCTTCTCTCTCCATCGAGAAAACTCTCAACGAGGTCGAGCGAATTCACCCGCGATTACAGGCAACTCGACTTCGGGCACCCTCGACCCACACCCTCTCCTCTCGGTCGGTTCCTCCGAGCTCATCAATTCGGCAACTTTCCTCTCTTCTCCCTCTGGTCCTTCTCCTTCTTCGACCTCGGCTCTACTCGCAGCAGCAATGGCAAACAAGTGGCTGAGAATCTACGACTTGCGATCACCTCCCTCAACCGTGACAAGTTGGGGATCTCGAAGCGTTTACGGATTGAGCGCGAACCCTTTCAACTCTCAGCAATTCGTTTCCCACGGTGACGACGGAATCGTCCGATTGTGGGATCTGAGGAAACCTATGGATCCGCTGCTATCGTTCTCGGAAGCGGAAGCAGGCGCAGTTCCTTCTGGATCGAGGAGGAATGGAGGATCGGTGAAACCTCTCGCAGAGATCAATTGGGATCCTCAACGAAGGGGGATCCTCGCGACTCTGGAGAAGGATTCGTCTTTCGTCCGAGTGTGGAACCTGGTTGATGGACCGGGACCAAGATTGATGGGTCATCAGCAATCGACAAGCGGTGAGATGGAGGCGAGTTTGTCGGAATTGACGATGGAGGGCAGAAGACCAGCCTGGGAAGCGAAAGAGGAAGAAGCGGCGCAAGAGATGTTGAGAATGCCGATCGTACTCGATGACAGGAGATGTAAGTTTTCTCCCCATCGATTCAAGCACTCGCTCGGAGTCTGACAGTTCCCCTCCACAGCTCATTCTTTCAGTCAACCGCTCTCCTCATTCGCCTTCGCTCCTTCGAAAGATCCTTCAGCTCCGATTCGTATCGTTGGACTATCTCGAGACTCACCAGGACCCGGTACGATGGGACACCGACTCGAGCTCGAATCCTTCCCTCATCCGGTTCAATTCGATTTCCTCGAACGCGGGATCCTCACAAGTTCCTCCTCTTCCCTCTCTCACTTTAGCTCTTTCCACATCTCGACCGAATCTTCGACCGGTTTCGACTCTCCCGACGATCATCCTCATCCTCACCACCAGCACTCTCAACCTCTCTCTCCCCGAAGCGTCCCGCTCTCAATCGATCCGACTTTGACCGCTCGAGGTAGGGGACTTTCTCTTGCGAATTCGCTCGTCGATCGGAATGCGACGCCGAGACCGACAACTCAACTTCAACGACAAGCTTCAACAGATGCACCGTTGCAAGATCTCGTCGATGAAGAACCGGATATCAACACCCTCGCGGAGGATATGTCGGTCTTGTTGAGACAGCGAGTAGTGAGTGGATATGGAGCAGACGCTCATCGGAACGTTGGCCTTTGCGAAGCGTCTCTCGCGGAATTCTGGAGATGGATAGGTCGTGAGTCAGAGATCTTCCTCAGTCTCTTGCCTGTGTATTGACTGCGTACAACGCCCGCGTCACAGGGGCTCAAGCACTGTCAGGAAACTCGTGCTTGAACGATTACGATTTCCGTTATCGAGGAGTTCTCCGCATCTTGCACGGATTTCCACTCAGTTCCGGCGCATCAGGAACTTCGACACCTCGAAGTAGCGACCGCCGACCGAACTCTTCACGCTCCCATCGTCGTCCAGACGACTCCTACCTCAAAACCGCCGCTTTCGACGCCGCCTGTTCTCAACTCGTTGTCCGTCGCAAACTCGAACACGTCTTCGCGATCTCGTCTTCCGCATTCAAGGATCAACGGAAGTTGGCATTGCAGGTGTGCGGGATCGAATGGGAGTTACCGGTAGAGGTTGTTTGTGCAGATTTCGAGAAATCGGGAGAGTACGAGGCGGCGGCGAAACATGCATTCTTCTCGGGGCAGCTCGAGAAGAGTATGAATTACCTGAGGTTGTGCAAAGGTACGACCCAACTTTCTCCCCTCGGCAGGCAGTCACTAACCATCTTCGCGCAAGTAGATCGAGAACTCCGCATGCTCGCCCCGATCCTAGCCGCCTATCTCGCCCAACGCAATTCATCTCGAGACGGTTCCGAATCAACCTACGCTGAACTATGTCAATCCCTCTCGTTGTCGACCGATATTGACGTTCCTTGGGTTCGAGCATTGTTCGCTTTCCTCGCGAGTGGAGAATGGCGAGAAGTCGGGAACGAGATGGGATTACCATTGAGAGATCGAGTGGCTGTTGCTTTGAGGTGAGTCGGGTTGTAACTCAGCTTTTTCTTGCTGAGTAAACCCCCGTTTTTCTCGCACAGGTTCTTATCCGATTCAGAAGTACGAGTCTCACTCCTCAGTTCTCCAATGTCAGGTACTGATGAAACCAGGTTCGAACAGCTCGTCTCTTTCCTGAAAGAACTCGAAAACGAATCACTCTCATTCGGCGATCTCGAAGCCGTTCTCCTCTTCGGCCTCCGTAACGACGGTCTCACCCTCCTCTCGAACTACGTCGATCGAACTTCCGACGTCCAAACTGCCGCTCTCGCCTACTCATTCGTCTCGCCCGGCTTGATCCGAAACGACTTGCGAGTGATTCGATGGATCGAAACGTACCGTTCTCAACTCGATCAATTGCGACTATGGACCGATCGAGCGAAATTCGATTCGGCGAGAGGAGTTAGGGCGAGAGCGGCAATGGAACAGAGCAGGTTGGCGGGGAAACCGGCGGAAGCGAACGAGGTTGCGAATATGTTGAGGAGGATTGCACCGGCTCAGGTCGTTGTCAGGTGTCATTTCTGTTCGACGAATGTTGGACCCCAGAGTGCTGGAAGGGGCAACGAGTACAGCAGAATGGGTTCTGGCGTCGCCGGAAAAGTGAGTCAGAGATGATTTTCTCGTTTCTTTTTACACTGACCCCTTTCTCTGTGCGCTAGAGTACACTCTGTCCCTCATGCAGTAAACAACTCCCAGCCTGTAGTATCTGTCTGACTCGCCCCTCGATCCACGCCTTCGAAGTCAACGGATGTAAGCTCCCCCTTCTCTCTTCTACTGTTCTTCCTCGCACTCACAGGCTCCCCTGGGATTTTCAGCATCGATGCTCGCATGGTGCTCGAGGTGTCGTCATGGAGGTCACGCAACTCATCTGTTGGAATGGTTCGAAAGGTCAGAAGTTTGTGCCGTTGCTGGATGCGATTGTCGCTGTCGAGGTCAAGAGTGAATAAAGGTCTCCTGTTTGGTCAGGCAGCTCGAGTACATAGAGGGTTTTCGGAAAAATGAATCATTTTTGCATTCTGCCGCATTTCCATCTCCGGTTTCTTGTTGTAATCACGTCTGCTTTCACTCTTTGCGCTTCGGCCACGAAGTTGCGCTCTGACTACTCGAATGGACCACGTTAACGCCAGCTGCCAGATCTCCCGAAACTAATCACTCGCCTCGTCAATGAGAGTACTGATTTACTCGGTACATTGAGCACAATTTGGCCTCGAATGTAGATCGATTCCTCTCGTCCCGCGATCAGCTCGACGAGATCTCTTGTGCCCGACGAGACGTCAATGGTTCATCGCGATCAGTCGGAAGCAGTCTTGAATTGTAATTCTTCTCGAGTACAAACCGAGAATCAAATTGACCGTGACTGCCAAATTCGCTTCCTTCTTCGAACTTCCGTGTCCACAACTGACCATCTCGTCTCCGACGAATAGTTGCGCGTGCCATCCTTTGGTATTCGAGTAATTGTAAACGAAATTGGGCTTGACGGCGATCGAGTCGGTTTCAGAATCGCAAGGTTTGCATGTCCAGGTTTTGAGACTCTGTGATTTAGCTAACGATAGAGAGAGTGAGAGACTGATCAGACTCATGAGATCATGCAGAGCGAGAGAGATATGAGAGCTCGTACCAGTTTCCCCAATTTCGATTGATCGGGGCTCGTCTTGTTCGAATCGCAGTCGACGTAAATCGTTTGCTACTTGGTCCATATTCGTCCATACCTTCGGAGAGAATACCTTGAAGAGCCATTTACCGATCTTACCCAATTCTATCTCTTTGTCTTTGACGAGCGTTTCAACGTGAGCCTCGAACATATCGGCGGCAACCGATTGACTCTTGTCGTAATCACGTGAAGAATTACGCTCGAGTCTGCTCGGTAGTCCGTAGGCGAGCGCGATGTGAGCGAGAGTATCGTTTCGAATGAGGCGGTTACGAAGTTCCTAAAGTTTTCAAGTGCTGTCAGAAGTGTCGCGAGCAGGATTCTGAATCGACACTCACGACAAATTCTCCGGAAGCCAATTCGGGATACCATTGGCGCAAAGCTCGAGTCACAAGTCCGTTGAGGTGAGCGTCTCCTGTCGTTTCCAATACTTCGTACGCACGCATCTCGTGCTTGTAACGAGGTAGAGGGTCTCTGCCTAGTCGTCCACTCTCGACGTGAAGACTACTGTGTCGTACGGCTTGCTTGCGCAGCTCGTGGGAGGGAATCTCGAGAAGAGCCGGGAGTCGAGTCGGATCAAAGTTCAAGTGAGGGTCGTACCAACCGAGCGGTGCTACGATACTGGGGTCCTGTTGCTTCGGTCTCGCGATCTTGCGGGCTTCTGTGGTGAGAACGCCGTGAGCTTTCAAGCTAGAACGAAGTCCCGAGTCGAATAAGGCGGTTCGAGCCCAAAACATCGCGAGACTTGAGCGAGTCGCACGCAGAGAATTCGAGCTATATGACATCGTTCGCCATGGCTGGAAAAGGTCGAATAGTGAAGAGAGAGAGGGGAAGAGACTCGAAATCTCGAAAAGAATTCTTCATCTCTTTCTCCTTTTTTCTCCCTCCCACCTCATTGAAGCACCTTGGAGACTCTTCAAAGTAGTTCAGGGAGCTACCATGGTGAGTCTAAACAGGCTTTACACGCCTCGAAGACGCTGATCACCTCTATTTGCTCCGTCAGTCAACTCGAGTCGGAATCGATCATCTCTCCCTCCTCCCGAACGAGTTACTGGACGACATCTTCGACGAAGCCTACGCCGAGTCTTCGATCCCACGAGAACCCTTATCGAAACGTCTGATCCCCATCTTCGAACGACAACTCTTTCGTCGAGTTTCCCTCTCCTCCTCTCGACAGCTCGACTCGTTCCTCGAAGCAGTTTCGAGTCAATGCAGGAAGGGAGAGCTCGCGGTCAAATTGAAGCTCGGCGACGGATGCGCCAACGCGGAGTCGACTGGACACCTCGAACGCCTCTTCCCTCTCTTATCGAATCTTCGACATCTCGGTATTACGCAGGCATTTGGCCGAGTCGAAGATCAATTCAAGGATTCCTTCAAGACGCTCACACATGTCGAATCGGTCACAATCGGGGTACGTTGGCTCAGAGCAAGGCAGTCGGTTGATTGGACTTGTTTCTCCTCCGGCTTCCTCACCGCCTTCCCCTCCCTCTCGACTCTCACGGTCAGCGGATCGCCAGCCTCAAGGAATTCAAGTCCCGCTACGATCGAAGCGGAAGTGGCAGTATCCAGCCTGTCTCAAGTCACGACCCTTCGAATCGCGGGACAAGGACTGGAATGGATAGATCCATCTATCGGAGACCTGATCAAAGCGTGTCCTTCGCTGCGTCACTTCGATTGGGTACACCGGGAATTCCGCACGATATCCAGCTCAGCTCTCTCCCTCCTTCCATCCAGTCTCGAGTCTCTCGTCCTCGAGGGAATTGAGTCGAGCCGTGACCTCCACCATCTCAAAAACCTCCGGTCTCTCGATCTCGGCGAGGAGTGCTACTCGTCTTCCGTCCACGAGGAGATCCTCCAGCTTCCGTCCCTCGTCAACCTTCGCCTTGGACCAGGTCCGTTCAACGCAATCCAATCAAACTCGATCTTTTCAGGCCCCTCTTGTCTCATGAACCTCAAGAGAGTCACGTTAGACTTCGACACCGGCAGGAGAGGCAGAGTCACCGATCTTTCACGGACCGTTCGATATACGAACAAAATGAGGGGTTGGATTCTTCCTCGAGCTCATCCGCAACGTCTTTGCAACGACGACACCTATTTCCTCGACTACCAGGCGATCCGACGAATCATCGAAGTAGCAGAAAGCAACGGGACGAGGATCGAAGGAACAGTTCACGCAACACTGACGATGATTGAGGATTACTGGATCGAGAAGAACAACCGTGCAGTCGTCTCTCTCGCCGAGATCAAAAACATCGACCATCAGAACATTCACTTGAACGACCTTCGCGAGATCCGTACCACCGCTGCTCGTCAGGAGATCCCCCTTCCATCGCTCGACTTCGACTCTCTAGATCTGGGTCGCCTCGAAATCGTCAAGATTGACCTCCCCGCACGAGATTGGTTCGTCTTGACTTTGCGGAACAAGGAAGTTGATCAGAAGGCCCATGAAAAGGAGGAGGAGGAGAAGGTCGAGGAGGGTGAAAGTGAGAATGGAAACGTTGTTGAGAGAATGAATGAGCTCAGACTCGATTAAAGTGAGTTCTCTTGACTCTGGCTCTCTTCTACCTCTGTATCTGACTCTTCTCTCTCGACGCAGTCGTGCTAAGAGAGCAATATAGGCGACTCTAGGACAAAGTCCGAATGAAAACTGAGAAATTACTTCCTTCTTCCCTAAAAATTTATCCTTACTATGCTCTCTCTTTGTTGTTGACCCGTCTCGGTCCCCTTCCTTATGTCTGTGCTGGCTGTATTGTCTTCGCTCTCGGAATCTTCCTCTTTGCCGGTTTTCTCTCCTCTTTGTCTAACCCTTTGATCTTCCTCAACTTGCTTAAACTCTGTCCATTCTCGATAACTTCTCTCAAATTGCTGATACCCTTCGACTCTCGACAATCGTCCGAAAAGAGAGATTGAGCGTGAGAGTGGTATCGAGTTTCCAACATAGAATGCACAAATGAAGAAACAGAATGAAACCTTGAGGAATTCGTGAACAAGAACGTTAAGAGAAGGGGTAGGCAGGAGATAGGGTCTTTCTAAGGGCTACAGGGTGGGGGGGGATACGACATGGCAGAATGGAGTTACAGAACGAGTAAGTTAAAAGCGGGTATCGTCACGAAAGGAGGAGAGAGACAGAAATCATTGAGCTTTGTCGTCCGCTTCTTTCTTCTCTTGATCCGTTGAAGAAGTAGAAGTCGAAGAACCGAGTGTCACTTTCGAGCCCGTCGCTGCTGAATCCTTGCGAGTTGATTTGATCGATTCGAGATCGTCGTCATCGAGTTTCGAAGCGCTCGAACTTGCCGTCGCGGTAGATTGTCTCCTATCTTCTTCCCTTGTTCTTCTCCTCTCCTCATCGTCGTCATCGTCCGGGCTAGTCTCGAAAGTCGAGGTTGAATCGTTTGCAACGTCGACAACGGGATTCCTTCGTGATCGAGTCGAGACTCCCGAGTTCGCGCGAGAGAAAGAAGGAGGAGGTTCTGTCGGATAGAGCGAATTCGAGCCGTGAACGTGTACGGGAGGAGGATAAGTCGGCAAGTTGTTATTTGTCGTTCCATCTCGATTCCCTCTCGAAAGTGCTTCGTATTCAGCTGCGGTAGGTAGTGCGTCGACCTCGTCCCCTTCTTGTCTCGTCGTTGTCCTATTGATCGTCGTCATGGGTACTGGAGGAGCCGCGTAAGCCGGTAAACCCGAATTCGCCTCATACATGGGTAATTCTCCCCTCTCTCCACCAGCCCCATTTCTCTCGATCTCCTCCTCCTCATCCCATTCATCGTCCTGATCCCGTTCCCCTATCCTCGCACCTCCCGGTCCTAGAGTCTCTCCCACCGTCTGTCTCCCTCTTCTTCGCCTTCGACGTCTCTCTCCTCGTTGTCCAGCACTCGCTCCATAAACTTCATCCAACGTCGTCATTGTCCCTACTACCGTTCGGTTCGGTGCACCATCGATGTGGATTCGGAGGAACGGGATGTGGATCCCTGATTTCGGGAGGAAGTAGGCTCGAAGTGAGGGACGAACGTAGTAACGACGGATGTAGAAGTATCGGGAGGAAATGAGGGCGACGAGTACTCCAGCGACGACGATGATCGCTAGGTAGGTGATCCTATGGGATGCCGAGGGAGGGAGGGTTAGCTCGAAACGTTTTGAGACCGAGGTAAAGGGGGTAAACGGGGTTTCCTCCTCGGAACGGACGACAAGGAGGAGGGAGAGGAAAGGCGAGAACGTACCATGAAGTGGTGAACGCTGAAGAATTGTAATCGTAAGGAGTCGAATTCGAATAAGATGATGATTCACCGTTCGTTGAAGTTGGAATATTCGGACTGTTACTTCCCCATCCCGACATCTTGTCAGCTCCCGTATGTATACGACGGTGAGAGTGAGGTGGTGTGACAGAAGGAGAGAGAGGTAGAAAGGCAGAAAGGGGTAGGGAGAATAACTAAAAAAGAGTTCGGCGTTTGAGGACAAACTAACCTTGAGCTAGTAGTCGGGCTAGGACTCAGTGATCGGGTAATGCTGGTTGGCGCGGCCGTGTTCGCGTCGAATTGATGTAAAGTGAACGACATTCCTCAAACTTCTTTGGCTTCTTGTGCAAGTCGATCTTGAAGAATCGTTCGAGTCGATGTCGGAAGCTTGGAAGGAGGAGGGAAGGTCGACCGAACCTTCTTTCGCGACTGTCGGAGGGGTCTGGGTCGATCGAGAGGGAGTCGTCTCTGGCAAAGGCGGAAGGGATAGAACGTCGCGGATCGGATCGGGGAGGAAGGAAGCAAAGACAGAGAAATGGGAAATGAATGAATTTGATGTCACCTTGCCGATGTTGTCTCACAATTTATGGCCAAGAACAGCTACTAGCTGCGTAATCAGTGTACAGTATTGTAGCGAAACAGAGGAAGTAGTCAAGTCGTACGAACCAAGAAGAAAAATCCATTGCGAAACGTTGAGTTCGCGAATCATAGAGATGCTCAGCCCTCTTTGATCAACCAA
This sequence comes from Sporobolomyces salmoneus, assembly GCF_050403485.1. Classification (NCBI taxonomy): domain Eukaryota; kingdom Fungi; phylum Basidiomycota; class Microbotryomycetes; order Sporidiobolales; family Sporidiobolaceae; genus Sporobolomyces; species Sporobolomyces salmoneus. The sequence goes on along the minus strand of NW_027481146.1, from coordinate 229,842 downwards.
CAATCTCTGCAGAAATGCCGGGACCGCCCACCCATTCAGGAGGAGGTTCATCCGCTATTCCAATAGTACGACCCTCTCCTTCGTCTTCATCTCCCAATTCTCCCGTCTCTCAACCAGCTCAAACGATTAAACGCGAGTTCTAACCCTCTCTCTCTTACTCTCCCCTTCTCTCCTGCTCGAGAGTGATTAGCTGATATGGTGTGAATGAGTGAGTGAGTAGCAGCAGCCCCGAGAGTATGTAGGAACGCGTTGATCTATGGTAGTTGTCGGTTCGAGGGGAAAGGTTGCTCGTTTGATCATCCCGTCAGTCTCTACCATCCTTCTCTCTAGAGCTACTCGAAGCTGACGATGTTACTCGATGTAGGCTCCTCCTTCTGCACCCGCTAGTCCAGCTCCTCCGTAAGTTGTTTCTCCTCTCCGCGTTTACATCTCTCTTTCGATCGCTAACCTCTTGCTCACTCCGTACGCTCGTGAGCAGTTCCGCGAATGCTTCGACGTTATCAGTAGCATCAGCAGCGAAAGCCGCCGTTTTTGTTCCCGGAGGAGCGAATACGAATTCAAGCAATCTCTCGGCTGCTGGAGGAGCATCCGCTTTAACTACTGGTGCAGCGGAGTTTGTTCCTCGTAGAACAGTAACGTGAGCCTCATCCCTCCTTCTGTCTGTCACGAGTGGGCGAACGAGCTGATTGAAAGGTGAGGATGTTTTCGATAGACCGGCACTTTCGGAAGACGCGCCTTATTTCACTCCTTCTGGTACAACAACTACTGCTCAAGAACAACAAGAACAACAACAACCTGAAGAGATTGAAGCGAGCGCGGAAGGGATGGCAGAGTATTATCAACAAGCGATGGATCTCGTCAGTTCTCTTTCTCTCTTCTCTTCTCTCATTCTCCCCTTGACTGAATCTCTTCGCTCGGACTCTAGAATGCACCTGAATATCGACAAACTCCTTCTCAAGACCCTTCCTCGTCAACGATGAACCCTTACGTGAACTACTCTCATTCTCTCGCGCCTCCCGGTCAAAACGGTGGATTACCTTCGAGTACCGGTACTTCTGCTACGGCTCAAGCGGCGGCAGAAGCTGCTTACTACAATAATGGGATGCATTTAGGTGGAGGGATGCATCATTTGAGTCATTTGAATCATGGAATGGGATTCGTTAGACAACCCGTTCGTCCTTTGCTCTCTTCTCTCTCTTACTCTTCCACCCTTCAACGTAGACTGATGATTGTGCGCCTGTGGATAGTTACAATATCATTTGTATCACCCATTACCCTCAACTCGACCTCATCATCCCCATTCTGCGCTCTCTCGATCTTCGGCCGCTCATTCCCCTACAACTACTTTCTTCCTTCCTCCCGCTCTCCACATATCCTTGAATCAGAAATCCGAAGCTACACAATCTACTCCTCCTCTCGACCTTTCCCTTCCTGACGAAGTTGGCGGATACACGGGTCTAACTCCTCTCGATTCCTCCCCTGCTCCCTCCTCGAGTGCTCCTCTACCGAATGGAAGTGGATTCGCGGGGTACAAGTCGACGGTGTATAAAGCGTGGAAAGAAACGGAAGGGAGATGTTATGTCTTGAGGAGAGTCGAAGGTTTTAGGTTACCGCATGAACAGGCGATCGCTTGTGTAGAGAAATGGACGAGGGTTAGACATCCCGGATTGGTAGGCGTTAGAGAAGCTTTTACGACGAGAGCTTTCTCGGATCAATGTAAGTTTTCTCAAACTATTCTCTCTTTCGCGTCGAATATTCGGGAAGAGGAACTGATGAAATTCATCTTTCGTTTGTAGCGATCATCTTCGTATATGATTTCCACCCGTGTTCTCAAACTCTCTACGAAGCACACCTCTCTCCTTCCGCAACACTCCCTCCAAACCCATGGTCTACTCCATCTCCACTGACCCACACTCCCTTCCGTGGTCCTCGTTCGACTCCTCTCCCGAACTCCTCTTCCTCTTCCTCCTCTCCCGCTCACAATGGTGGAGCAGGAGGACCTCCTTCCCTACCCGAAAGAGTCCTGTGGAGTTATATCGTTCAAATCGGATCGGCTTTGAAATGCGTTCATCAGAACGGATTGGCGATGAGGAGTATCGAAGTGAATAGGGTACTCGTGACGGGGAAGAATAGAGTGAGGTTGGGAGGAGCGAGCGTAATGGATTGTTTGACTTGGGATGGAGGTCAGAATACTAGTGGTTATCAAGTAAATTCATTCTCTCTCTCCTCTTCCTCTCTCTTTCGGCTGTGCGTGAGTGACTGACGAGTTCGCTTCCCCTTCAATTGTGATCGTGAAATAGCAAGAAGATCTCCTCTCGTTCGGTAAACTAATCATTTCCCTCGCGTGTGGATCGCCTTCTGCCGTTCACAACCTCCCGAAATCGGTCGATCACATTTCGAGAATGTATTCCCCCGACTTAAAAAACGTCGTTCTCTATTTGTTATCGAAACCTGGACCGAGGAAGACGATTGAAGAAGTCATGGCGTTGATGAGTACGAGGGTCGTCGATGAATTGAATTCGAGTTTAGTGTAAGTTTCTCTCTCTCCCTCTCTCTCGTTGTGTTGTGTTGGGCATGAGGGACTGATGAGAATGGTGTGATGATAGAGCGGAGGATACGATCGAAAGAGAGTTAATGAGAGAATTGGAGAATGGTCGACTCGTCCGACTTTTATGCAAATTCGGTTTCATTAACGAACGACCCGAGTACGTCCCATCTTCCTTTCCCTCCCAGCATCCTTCTCTCTCACTGACTCTCTCACGTGAACAGGTTTGATCACGACCCCCGATGGGCCGAAACCGGAGATCGATACCTAATCAAATTATTCCGAGATTACGTTTTCCATCAAGTCGATGAATCTGGACGACCCGTGACGGACTTGAGTCACGTTTTGACGCAGTTGAACAAGTTGGATAGTGGGGTCGAGGAGAAAATCATGTTGGTTAGTAGGGATGAAGCGAGTTGTTTGATCGTTAGTTATCGAGAAGTAAGTCATCAAAACCTCCTCTCTCCCTTGTCGCGTGGTGTGAAGACGGGTGCTGATGATGAGTGGAGTGGGGTGGATAGTTGAAGAATGCTATCGAAGGAGCTTATGCCGATCTTTCGAGAACTGGCTAGCGAATATAATTGTTCGACGAATGAAAGTCAAGGGTTTTGATTATGAGATATTTCTCTTCGAGTAGCTCTGGCATATTCCCTTTGAACCCAAAAACAATGCAAAATCCTATTCCAATCCCACAATCACGGAGAGAGAACTGAAATTCGTGCGAAAGAGAGAGACTCTGCCTCGGCGAAAGAGATGAGCGACTTCTCTCGATTCTCCATACATTTTCGACCACCCTCAAATGTCTCGTCCCGCTAGTCGGACGAGTTCACCGACTCGACCAACACCGACGTCATCTGGGATGAATCCTTCTTCTTCGTCGTCGCAGCAGCAGCAACACCAGGCGAGTTCGAGTTCGTCGAGGTCCTCATCTCCTCCTCCATCTACTCTCTCTCCCTCTTCGACTCCTTTACCCTCTGAACCCACACCCAACACTTCAACAACGAGTGCATCAACAAGCAGTGGGAATGGGAATGGGATTGGAGGAGGAGGGAGCGTGTATCCTTCTTCAACGAGTTACCCTGCTCCATATTGGCTTCGATCCCCCTCTTCGAACCCCGATCCAACTTATTCGAACGCCCCCGTACTGTCGGAATATTTGGAAGCGAATTTCGTTCCGAGTGTCGTACCTCAACCGGAAGAGTATCAGGCGAAGGAACAGGCGAGACAATATTTAGAGAAATTGGTACAACAGATCTCGCCTGGTGCGAAACTGTTACCCTTTGGGTCAGTACACACTTACTCTATCTTGGACTGACCGGATGAGCTGACGTAGAGAGAGTGGGGTGTAGGTCAATGGCGAATGGATTCGCTTTGAAGAATTCAGGCAAGTCTCTCTCTCTCTCTCGCTCATATGGTCCGTGACTGCTCGAGCTGACTAGTCGGAGCGTTATAGATATGGATCTGTGCTGTTTCCTTGGGAAAGACGCACCAGTGAGAGCACCTTCAGAATTAGTTGAACAATTAGGAACTTTGATCGAGCGAGGTCAGTCTCTCCCTTCCCCCTTCTCTCTGCCTCATACTATGTCACTGACTGAGTGAGTGAGATGGATGGTAGAAACGAATTTCTACGTGAAAATGTTACCTAGAGCTCGAATACCGATCATCAAACTCAACATGCCTGCGACTCGAACGATTCCGGAAGGGATGGCGTGTGATATCGGGTTTGAGAATAGGTTGGCGTTGGAGAATACGAGATTGTTACTTACTTATGCTATGGTTGATCCGAGATTACGGACACTGGTACTCTTTCGTCAGTCCCTTTTTCCAATTCTTCTGTCATTCGAGAGGTTGACAGAAACGGGGTTTGTCGACTCATACAGTCAAGGTGTGGACAAAGAGGAGAAAGATTAATAATCCGTATCGGGGTACTCTGAGTTCATATGGATACGTTTTACTCGTGATTCACTTCCTTTCTCACGTCAAACAACCTCCCGTCGTTCCGTTCGTCCTTTCCTCTCCTCCTTCCTCTCTCTCTCTCTCTCCCTTCACTCATTCCTCGTCTCGTTCGCGACTCTCATCACAGTAATCTCCAAAGACTTCCACTGCCAACCACGGTTCCCCTCGAAGATTTAACGTACGAAGGACACGACATTTCGTTCTTTGACGACCTCAACAATTTACCGACCGTGTGGCAAGCTCAGAACGTTGAATCGACGACGGGGGAATTGTTGATCGATTTCTTCAAGTATTTCGCAAACAGTTTCGATTATGCGAAGAGTGTGATCAGTATTAGGAGTGAGAAGGGTACGTTGGGGAAAGAGGAGAAAGGTTGGAATTCAGATGTGAGTTGACTTTCTCTCTCTCTTATGTCGATGCTGTTGAACGAGAGCGCTGATGAGGTTGAGTGTTTGGTACAGATTGAGTTTGACCCGGAAATGATCGTGAGGGATTTACACAAACTCTGTATAGAGGTGAGAAAGACTTCAAGTCAGATGCGTTATGGCTACTGATTTCGTCGCTTCTCCCTAGGATCCTTTCGCTCTCGACTACAACGTCGCAAGAACAGTGACGAAAGATGGATTATATACCGTGAGATTTTTCCTCTCGCTCGCTTCCTCTCGACTTCTCTTGACTCCTTGCGGTCAATAGATTCGAGGAGAGTTCATGCGAGCAGTTCGAATCCTCACGACTCCTTCACCACGGAATTCCCAAACTCCCGCCGATCGAGTCACTTCAATCATGAACGAACTTTGCGCCGAACGAGAAGATTTCCTCTTGATTCATCCCGCTCCTTCAGATCATCATCACCATCACAAACCTCAATACCAGCAACCGCAACCGCAACACTCTTCGCATCCTGCAAGTTTACAACCTACTCCTTTACCGATTTCGAAGAGTCCGAGAAGAAGATCAGCTCCGAGTCCCCAACACCCTCCTCCTTCGGCGGCTCACCATCCTTCACCAATTCAGCAACAGCAGCAGTATGGTCATGTACCGATACAGGGTCAACCGGTAGTAGTCTCGACAGGGCAGACAGGTTGGCAGCAACAAACGACGATGAAAGGAAATTCGGAGGAACTCCAGGCGTACGAGAACGGGAACAACCTACATCCGAACGCTCAATTACCACAGAGGAGACAGCATCTTCAACCTTCTCCTTACGCCGCTCGAACGAATCCCTCGAATGCCGGTCAATCGTATCATTCGACTGCTCCCTCTTCCGTCGCTTCTTCAGTCGCAGGAGATTCACAGCACGATCGAAGACTGTCATTCGATAGCTCGCAAGAACGGTATCCAGCAGCCGCGACACCGACCTCGACCTCGACCTCGAGTGGCAGTGGAACAAACATCGTCGCTCCTTCTTCTTCATCTTCGACAAACGGTGCTTACGACCTTCATCGATTCTTCCAAAACCCTCCTTCTTCCTCGATGAGTGACGCCGGTTCAGTCTCTCCAGCACCGCCGCTTCAACCTCGAACAACAGTTTCTTTGACGGCACCTTCGAGTCCCGATTTGACTCCGGCTTATTTCACGAGTCACGGCGCAGGAGGAGGAGGAGGAGGGTATCACAATCAAAACTCGCATTACTCTGGTCGAACACCGTATCGATACGCTTCTTCGAATTACCCTTCTTCTTCGAATTCGACTAGTGTTGCTCGACACGCATCGGTTCCTCGAAACGCTCACGCTTCTTCCTCCTCTTCTCACCAACCTCACTCGTATTCCCACCTCTACGCATCTCCATCCGTCGCTCCAGCTCCCGCTTATCCACTAAACTCTTCCCTCTCCTCCTCTTCTTCAACCACAACTCCTTCCTCCTCTTCCGCCGGCGCCTACAATCCCAATTCCTCGCCATACCCTCCAAACGTTTCTCTCGCTTCGACTTCCCCCTTACCAGCCCCGATCTTCCCAGCAGAAGATCGAGAACGAATAGCTCGAGCGAGTTCAATCACGTTTGGAAACTTCCCCGAATTGTTACCGTTACCTTCTTACGCTCATTACCACGCTTCTGGAGGGAGTGCAGCGTACCTCAGTGGGAGTGGGGGATGGGGGGTAAACCCGTATGGAATGGGAGGAACGACTGGACAGCAACCGGTTGCTACTGGAGAAACGAGAAGAGGGACAGGAGGAGCTAGGAGAAGTTTCGGATTGACGGGAGAAGAAGATGAGAACGTCGTTGAGGGAATCGAGGGAGAGGAAAATGAGGATGAGGGAACGTCCGAGTTCGAACTGGATTCGAATCAGTACGAATCGACGACGACGATGATGAGAGGGAGAATGCCACCTTCTTTCGTTTCGACTACCAATGGATCAACAGCTCATCTTTATCCGACACCGCTCGAACACCTCAGTCACGTCATGGTTACTCCGACTACTGAGAGGGCTCATCGACAGAGAAGGAGGAGTGTACCTCAAACGAGAATGGGTCCCGATGGAAGGGAAAGTATTTTGTTTGGAGCGATTGAGGTCACGCTACCGAAATCGGAGGACGTAGAAGCTGCTCAACGGGAGGAGGAAGAGAAGGAGGAACGAGCTCGAGAAGAAGAGGGATCGACTTCAGTCGTCGAATCGGAGCAAGTTTCGAAAGAACTCGAAAAGGAGGAGGAGGAGGAATGCGAGATTGCGAATTTGGGACCTTCACCTTCACTCGAAGATCAATCACAAGCTCCTACGACCGAATCGATTCCCGAGAAAGCGGTCGAAACCGTTCAAGCTCTTCCGACTTTGACGACGAGTCCTCCTACTCCTGCGAAACCGACTCCAGCTCCTCCCGTTTACGCTTGTCGACCTCTCTCGCCTCTCTTCAATGCTATCCCCGTTGCTCCTGCCTCTCCATCTCCCGAAGACGACGATTTTGATCTCGATCGAACCCCTCGACCCGCTTCTCCTTCCCCTCTTCCCGAAGTCTCGCTCAACGGGGGAAACGTCAACTCGTCGAGCTCAGCTTCTTCCGCCTCTTCCAACTCGGGAAGTCCTCGGATCCTCATGAACGGTCTATCGATGCTCTCAATGTCGTCGAATACGGATTCGACTCCTTCGACTCCACCTCGGTCGAAACACGCCGCGAAACGAGCTCGACAAAACGAACGGAAGAAAGTCGCACTCAAGGAAGATTCGACCCCGCCCACACTCGCATTGACTTCGAACAGTCTCGTCTGAACGAACAAACAACACACGCAAAGCAAGCAAGCAAGCAAGCAAAGGTTCTCGTTTTCGTTTTCGTTTTTGTGTTTCTGTATTCACCGCGTCGTTACTTTCCCTATTCTTCGCTCACTCCCTCTCTTTGCATACCTCGCACCCACTCTCTTCCATTATCTTTACCTTCGTCGTCGGACTCTCTCGCCTCTCGCACCTCGTTTGTTCTCCCGGCTCTCTCGTTCGTTTCGTTCCTTTCGTTCGTTCGTTCTCTCTCTCTCTCTCCTTGATTCTAGTTTAACTCGTTTCCGAAATTACCTGATTGTTGTAATCCTCACAAACTCTCGCTTTCCCACTTGTAAAAACGAATCGAACACGTCTTCAAAGCTTCAAACGATGTGACGTGTCAAAGAAAGTCTGAGCGAGCTCGAAAGATTCTTTCCACCTCATCTCTTTCTCTTCACTCTTCGCTTCAGGCCATCGTGAGATGGTACGACCTACAACAACACGGAGCAGTTCGACAAGGCGGAGAGGTTCATTCCTCGTTCTCCTCTCGGCACTTCTCCTCGCACTCTCGACATTTGTTCCATCAGCTTCCGCCGCGTCCTTACTCGCGATCGATTACGGTACCGATTCGTTCAAGGCATCATTAGTGAAACCAGGTGTACCGTTCGATGTCTTGTTGACGAAAGAAGGGAAACGGAAAGTACCAACTTTGGTTTCAATCAGAGGGGAAGATCGATTCGTTGGAGGAGATGCTGTCAACTTGGTCAGTTTCCCACAAACCCCTCTCTAAATACAAGCTGACTTAGCTGAGAGAGACGCATGAAAAAAAGGCAACTCGATTCCCTCAAGATACCGTTTCATCCGTCAAACTCCTCGTTGGACATCCTTCCTCGCATCCTCAATCCCAACTTCATTCTCGACTCTTCTCGACCCCTCAAACGACGACGCAAAGAGGTACTCCCGCAGTTTCGACCTCTTCTGCGACGTTCCCGGTTGAAGAGTTACTCGCGATGCAATTGACGTTCGCGAAGGAATTGGCAGAGGAACAGGCGAAGGAAGGAGTGAGGGAAACGGTACTTACTGTACCGGGTTGGTATGGAGAGAAAGAGAGGAGGTCGATCATGGATGCGGCAGATATCGCGGGATTGAGAGTTGTCGGTCTCGTGAACGATGGAACTGCCGGTCAGCTACTTTCTTTTCCCGTTCGTCAGAGCTATTTACTAACGAACGCGAGAGGGATCGTCTGACAGTCGCGGTCAATTACGCTATGACTCGCACTTTCCCTCCTTCCCCTTCGTACCATCTCATCTACGATCTCGGTTCCGGTTCCCTTCGCACAACTCTCGTCTCCTTCAAATCCGCAATGCTTCCCGATCCTCTCTCCCTCTCGGAAACCCCCGTCTTGCGTAACGCGACCGCCGTCGAAGTGCACGGATTCGGATTCGATGTCAATGTCGGAGGATACGTCTTCGATGAAACAGTGAGGGAAATCATGATTGAAGGGTTCGAGGCGACTACGGGCAAACAACTGGAACAGGGGAAGAGTGTGAGGAAGGATAAGAGAGCTATGGCGAAATTGACGAAGGAAGCTACGAGGGTTAAACAAGTTTTATCGGCGAATACTGCCGCTTCAGCTAGGGTAAGTCGATCGTTCCATCTAGCCTTGACTAGTTGAGCGGGTTACCTTACTATTATCTCGACAGATCGAAGGCTTGATCGATGATATCGATTTCCGATTCGACGTGACTCGTGAAGAACTCGAAGCTCGTTCCGCCGACACTATCGCTCGTCTAACGAAGCCCATTCAAGACGCTCTTGATACTGCCAAACTCTCCCTCGTCAGTCGTGTTCACTCGCGTGTTTGATGTATTCGCCGTCGAAACTTGGCTGACGTTCGATTTTCGCAGAGCGATATTGATTCCCTCATTTTCGTTGGAGGTTCCTCCCGCGTGCCGATGGTACAACAAGCAGTCTCGAACTTTGTAGGAGAAGACAAGATTGCGAAGAACGTCAACGCGGATGAAGCAGCGGTTCTCGGAGCTGGGCTTTACGGAGCGGGAGTCACTCGAGGATTCAGGACGAAGGATATTCGAGTTCAAGATATCTACCCTTACCCGATCGATGTCGCTTACCAAGCTGAGAACTCGAAGGGTTGTGAGTCGTCCTCGTTAGCTTTCACTCGAGATGGAAGAATGAGCTCACGCGTTTCTGGTCTCGATTCACGCAGCTTCCGAACCTCGCATCATTACGGAGCATCTCTTCCCTGCTCACTCCAAGACTGGTAACAAGAAGACTCTGACTCTTCGCAAATCGGAGGACTTCTCGCTCGATTTCAGTTACCGCAAAACTGGATCACCTTCGTTAGTCTCCTTCTTCTCTCATGCGATCTCCCTTGCTCACGATCTCTGGCTCGTTACAGGGACGCCCTCATTCCCTCCCATCTCTTCTCGACCACTCTAAACGGTATCTCCTCTGTCACTTCGAACCTCACTCTCGAGCAAAAAGGGAACGCAACCGTACAAGTTACGATCGAACTCGACGAAAGTGGACTCATCAAAGTTGGGAAAGCACTTCTCGTCCTCCGAGAAGGGGATGACGAGGAGGGAGGGTCAAGTGGCGCGAAAGGGGGGATGACGGATAAATTGAAAGGATTGTTCAACAAGTTTGGATCGAACAAGGATTCTTCGACCGCTTCCGCTTCTTCTTCGACGACGACTACTTCAGCGAACGAAGCTGAGGCAACTGGAGAAACGGAGAAAGAGGAAGAGAAGTCAACGTTGACGGAGGAAGAACGGGCGGAATTGGAGGAATTCATCAAGAAATCTCAACTCCCTCCGGCAAAGACGAAATTGTCGGTGGAGACTGTTCAACCGATCGAAGGTGGTGCGATGAGTACAGAGGAGAAGAGTGAGGTCAAGAAAAGGTGAGTTTTTCCTTTCTCAGTGTTCGACGATTCACGGCTCACTGTCTAGTTTCGTTTTCTTCAGACTCCGAGAAGCCAAATCTTCACTGCAACGTAAACTCGCTCGAGAGGAGGCTCGTAACGGACTCGAGGCGTACGTGTACCGAGTTCGAGATCTCCTCGATCAATCGGATTTCGTTTCGTCGAGTATCGAAAGTGAACGGAAATCGATTCGCGAAATGAACGACAAGACGGGCGAATGGTTGTGGGATGAAGGGGAGAGTGCAAAGACGAATGAACTGAAGGATAAGAAACGTGAACTAGAGTGAGTAACCCACACAACTCAGAGAAGGAAGGTTTGAAACTCATTTTTTGACTCGCAAACAGAAAACTCGTCAAGCACATCCTTAATCGCTCGACCGAAGCTTCCTCTCGACCTTCCTTGATCTCCCAACTCCGAGAAGTCATCTCTTCTTCGACTCACTTCCATTCCTCTGCCGTTTCGAACCAAACCTCCGCTCCATCAGACGCTCCTCAACGATTCACCTCGGATGAACTCTCGAACTTGACGAAACTCGTTTCGAACGCGACTAGTTGGCTCGAAGGCTTGATCAAGAAACAAGACAAATTGAAAGGTCACGAAGATCCGATTCTCAAGGTCGCAGATTTGGAAAAGAAGATCAAAGAGTTGGAGAACGAAGTGAAGAAGCTAGCGAAGAAGAAGATTCCGAGAGCGAAGAAGGTGAAACCGGTAGAATCAAAGAAGGAGGAAGGGGACGGAACGACAAAGGGAGAGCACAAAAAGGATGAACTTTGAGAAGAAGAGGGAAAGTAGTTTTCTTGGTTTGCATTCGAAGTCTGTGCATAGATTTGCCTATTTAGCGGTCCTAGTACAACAAAGGCGCGCGCGCGAGAGAGAGAGAGAGAAGTGTCAGCTACAAAGAGTTGACAGAGTGCGAAGTGACTTACTTTACTGTGATCGAGTTCTGAGCTCATGTCGATTCTTCAAAGATGATTCCATTCTCGCTTTCTCTCCTCCCTCTCTTGTTCGCCCTTGTTCCTCAAATTCAAGACGAACCAATCTCGTGCGGGGAGGTCAATTTTGACGATTTCGAGGCGACTGAGGTCCAAAAATTCAAGGTCGAGCGATGGAAGGGTGATCTCCTCATAAGCAGCGGTGGTACGGATCTCGCGAAGGTCGTTCAAGTGATCGTACTGATGGGCGTTGTTGTTCTCGGCGAGAGAGACGACAGCACGGTTGTTTCGTTCAATCCAGTAATCCTCGGTTGTGGCGAGTGAGCCATGTATTGTGCCTTCGATCCTGACTCCGTTACTCTCTGCTACTTCGATACATTGTCGGATTGACCCGTAGTGGAGTGAGCCGGGGCCGAAAAGGCCGTAGTGAGGGGAAGCAGGCAGGATCCAATCGTTCATGGTGCTTGAATCTTGAGTACTTACAGCGAAATCGGTGGTGACTTTGCCTCGATGGCCAACGTCGAAGTCTAACGTGACTCTCTTCAGGTTGAGTAGACGAGAGGGACCTGAAACGAGCTCGGTGAATTCGGAGGGACGGAAGTGACCTGGCCCGAGTCGGAGACTAACGAGGGAGGGAAGTTGAAGGATCTTCTCGTGGACCCAACGATGGTAACATTCCTTACCGAGATCGAGGGAACGGAGGTTTTGGAAGCGTTGGAGGTCACGGTACGAGTCAATTCCCTCGAGTTTGATAGATTCGAGAGTGGTCGGAAGGAGCGAGAAAGTTGACCCGGGGACCGTGAGGGACTCCGGGTATACCAATTCGAAGTGACGCAGCGACGGGCATGCTTTGATGAGGTTTCCGACGGATGACTCTATCGCTCCGGGTCCTTTGATTCGAAGGGTTGTGAGACGAGGTAGGCTGGATATCGCCATCGGTTCTGCGACCTCGGTTGAGCGCCATTCGATGATCGTGAGAGTTGACAGAGAGGTGAAGACGTTGAGGAATCCGGAGTTGAAACAAGTCCAATCGATCGACCGATTTCCTCTTAGCAAACGTGCTTTGATCGTGACCGACTCGACATTGAGCGTCGCAAAGGAGTTCCTGAATCGACTGCCGCCCCGATAAAGCTCTTGTGCGATACCGAGATGTTGAAGATTCGACAAAAGAGGAAAGAGACGTTCGAGGCGACCAGTCAACTTCGAATTCGCGCAATCTTCACCGAGTTCGAATTCAGCCACGAGCGCGCCCCTCGTAGGTTGACCCGAAACTGCTTCGAGGAACGAGTCGAGTTGGCGGAAAGAGGAGAGGGAGACTCGATGGTAGAGTTTGCGTTCGAAGAAGGGGAGAAGACGTTTCGAGAGGGGTTCTCGTGGGCTCGGAGACTCGGCGTAGGCTTCGTCGAAGATGTCGCACAGCAACTCGTTCGGGAGGAGGGAGAGATGATCGACTTCGACTCGAGTTGACTGATGGAGCGAATGGAGTTGATTAGCGTCTTCTAGGCGTGTAAGTCTGGCTTGGACTCACCATGACCGCTACTTTCGCTATTCCAAGTACTCGGAAGGCCGTTTCGATGAGGTGAGAGTGCGGAAGAAGGAGAAAGAGATGAAGAATTCCTTTCGGGTCTCTCTTGCCCTCTCCCTTCACTACGTTTCGACCTTTTCCAACGAATATATCATGAGAGATCACCTTCGAACTTTCGACTAGAATACGCGACATGGGGAGCTTCTATAGCATCTCCTCGCTAGAAATCGGGACTGGCAAAGCCTCAACGTTCGATCCGAGCGTTCCGAGCAAGCAGGTAAATCGGCTGACTGGTCGGTTATAGACACATCCAGTAGCAATCTCGGATCGTGTAATCTCGAAGACGGCTTGAGGAAAGAGGCGCTCAAGGAGGAGTCCAAACTGTCTCGAGTTGTCGAGACGTCGACCCCTCTCTTCTGCAGATAATCTTCGACCTGTTTTCCTTCTTCAGCACCCTCCAGAGTACGGCCCCGTCCTCGGCGTGCTCATTCGAACCTCACTGACACTTTTTTGATCGATTTTCCAGTTGTCACTTGGCGAATGTTGAAAGAATCTGCCGTCTTCTTCGTGCTACTCGCTCTGTTCGGTATCGGGTTCGGTCAAGCGCTCATGGGACTCGACGTCGCCGACGAACGACGTGATTCGACCGAAACTGTCATTCATACTTTGATTCAAGCTCTTCTCGGTTCGTCCCTACGGTCTCTGTTTCACTCTCGGTTATTCCATCCCTTACTCGTGTTCTCGCTTTGACAGGCTCGCCCAACTTTGACGAGTAAGATAGAGGCGCTTCGTCGTATCCGTTCGGCATGATTCTCTACTGTGAGTTCAGATTCCGCGAGATTCACTCGAACGATGCGAGGGCTGATGTTCTCTCGACTCTCCCAACAGACGTTTGGTCGACTACCTGTATCGTCATCCTTTTGAACGTCTTGATTGCGCTGTTCGGTTCTGCGTAAGTCCCTCCTTTCGAGTTCTCGCGTCGATCTCCTCGCAAAAGCTGATCTTCCCCTCATGAATTTGATTGTGCAGCTATCAAGAATGTGTCGGTGAGTGCTTCTCAAGGAGGACGCGAGACAGTTCGAGCTCTCGAGCTGACTCCAGTCTCGAACGATAGACGAGAGCGAACCGACTTTTCTCGCTTTCTTCGCGGGCAAAACCCTTTCGAGCATTCGAGCCCCCGATACGTATGTCTATCCAGCGCCCTTCAACCTAATCGAGATCTTCATCTTGCCCCTCGAATGGGTTCTCTCGCGCGAAAACTATGCCAAACTCAACCGCTTCCTCATGTCCTTTCCTCTTCTGTTTCCCTGTTAACTCGAACGCTAATGTTTACAAGATAAGACTGAGATTCCAACGATGGTACAAAACTCGCGAAAACGGCTGAAAACCCCGACAGAGAGAGAGCAAGAGAAAGTGTCTTTGATATCGAGAGGCGCAAAGGTGACTAAGCGGAGTCGAGCTTCTTCATGTCGACGCTTTCGACCTCTGGTGAAGCTTTAGCTTCGATCACGATCTCCTCCGTATCTTGCATATGTTCAAGCACGGATCAGTCAACGACTACCGTCCAGGAACGGACAAGACCGTGAGAGACTTACGGTCACCAATTCGGAAGAGCAGAACGGGAATTGCAAACACGAGAGCAGCGGTCGTCAATCCCCATGCGGTCCCGAGTTCACTCATGTAAGGTTGGAGGTTCGTGTCTGCCCGATAAGCTCCGGCTGCACCGGCAGATTGAATCCCTTTGTAGAACTGGCACAACGGAATCTAGCGCGTGAGCTTCGAGTCGAGCGAAACGAGCATTAAGAGGGACTGGAGACTCACTCCGACGAGGTAAGAAAGGTTTCCGGGCAAGTTCGTCAGACTTCCCAGAATCCAGTAGATGTAGTTTTGGAAGATCGAGTCGTATAAGCCCATCACGCAGTACAAAACAGCTCGACCTGCGTAACCGCTGTCGTGAATATCGATTCGGTCGAAAACGGTTTCTCGAGTGTATAGTCTGTGAAAGGCATCGTTCGATCAGCTTCAACGAGGACTTGCTTCGAGAAGGGAGTAGCCGGCTCACCTCTGATAGTGATAAGTCGCTCCCCACGTCGCCATCCCGAGACAGAGAATGAATACGAATGCGCCCCAAGCTCGTCGAGTACGTCTGAATCTTGTCGAATCGATCGTCAAACCGAACAATCCCGCCCCGACAATGTTCGCCAACCAGTACAGGAGGGAGTTGAGAGCTCGCCCGCGCAGCGTGAATTGAGCTCCGTTGTAAGAGTTGAATTGATACGTGTAGATCCAGTTCGAGGCAAGGAAGTAGGGGAAGAGGCAGAATATGAGGTAGTCGTTCCGAAGGATCTTGTAGAGTCCGATGAATTGATTTTTAACAGCTGCAGAGAAACGTTAGCGAGTGTGGTTCTCACTCAGGACAGAGATTGACGGAACTCACTCGGATGAGTTGGAGGAATGACCCGAGTTCCATCACTTCGAACCATTTTGTACGGGCTGACTAGGGTGGCAGGTACGATCGAAACGGCAGCGGCGATCGTCATGAATACGATGTACACTCCGTTACCGACCGTGTTGGTCTCAGAGTTATAGACGAGGCCTAATTCGATGGCGGATCCGAGAACACCTCCGAGGTTGAAGATCATCCTATGCGTTAGTGTGCACAGTCTTTGTCAGTATCGGTCAACTCACACGTTGAGACACTGGGAAAAATAGAACGAAACGGAATGCAACTCACCAGAAGAGAGCGAAAAGTCTCCCTTTCGTTTTCTCAGTCGCGTAGGAGAGGGTGAGCGACCCTTGAGCAGTCCAAAGTAGGCCTGCACAGACACCCAAAATCGCTCCCGCTGCTATCACGAATCCGGAAGTTTGGCGGATGTTGTAGTTGAGGAGAGATCCCATGTATAAAGCGTACCCCGAGGCTCCGATTGCTAGAGCGAGTCGATTACCGAGTCGGTTGATGATGGGTCCAGAGAAGAAACCCACAACGGCGAAAGTTGAGTACTATGGAAAGTTTCGATCAGTGCGGCGTTCGAAAATTTGACAGATGCGGTACTCACTAATGCGACGTTTCCATCGTTGTTGACCTTCGGATCGACTTGGCCTCCTCCTCCTACACCGCTGAGGGCTGACAGTGATGCATCGAGACATGTGATCAGAAAGAGGGAAACTTTTGCGAAGAAAAAAAAGAAAGCTCACCGTTGAACATGCCTGCTCGCAAACGTTTCCAGGTAAGTCGTCTGCAACATGACTCCGGCTGACGAAGAGAGAAAGTACTGGCGACTAACCTGGACAACCGAAACATACGAGCGAAACCAAAACGACTTGCGTATTCGCATTTGCCCAGAATCGCGAGAATGCAGTGGTCCTTTCTGGCAAGGGAGGTAGCTCCGATAGGACGGCATCGACGTCTGCCTTGCTTGAGGTTTCCATCTGTCTGATTGACCTGATCGGACGGCTTCGAGGGGCTTTGAAGTGGAGGTGAAAGAGTTCGGAACACACGAGGGCTGTAGAGGCGGACGGGCGTCGACAGGGCGCGGCAGAGCACAGTACCGTAGCTGGTCGAAAGTATAAAAGGGATGGGTGAACAAGAGAAGCGTAACCGCGCTAGCGCCGAAGAGCACGAGGTTATCGTCGTTTGCGAATTTGAAAGGGGGAGAAGCTTCTCGGGAAGGGTTCAACTCACACGACTTGACATCCTGCACTTTACGACTCCGACCGACAATATACACGAACAGCCGGGTCTATTCCTGTCCCCGTCCCTTCATTTCTAGATCTACCCTGCAGTTTCATCAGCAATCGCCTACTCCGATCCGACTACTAAACCCGGTACTCTCTCGGCAGTCATGGCGGATCGAAAGCTGTATCTGTGCGTCGACGCGGGTGGAACAGCTGTCAAATTGGCGGTTTCGGATGAGAGAGGAGAGATTGGAAGAGCGGAAGGACCTCCTTGCAACATGTGAGTTTACTCGATCGACTCGATCAAGTTGCGCTTGAAGCTGACTACTTTGTAATACGGTAAGCAAGGGAGTCGGAGCTGAAGGAGCACTTCGAAATATCCTGAAAACGACTTTCGCCGCGCTGCAGAATCTCCCTCAACCTCTCCTCATTCCCGTCAATAAAGTCGCCCCGGTCGATCCTGAAATGCATCTAGAGCTCTTTGAGCGAGTATGGCTGGGGATAGCGGGAATCTTGAGACAAAGCGAGGTTGATGCGTTTCGACCACTCGCTGCGAAAGCCTTTGGGTTCACCCTAGACGATGACAGGTTACGGATCACGAACGGTCAGTCAAGGCAACACTCTCACTTGAAGAGTAACTCGGCGCTGATATACCAAATCTCCTTTGGCAGACGGGCATCTCCTCGCAGCTCCAGCAGTTTCTCTCCCTCACATTGAATCAACAGTCGTGCTTGTTGCGGGAACGGGTTCTGTGTCGTTAGGTTCGCTCTCAGTATCTCGATTGCGATGGCGTACGCTGACGTTGGTATCGTATCTTGTCCCGAGCAGCGTTCAAAAAGGAGGGAACCGAAATGAAAATTGTCGGACTCTCGGGAGGATGGGGCTTCCTGTAAGTTCTCTAGGTTCTTGCGGAGATCAGCTCAATTGACAAGACTGCTTGCTCAGGATAGGAGACGAAGGATCCGCGTTCTGTGTCGGAAAACTTGCGATGCGACGCTTGATGTTGCAAGCCGACGCTTCTCAGAGCCAGTCCTTCCAATCGCAGTGTACCCCTACGCCTCTCTTGCCTCTCTTCGCATCTCTGCTCGAACGACTCGAGGTCTCTGATCCTGCCGAAATGATTGATCGAATCTACTCTTCGCCGGATCCCGCATCCTCGACTTTCTCGACTTACGAGACTCGAAGCAAGTTGTGGATCGCCGACTCATCCCGAGTAGTATTCCGCTACGCGTTCGAAGACGCTGAAGTCGACTCGGAGTCTGGGAAAGTGGCCCTTTCGATTTTGGACGAAGCGATTCAACCCCTTGTGGATGCGACCATACGGCTTCTACAATACGGGCTCGAGGCCTCGAAGAGCTCTTTGTCGCTCGGAGGAGGTCTATGGAATTCGTCAGGATACAAGGAGATGCTGCTGGAGAAACTGAACGAAAAGGGAGTCAAATTCAGTCATGTCGCAATAGTCAGAAGCGCGGCGGAGGAAGGAGTCAAGGCTCTGCGAGCGATGGATAGAGACACGTAGAAGATCTTGTTATAATAGACACTCTTGTTGCATGCGCTGCTCGAGCTCGTTGCGAAAAGCCTGAGAATGATGAGAAGGATTGTCGGACTTCAAAGAGCTCGCTCTTTCTTTTCCCCATTCTGCGTCGAAGTCAATGGCAGCACCGAGCTGAACAGCTGCGGATCGCTAAACGAGAGAATGCAAAATCGCGAGTCGTCACGAAGCGAACGGTGAAGCGAAGTCGGCCTGGTTGTCCTCTCTCACTCTCACTCGACTTGCGAACCAGCACGATGCCGCAAGGTAATCGGATCAGTCTCCCCGACATGGAGGCGCCTCGTCCCGACCAAGCAGAACGACAACATCTCCTCAAGAATCACCGTCATGTCTTTCATCCGATCACTGTCACCCGTATCGTTACGAGGATTCAAGCCCTATGTCTCGAGTTGCTCCCGATGCAAGTCGACCTCGAAGAAATAACATCCCCAACTTCCTCCATCCTTACAAACGACGCAGTTGAGGCATTTAGTCAAATTGCTGGAGATTTCGACCACTGTCTTCCTTTCGCCCTCCTCCAGGCGCGGAAATACTTCGCGATTCAGCAGAGGAACAACCCCGCCGATGCGGACGAGAACGAAGGAAGGAAACTGGCGTGTGAAGCTCTCGCTCGCAAGATTGTCGCTCGAACTCCTCGTCAAGAACAATACTCGGTCCTCAGCGCTCGATTCACCGTGATTGAAGACGATGGAGATGAAAGTCTACCCCTTTCAGGTGCGCGAAAAGTCACTCTGACTCGCCAAAAAGCTCGAGACAGAAAAAACTGACCCGTTTACGTTTTAGCTCTCGAATCCGCTCTC
The DNA here is from genome assembly GCF_050403485.1 of Sporobolomyces salmoneus. Lineage (NCBI taxonomy): Eukaryota > Fungi > Basidiomycota > Microbotryomycetes > Sporidiobolales > Sporidiobolaceae > Sporobolomyces > Sporobolomyces salmoneus. The sequence continues at coordinate 210,726 of NW_027481146.1, read as the reverse complement.
GACCAGCATGCAATCTTCTTCCTCTCTTCGAATGAAGCTCAGAGATGTATCTTTGCTTTGTGGAAAGGTCTCCTCGTTCAAACCGCGACGGATGGCAAGAATGGGAGTATCATCGAATATCAACTTGTCAGTTTTCGCCTTCAGTATCATTACGTCTCGGTATAGAACTGACGGATTGTGACTATTGAGCAGTACAAGCACGCCGATACGAAAGCCGGATTCTTCGCGTGTTACAACGCCGATCGAATTGGAGTTCCTCGTTACCAGGCAAGTACTTTTCCCTCGTTCTCCTGAACTCGCAGGCTAGACTCTCGATCTGATGTGACATGACACCCAAATAGTTCTACTTCCGCATCTGGCTCTGGCTAGTCTTCATCGCTGCCTACACCGTCGCAATTCAAACTCCCGAACGAGGTTTCGGAATCGAAGACGTCGTTCTTTACGTCCAAGTTTTGGGTTATGCCGTCGAAGATCTCGTCAAGGTGAGCCAGTCTATCAAAGTAAGTCGACAAAAGGTCGAACCTGACTAAATCGAGAATCTTTAGATTTACAAAATCGGCTGGTGGGCTTGCATCGGGTTCTGGCAAAGTAAGTCATCCGTTCACTGCACTTCCACAGGCCTAATCTGACTCTACAAACAACCTCAGTTGTCAACTACATGATTTACGCTCTATCGATTATCGCTTTCGCTTACCGATGCGCTGATTGGGGAACTGTCTCGCAAGAACGATCTGATCGTTTCAGAATGCTCTCATTCCGTGAGTCACGAACGTGTCTCTTCAGCTTGGCGTTCACTGACGGATCTTGATATTGAACATCCAAAACGAAAAAAACGCCCAAAAAGAATTCCTTTCATGTGCCTCCCCTCTCGTCTGGGCAAAAGTCCTCACCATATTCGATCTCGTGAAATTTTTTGGCGTGATTAACAGTGCGCATCCCGGCTCTTCACCTTGTCGGGCGTGTAGTGAGCTTCACTAATGTCGTTCAACCGTTTTTAGTCGTTACTTGGCGAATGCTGAAAGAATCTGCCGTCTTCTTCGTGCTACTCGCTCTGTTCGGTATCGGGTTCGGTCAAGCGCTCATGGGACTCGACGTCGCCGATGAACGACGTGATTCGACCGAAACTGTCATTCATACTTTGATTCAAGCTCTTCTCGGTTCGTCCCTACAGTCTCTGTTTCACTCTCGGTGATTCGATCTCTTACTCATGTTCTCGCTTTGACAGGCTCGCCCAACTTTGACGAGTACGATAGAGGCGCTTCGTCGTATCCGTTCGGCATGATTCTCTACTGTGAGTTCAGATTCCGCGATATTCACTCGAACGATGCGAGGAGTACTGATGTTCTCTCGATTCTCTCAACAGACGTTTGGTCGACTACCTGTATTGTCATCCTTTTGAACGTCTTGATCGCGCTGTTCGGTTCTGCGTAAGTCCCTCCTTTCGAGTTCTCGCGTCGATCTCCTCGCAAAAGCTGATCTTCCCCTCATGAATTTGATTGTGCAGCTATCAAGAATGTGTCGGTGAGTGCTTCTCAAGGAGGACGCGAGACAGTTCGAGCTCTCGAGCTGACTCCAGTCTCGAACGATAGACGAGAGCGAACCGACCTTTCTCGCTTTCTTCGCGGGCAAAACCCTTTCGAGCATTCGGGCCCCCGATACGTATGTCTATCCAGCGCCCTTCAACCTAATCGAGATCTTCATCTTGCCCCTCGAATGGGTTCTTTCGCGAGAAAACTATGCCAAACTCAACCGCTTCCTCATGTCTTTCCTCTTCTGCATCCCTCTGTCAGTTCTTCCTCCTTCCTTTCGCGACCTTCAACGCTCTGACATTTCTTCCTTGCTAACACAGCTCGGTCATCGCGCTCTTCGAATCTCATCTCGACCGAAACCGACCGGAAGAATACCAGAATCTGCTGGAGGAGCCTGACGAATATAAAGAGCCCGAAGAAGATCCTGAACCATGGCGCGGAGAGAACGGCAACGGAGAACCCGACGAATTTGGAGACGCCGATGACGAAGGCAAAGAGATCTCAAAGGTCAAATTCGAAGAACTCAAGAAGAAGATGCCCAATCTTACGAGGAGTGTCAGCGGCGAGATTCTCTGGCAGGTGAGTGACACGCTCTTCATCGTTGCAGGTTGTAAGAGTCCTATTGCTGATTGCTGATCAATTTTCAGGTCAACGAGCTCAAAAAACAACTCGGCGAGATGCAGAAACTTTTGGAAGCTCAGAGGTCGGACAAGTAGCCTGAGAGTCTGTAGTGAAGCTTACGTGTCGTATCGTAGTGCGAAATGACAAACTTTCGCGCTCATTCCATTTTCGCGATTCTCGAAGATTTTCGTTGTCGAAGAATTTTTCGCTCGTCGATTTCCCTTGGGGAGCGTAGACACTGCGCAAACTGTGTGAGTCTCATTGCAGCAAGGGCAGAACGTGCGGTCTGCCCAGATCTTCGCTTGTCAACATCGAAAGAAAAAGAAAGGTCAATTATACGTAAGTGTGAATTCAGCTCGCATCTTCTTTACGGTGTTTTGGCCGAGCGGTCTAAGGCGCCAGCTTAAGGTGAAATCATTCGAATAACCCGCTGGTCCGAAAGGGCGTGAGTTCGAATCTCACAGACATCAATTACCTTTTTGCCCGCCGTCTTAGCGAACTCAGCTCGACACCGCGTACGCATAGCGGCTTTCCGCTTTCGTTCAAGCGAAAGCTTCGAGGGGAAGAACGCTCTTTGCGAAGGTTCTGAGGCCGACGATGAACTTTGAGGTTCGTTTTCGTGTGAGACGGTGCCCCGTTCACTTGGGGAATCCTTCTCCGTAGAAACTGACAACGTTCTCTTCTTCTTTTCTTCGCGAGCGAGAGTACACGAAAAACACACAGAGAGAGATGCTCGATCGATTTGATTTCGTCGAGGTTTGCTCGAGTCGTCACTTCGGTTAGATCGCTCCGCATTTTTGTGACCTTTTCAATTCTGGTTGCTCCTGCTCTCTCCGCTCCCCTCTTCTCCTTTCAGTTTTCCAATTCGGCCCCCCCTTTTGTGACTCCGCTCACTTCCTATTCTCCGCCGTTCTTATCCCCCAGTCTCTCTCTCTCCTCGTCACGTTCAATCATGGCATCTCTTTCCCCCGCTTCCGCCAACTCGAAAGCTCCTTCGCGAGTATCGCTTACTCTCGGAAACCTTCCACCCAAACAGACCGGGTTCGGTGTGCCAATGGTGAGTCTTCTCACCCCCTCTCGCTCTCTCTAAGCCTCAGGCGTTTCGACGAAGGACATCGCGGGGGAACATGATCGGGTTTCAACGTGAAATGGGGCACAATCGGATCGAAGGAGAGAGTGAGAGTTCGTGATGAACCGCTCAGAGGATGGTACAGGGAGATATGTGAGGACACAGAGAGACGAGATCAGAGGGAGGGACCGAAGGAAGGGAGTTTGGTCAGAATCGCAACTCGAGAACGGGTTTCGCAAGTTTGGCGAAGTGTTTCGAGGAAATCCAAGCTGACAATCTCTCGTAATTCATCGACGATGACAGAACCCTCGTACTCCTTCGCGAGTCGACCCCAACAACCCTCCCTGGCCCGCGTAAGCTTCCTGCGCTCCCCGGACTCTCGCTGATCCACTGACGAATCGTTTGCGTCGATAGTTACCGCGGTTACCACGAATACTCGTTTGCTCATGTTCGTACAGCTCTTTCTGATTCTCTCTCTTACGCAGATCATTACTGACGGTCAGTGAATGAATAGGCTACTATGGGAGTACGTCTTCCTACCATTCTCGGTAAAGCCATCGACGATGTGGTCAAAACGCTCAATGAAGAGGTGAGCTTTTCTTCCGACGATCCAATCCCTCTCAGCGCGTTCAGATCCTGACTAGGATCCTCGGAATAGCACGACGAGGAGCGAATTATCGACCTTACCGAATGTATCTCTCGCATGGAAGATTTGATGGACGACCTCCACGCAAACTCGAAACTCCGTCCTATCGTTGATGACGGTGAGGGAGATATCCCTCTCTGGAACAAGGAAATCGCCAAGGTGAGTCTGCGTCGGAAATATCGTGAAAGTTGTCATGGAGATTGAGCTCTGTCTTCTGTTTTCTCCAGTTCTTCCGCGGCAAGGATTTCATGAACGCCCCTTGGCTCTTTGCTGGTATGTCAACAAGTTTCTCGACTGCTTGAGTGCATATTCTGACTGACGAGTCCGTTTACAGAGGCTTACAAGTACCGTCGTCTCCATGAATGCTTCTCTCTCTCGAAATACTGGAAGGATTACGATGTCTTCTTCCGCCAAAGTGAGCCTTACTTGCCAGATCCTCTCTCCGTCACCCTTTCAAACTGACCCGAGCAAATTTGAACAGAGTGCGACACTTTCTCCCGTTCTTCCGATGCCGTTTTCGAACTTTCTCTCCGATTCGCCGAACCTTTCAAGCACGACGCCGACGAGAGCAAGCAGCTCGAAGCTAAAAGACTCATGTTCCACGAATTGACTCAAGTCTGCCTTTGGGGAAACTCGACCGATCTCTCTCTTCTCATCAACGTACGTCCTGTGCTCGAGCTCGCTCTCTCGGAAACCCAAAGCTGACTCGGTATCTCTCGAACACAGATGAGCGAAGAAGATATCAAACGACTTCAATCGACCGGAGGAGACCATCTCGCCGCCACTGAGCAGAACATTCTCGGAAACGATCTCAACAAAGTTTGGGAGTACGTCGCTTCCGAGAAGTTCGGTGGAAAGTCCAAAGGAGGTCGAATGGACTTCGTTCTCGACAACGCCGGTTTCGAACTCTACTGCGATTGCGTTTACGCCGATTGGTTGATTCAAAGTGGTCTCTGCAGCCAAATTCGTTTCCACGGAAAGGTGAGTCACTCTTCTCTTGACCTAGTATCTCTCCGGCTCTCTCGCTTCTCCGAGCGCTGGAACTGACTTTGTTAATTGATCTGTCTCTCTTAGCGTTTCGCCTGGTTCGTTTCCGACGTTACTCGCATGGATTTCAACTGGCTTTTGAACTCGATGGTCTACGGTCACCTCTTCCCTGAAGCCTCGGACGACCAAGTCGCTTCTCTCAAGGCTATGGGTCTTCGTTGGAAAGAGTACGTCAAGAAGGGAGAATGGGTTTACGAAGAGCACCCCTTCTGGATCTCTGGATACACGGTGAGCCCATTTCGATTCGTTCTCGACTAGCAGCAGTACTGAACTGACTCGGTTCATTCCACCGCGATAGTTCTGGGAACTCAAGAGCGAAGGTGAGTTTTCGTCCTTTTGAGCTTCATCGGATTTCGCAAACTAAACTACTTTGTCTCATAGCTCCCGATCTCTTCCTCCACCTCGCCGATTCGGATCTCGTCATCTTCAAGGGAGATCTCAACCACCGCAAGCTCACTTACGATTGTCACGCACCTCCCTCGACTCCTTTCCCTATGGCGATTGGTCCCCTCGCTACTGAACCTGGAGCACCTCCCGTCCTTTCCCTTCGTACTATCAAGAGTGACGTCGTTGTCGGTATCCCTCCCAACAAAGCCGAAGAGCTCGACGAAACTGAAAAGGGATGGAAAATTTCCGGTGAGCTTGCTTTCCCGCTCGCTCGCTCATTCTTGTCATTCCGAGCTGACTCGTATTACTTCACCTTCAGGTAAATACGCTGTCGTTCTTCTCTCCGAGGGACGCAAGGGCGAACCTGTCAACTTTGCTTAGAGTCTGTTTCGTTTCCTCGCTTCTCGGTTTTGATCGGTTTCCATTTGGTTTCTGTGTCTCGTAGCATTCCAAGGTCTTTCTCTCCGCTCTCTATTCCCATACATATTGTTACAACTAGATAATTCAGATCAACAGCGATTTGCGATGTCCGCGAGCGAGAGTCGAAACGGGACATCTCCGACTGCGCTTTCCAACTTTCACTTCTTTCCTTTCTGCTCACCGCTACCTAACGACTTCAGCTGTTTCGCTCACGGAACTCTACAACGGACGACATGAGCTACCAAACCTTCACCGATTGTCCTCAAACCACAGAGTTTCTCGAAACGTGCGTTTATTCGCCCTTTCGACTGTCAAGCTCAGATTGAACTGACCTCGCTCGCTCATTGAGGCTCGCAGGGTCCCCCCTGTTCTTCAGCAACAACGTCGTCGCGCACCTTCTCCCCTCGCCTGCTTCCTGCAAACGACCTCAATCTTCCTCGTTCTTTTCCTCATCGCTCTCGCCGCGAGCCTCATCGTCGACAAAAGCGTTCCGAAACAATTCCTCGCGACTCAATCGACGACTCATCGAGGTAGTCATGGCCTGGAGTCGAGAGTTCTTCAGTTGGAACGAAGGATGATGGAGCTGGAAAAACGAGCGGAAATTCAAAACTGGAGGAAGCTCATGGAGGACGACGACAAGGAGGACTGAGCGGGATAGTAAAGGAATCGGAGGAATCGGTACGAGTGAGGTTGGACAGTCATTGGGGTTTTGTAGAACTAGAGCGGGAGCTTCGGGTTCAATGCGAAAATCGATAAAACGAGAGTTGAGCTTGATCAATCCATTTCGACGATTCGTTTCTCGAGAGTCCATGATCCATCCACCTCTTGAGTATCTACAAAGCGACAGAGAGACAGCTCGAGAAAACCTTGTTCGTTTGCGAACTCACAATCACGTGCTGCAGAAGTTCGAGGGAGCGAGATCTTAAGCTTCTCCCTCTTCCTCACAGCCAACTTTCTCCCTTCGCCCTCACGACTGAGTCAGCTTTACTCGGAGGATAAGATGATATAGCTTAGCTTCGACCAGCCGTCACCCCAGCTCGAGGCGAATCTGTTTCGATCTCAACCGGCTCTTCTCGCCTTCTCCTCGTTCGCTCGCCCGACAGATCAGACACGACTGCTATCTCTGTGGTATGATGGCACTACGCTCAGAGATCAGCCATGCTCTGTCGTTCGGTCACAATGTCCTCTCATCCTTTCAGCTTCTCCCATTCACTCAACTCGACTTTCACCCCTCAAGACTGCCCTAGATGACTACTCTGCTGAGCCATGAATTTGCAGAGGTTGCGGCAAACAGAGTCTTTCTCGTCGTCATGACTCTTCGCGAGCCAAAGATGGCGGTTTCTGAGCTCCTTTCTCTCGCTCAATCTGGTTTCGCCGTGAGTTCCTCATCCTTTCCACTCCGGACGAGACTAGCCTGATCGTTGAATGGCCGACAGTATCGACCGACAGGGTTGTTCGTCATCCCTTTCGCATTCTCTTTCGCAATCCTTCTCGTCATGACTTTCTCCCTGTCGAAACACCTATTGAGCCCCTCGAGAGTGTCACCATTCCGCTTCTTCTCGCTACCCGATGATCAGAACCGACAGAGGAAGGCGTTATTCGCGGGGGGAAAGTTGTGGAACTGGGGAGCTCTATTCTTCGCGATTCGTGAGTTTTCTGGTTCGTGCTTCTCTCATCGAACGCTTCGACTGACTCTATCTTCGTGCTCGCAGTGACAATAGGTCAGTTGTTCCTACAGATGAAGTACGGGAGACTAGCATCAGGTCTGCTCATGCCTCGAATCCTCGACGACGTCGCCTTGTGAGCATCCCTTCCTCCCTTCGAAACGAGCTCGAACTGACACTTTGCATACTCGCTTGACAGTTTTGCCCTTTGGTCGACAGCATTCTCTCACGTCATCTCGGCTCACCACACTCTCCCTCTTCTTCGATCAACTCCCACGTACGAACCGCCTCGAGCTCTCGCGAGACCTCTCTTTCGACCGTTCTCGACGACCGCGACAATCGTGACTTTCCCCTTGCTCCTTCTCGCTACCCTCGCGAGCGCCCTCCGGTACGACTCGGAAGGTCTCTTCTCCCTTCACAAGTCGATCAAGGAAACCGCTCAACTATTCGCCGAAGCTTCTTCTTCTTCGCCAGCGGGAAATGATACGCCTGGAGCAACTATCCTCGGACCGACATCTTACACCCAAATGGAAGCGACTATGGCGTCGGCGTGGAAATCGACATTGAGGGGAACTGGGAGCGCAGTGAAAGCCTGCGCTCTCGTAATTCTTCTCATCGCTCTGTTCGGAGTGGAAACGAGGGCGTATTCGAGGTACTGGCAGTTGAGCAAGGTAAGTTCACGCCGACCATTTCCGAGCGTGATGTTTCTTCGACTGACAAGGAGATCCACCTGACAGAACGCGAGACGAGAACAACGCATAGCTCGATACAGCTCAGATTCGGCAACCCACCAGACTGAGAAGCGGTCCGTATTCCGCCCAAACAGTCGACAGAGCGATAACCGAGAACATGCTTTTGTTCCAACTCTCCCGTTCGAACAACCTCCGCCCGCTTCCCTCCCGATGTGTCGAACTGCGACTCGATCTTCGACTTCCTCGACCGGTTCAGTCGATTACAGCTACGACAACCACGATCTACGGTCTGCAACACCGTACACGACTTTGCCTCGACACGCGACTCCTTTAGAGCGATCTCATTCTTCCGACCTCATGTCGTTCTCGCAACATCCAGCCACATCGACACCTTCCTCAGCTTCGACTCGCCTACCCTACCGACAATCCCCGCCGAATCGTTCCCAATCGATTGACTCATCCGAAAGTCTCGAATACCTCCCTTATCTCTCCACCTCCCGCGATCCCGCTCCTCGCTTCTCTCGACACCCCGAAACACCTTTGACGACTTCCTCCTACCTCGACAGAGCATACGAAAGTCAGGATCGAGAATTGGAGAAATACCAACTTCGTCGTCCTCAATCGACAGCTCGACGACCAGGGAGACAAATGAGCTGGGAAGCTCCGTCAACCGAAGACCTTGTCGCGCTAGGGAATAGCGAGGAGAGGAGGAGTTACGACACGTTACCAATCTATGCGTCAAGAGCGGGGAGCAAAAAAACGAAAAGAAATGACGAGGCGGACGAGGAGGAGGAGGAGGCGAGGGAGGAACACGGTAGTCCAGGAACGATGGAACGAACATGGAGCGGCGACTCTTACGTCTCTCGGGATGACCTGTTGGAGAAGCGAGTGCGGGACGTCAGTTGCGACATGGTGGAAGAAGGGAGGACAGAGAGTGGTTACGCCGGACCGTCGTCTCGGTGCTTCAAAGCGATGATGAAGGCGAGGCTCGCCGATGGACTCTGGTCGTCCGGCATACTCGTGCTCTTCACTCTGCTCTTCGTCATCAAAGCGATTTGGGCCGAGGAAATCGTTTCGTCTCGAAGTGTGAGTTTTTTCTTCTGTAAACCCCATTCTCCCACGAACGACGGCCTGACTGTTCCCCCTCCTTCCTGCTCAGCTCTCCTTCTTCATCCTCGTCTTCGAATATACTTTGCCGAACGTCGTTCTCTGCGCCTACTTCTCGATAGTTTTTTGCCGAAGAGCATCCGCTCGGATCGACAAAGACCTCTTTAAACAGACTCGCTGGGGACAGGATCTGAACGAAGAAGGGTGGTGGATACCTCTCGACGAGGCAGAAGCGGCGAAGCGCTAGCGAGAGACGGACCAAGCTTTGGGAGAAGATGAGGAGCGGGACAGGCAGACGTCAGAGAGAGGACGAAGCTCAGGATCAGGTGTCGAGAGGTCGAGGAGCTTACTCGGGGTAGGCGGTGTTCTTCAATCGTTTGTTGCCTCTTGTTGTCTGTCATTACTTTGCAAACCAATTCACGATTGAACCTCCTGAAAGACGACGCACAAATACGCACGGATCCCGCTCCTTCAGATCCTCATCCTCATCGCTCGTCTCGTTCATCATCTCATTGACAGAGAACGACAGCAACATGGACGACCCATACTCGTTCCTCTGTTCTACACACTTCCTCTCTTCAGAGCATTTCTCGTTCAGCCTCTCAAAGCTATGACCTCGCTCGACTCCGCATCCTCCTCGTTCGCCTCGACTTCGTCTCAGTTCTTCGAGCAATCGATAGCCGAGTCGACTTCGACCGCACCTGATCTCTCTACCCCTCGCGCAACGAGACACTCTGAACCCTCCTCGCTTCCCTCCCTCAAGGCTTCCCTGATCCACCTTCCCCTCGAGCTTCCGTCGCCGCCAGACCCCCTTCACGAAGTCGGTGAAGGTCTCGTACTCGATGAAGACCTGGAGGGAGCGCCGCTCGGATTCGTCATTCACAAATTGCAGACTTTGGGTCAGTCTGAAGATAGCTCGGCTTGCATTCTGGGGTTCGCGAAACTGACGACCATCGAGCTTTCATCGGTGTAGGTCCCGAGCTACTCAAGTCAACGACCGACACTGTCCTCTACCTACCGCCGGGTCCCACCCTTCCTCAATGGTTACGATGTCGACTTCCGCCCCTGTCCTCCTCGTCCGATAATGCCTCTTGCTTCCGCCCATCACACATACTCGGTATCCGTTCTACCGACTCCGATCGCACCCTTCTTCTCCCTGTTCACGGACTCCTCTTCGCTGCCGCTTCTCCTCACCTCTCGATCCTTTCTTCAAGACCCGAGAAACAAGCCTCGCATCCGAGTCTCCCAACTGTTCCTCGTCCTCAGATCGATTCGGAAGCTGTCGCAGAAGCCAAGGCCGACCTGCCGATCATCGAAATCAACGTCCCCTCGTCGAAAGCCTTTCCCCTCCTTCAAGGTTGGATCTACCTTAGATCCCCTTCCCTTCTTCTCCAAAGCCTCCTCCCCGCAACGCCGTCCTCACCTCGTCGACGCGCCCCGCCTTCGTCCCTCTCCCATCTGCTCAACCCTGACGAAGAAACTCCACGACCTCAAACTCCGGAAGCTCTCACCGTCGCTCTGTCTCAACTCCCCTCTTCCCTTCTCCTCCAACATGTTCATCTCGTTCACAATCTCTGGGGCGATGTCGTCTGTCTCGGCGTGAGTGACGAAGGACTCTGGAAAACGATGGGACTGGCTTGGAAGCTGCTGGTCGCGGCGTTGGCGCTGAAGGAGAAGGAGAGGAAATCGAGGACGCCGGAGAGTGAGGCGAGCAGTGATTGATTGGCTTGTTGATAGAAGTTGTAGACACTTAGATCCGAGCTCGACGTGTCTGTTGTTGTACTATTTTCTGTCCCCTTTCAGTTTTACCTTGTCGTTGAGCGACTTCTCTGACCAATTGCAACCTTCGTCTCTACCACTATGAAGAGTGGGACAGAAAGAGAGAAGAAGTGGCGTCTTATTTGGCAGTGATCAGGCGTAGGATACCTCGAGACTTTTGAATCGTATCTTTCCCGTAAACGAATCCGACTAATCCACTGACGAACTTCCAAGCACCTCTGCCACTCTTTATCGGGTAAGAGAGGAGAGGAGGGATACCAGTCTGAACGATGCCGTGTAATCGATCTTCGGTCACGGCTTTGAGGTTGCAGAGACCTCTCAAACCCTCCTGTCCTGCGAAACGACCAGCATTGCCACTAGCCTTCGCCCCTCCGAAAGGTAGAGCTTGATTGAGGTAGAAGACTATGAGAGTAAGCGAGGAATGATCAGCAAATATGTCAATCAAGGTTTTGAGGAAGATCGAGGCTCACCTCCGAAATCTACATGGCAGAAGTGAGAGAGAGTAGATCGTGAGCTAACGCCCTCAGCGTTGGTGAGAATCACAGACTCACCATTCGAGCAGACCATTCCACACTCCAAACGATCCATCACGTATCGACAATCTCGTTTGTTTCGTCCAAAGACCGAGGCTCCCAGTCCATACCGAGTACCGTTCGCAAGTTCTACCGCTTCATCAAGAGTATCGAATCTGAGCACCGTCATGACGGGAGCAAAGATCTCTTGTTGAGCGATGAGCATGTCGGGAGTCCTGAAAACGATTGTGATCAGCCATCGGTCGTATCATGCAGGGAACAACGAATGCGACAGAACTGACACGTCGACGAGGAGGGTAGGTTCGAAGTAGTGTCCGTCTCCGACAAGTTCTCGACTCGCTCGTTTGCCTCCAACCAGTAACCTCGCTCCCTTTCCAACGGCATCTCTAATCAGCTCCTCCAGTTGATCGAACAATCGATCCGTGACCATCGCTCCAACGTCGATCTGCTTCTCGTTCGCATCGGATGCCAGAACGTCTCCGAGTTTGAGGTCTTTGATGCGGGTCGTAGCGGTTGAAATAAACGATTCGTAAAGGGAGGAATGGACTAAGAATCGTTCGGCACCAATACAGTTTTGCGAGGCCGCTTGGCTGAGACATTCGACGATTGAGTCAGGGTCAGCGACAGCTCGTGCAACAGAGAAAGAATCGCCTCGTTAAACTCACAAAACTGCTCGCATCCAGGTGTTGATGAAGAACTTGACGTCGGCGGAGGGAAGGATAATCGCTGGGTCCTACGAAGAAGAGCGAGATTCGAGTCAGTCCGTTATACGTCGGAATCGAACGACTGCTGGGAAATCCGCACTTTTCCTCCGAGTTCGAGTAGAACTGGAGTTCCTACTTCGGCAGCTTTCAGCGCTACCTTCTTGCCAATCTCTTCCGAGCCAATCTAGGTAGACAGCGAAGTTGTCTCGTCAGCTCGCATGATCGAGAGAATGAAGCGCGTTACTTACGAAAGTGATGTGTTTGATCCTGGGATCACCGGTAAGAGCTTCGACACTTTCGGGGAGAGTGACCGCGATTTGAACCAATTCGGGATTCTGTTACAAAACGTGATCAGTCGCATCTCCACGCGGAGCCAGAGAGAGAGGGTCCTGACTTCTCCACATGCAGCGAGACAAGATCGGACCGCTTCGATGACATGGAGCGAAGACCATGCGACATTTTCCGACGGCTTGACTACAATAGCGTTTCCAGAGAAGAGAGCGGCGATAATTGGCGAGAGAATGTTGTGCACCGGATAATTCCAGCTCACGATGGCAGCTACGACGCCAAGCGGCTCGTACACTACTTTCGAGACTTTGTGCGCGAGCAGTAGATTCGTTCTACACGATGAACGAGGTTCGAAATCAATCACGGTACGTCGAACGAGGCAGCGAGAGAACACGCACGATCGATAGTCCGGTTTGAGGCACTCTTCTCCGTTTGCGATTGTCCACCTTAGCTTCTCGCAAGTCGTCAAGATCTCACCGAATGCAGCGTCAACAACTGCGTCAAACGAACAGTCAACTACCAGTATAGATAGCGAGGTAGAAGAGAGGAGAACTGAAAACGTACGAGTTTTACCAGAGTCTCTGCTGGCCATCTTCGCGATGCTCTCCATCTCGTTCACCGTGAATTCCAGCAGACTCCTCAATACGCGTCTTCTCCTGCTCCAGCTGCTTCGTTTCCATCCCTTCTGCGCTTCCTCGGCTCGAGACATTTTCTCGCGAATTTCTTCTGCAGTCGCCGAAGGGATCGTGGCGAGGTGTTGCGCCGAAGCTGGAGCATAAGCCGTGATATAGGAGCGTTTCGAGTCTCCAGGACCGGACGAAGGAAGGAGTGAGGGAGTTGAGAGATGAGAATGGATGGACGGGTTCGCGATCGTTGTTGAGGACCAGTTGGACCTGGTACGGAGCTGGATAAGCTTCAGACAGATGTACACGAAGCTCTGGACACTCACTGGATCTCTGGAGGAGCTGTCCAGCTGAACTTGACCGCTCTTTCAACAGAGGGAACGTGAATGAATCGGAAGTAGAGTGCGAGGAGCAGCAGCGGGGCCGTAGCTATACCGAAAGTCTTGAGGGCATCTTGGGGTATCTGCCAGAGCAGGTAGTCGAGCTTCGAGCCGAGAGTCATGGATGACGGAAGGAAATGGCAATCTGGCTCGAGGACAACTCAAGTTGAGCGATACCTTCCCGCTCACTTCGCCCCTCTTTATCTTGGAGTGGAAGAGGTAGTGACTGAGAGAGGTGCAGACAGCTGTATTGGGGGGCACGAGTCGACCTGGTCAAAGAGAGGAAGAAGAGAGGGCCCAATACTCATAAACTTTTATATATGTAAATTTTGTCTTGCTACCAAGCTTCTTACGGTGTTTTGGCCGAGCGGTCTAAGGCGCCAGCTTAAGGTGATTCCTGAAAGGACAACCCGCTGGTCCGAAAGGGCGTGAGTTCGAATCTCACAGACATCAAACAACTTTTTGCTCCGGTAGACTGCGAGCTTCTCCTTTTGACCCTCGTCGCTCGACCCGAACGACACGTGAATGCGGTTCGATCTACTGGCCAAGTTTTTAGGAAGATGCAGCTTACAGCAAACCTTTTGCGACTTACTCGCAGGAGACAATCAAGAGCTCTGACAACTCCCACGATAGACGACACAGCGACTCAGAACGGGCAGAGAGTCCGTCTCTCGATGCGAAAACTGAAAGAATCCCACCGCAGCTCGAGAACTTCTCTCCCTTGCGCCTCTCAGCCAGTTCACGCGCTTCAAGCTTCAAGGATCTCACACACCACGACTCCATAGCTCGATGAAAACACAACTGATTACAAAATGAAAAATTCTCGTCCGGTCGCAGGTAACTCTCTCAGGTCAAAATCCAGTTCGCGCTATCTCTGCGTCCACAATCTCCTTCCGTCATTCTCTTGATTCGTCACAGACATGACACTCGTTAGACAGTCTATTGGTTGACGTAACGTCCTGCTTAGCTCGATTGAGCTTTCTGTTGAGCCTACATTTACGAAACATCGATTAGTGCCAGGAATCCCACGCCGATAAGAAGAGAAAGGACACTTACGAGTAGAGCCAACAAAGCTTGAACTTGAGCGCCTCCGTTATTCGCAGCAGGAGCGGGCGTCGAGGCTTGTTCTTGATTCGGTTGAGGGGTCGTACCGCCAGCGGTGTTCGCTCTCGACGGAGATTGGTTCGTCGAAAAAGTCAATGTAGGAGCGACAGGAGATTGTTGTTGAGGGACTCCAGCTTGAGCCAAGAGGGAACTGACGGCAGCGGGTAAAGGGGTCGAGTTACCTCCGCCTCCTTCTTGTTTGATGACGGGAGCTTGGAGCGAAGGAGATTGTTGTACTTGAGGAGGAGGAGGGTACAACGGAGATTGAGTCGAAGGAGGAATCGGGGTTTGAGCTTGAGGTTGTTGAGCCGGAGGTAACATGCTCGAGAGGGCGGTCGGATTCGCCATCAAACTCGCCAACAGGTCTTGCATCTTTTTCGCTTGTTCGAGTCCATGTTCCGGTTCCGGCGCGGGAGGAACAGGCGGGCCGGAAGGAGGAGGCATTCCTTGTTGCGGTTGATGGTAAGGATTCTGATCGTAACCCGACGAGGCGGAAGGTGGGAGAGGAGGTCGACTGTCGTATCCGTAAACGTTCTGCGGAGGAGGAGGAGCAGCCATTCCGTAGGGAGCTGGTGGGGGAAGACCGGCTGGAGAGTAGTTTGAAGCTCCGTAAGCATTCAGAGGAGGAGGTGCGCCATAGCCTGAAGCGTGAGGAGGAGGGGGAGGGGGATTGTACCCTGAGCCAGGAGGCGGTCCACCGTAACGATCTTCAGATCCATAGGGACCGTCATTGAATCGATCGTTTCGTCGTGCTGCTGGAGGGGGTTTCGATTGTTCCCTACGAACGGACGCCGGGATGAGTGATTCGTCACAAGGAGAGAATGAGTAGCTCGACGGAGGACTTACATCGGATACTTGTCCCAAACAAACCTCAAATCGGCAATCCCACCCGCCATTCTACTTCCGTGTACCTTGTCGTAGGCCAAGCAAGTTCCCCTCGAATCGAAGAACTCGATGTATCTCATGTCAGGACGTTTGTAACTCGGAAAAACTTGCTTCAAGTCTCCGTAGGGAGAGAACCGCGCGTAAATTTCGGAATCGGTCGGAGGTGGGAGAGCCTGATTGATTCGAGCGCCGGGGAAAGGAAGGATGACCAAAGAAAGAGTACCCTATCGTTGATCGAGAATGTCAGAGACCTATGGAACAAGCGGAAAAGAGAAAGCGCTTTACTTGTCCCTTCTCTCGATCGCAATCTTGAGCCATATCAGCGTCTCGAGGTAGCGAGAAATGGACGTCCATCTATATCACAAGCGGGGTCAAGATGAGACTCGGTCAAAGAGCAGAAGAGGAGACGGGACTGACGGGTCGACCTTGCAACAAAGCTTGATGCAAACGATCTTTCGCCATCATCGCAGCTCTCGCATCGTACTAATCCACATTGACCGATCAGCTGAGGGGGACAAGAAGGATCAGCAGAGACAGATACTCACATAGGTGATGAACGCCATCGATCGTTTCTCGACCAAATCAAAGAACGTCTTGATATCGCCGATCTCTGCGAACTTCTCTCGTACTTCCTCCGGAGTGACTCCAAACTAGAAGCGATGAAATGAAGAGCGTCCGATGAGCGTCAATTTTGTGCTCGCGAAATCGGCGAAACGGAAGTGAGGCAGGAGGAGCGTACTTTGAGATTTCGAACGAACAAGATTCGACCGGGTCGTTCATCTTTGCCTCGACCGGAGGGACCTCCATCATCGTCGCGGCGGCGGCCGTAAGAATCTGCATACGTAGGGACGAGGGCGGAGGAAAGGAGCGCGTTTCGGAAATTTCGCGAAAGGGGCGCGTGCGAACGGTCGTGACGGAGGAGGAAAAGGAGGAGAGGAAAGGCAAACGGATCGTGTAAGCGACTGGTTGGAGCGCTCTGCGCGCGGGGACAACTGATCATGAGAAGAAGAGAAAGGAAATCGAAGTTTGCTGTTTTCGACGCTTTCGAGCGTCTTCGCTTGCTTGACGCGTCGAAGATTCGTGCTGGTAAGAATCGATGCTGATACCTGGCGAACGCTTATTCGCTGCCATTTTGCTCCGAGGAGCGGGTACCGCTTGACCTTGCGTCCGAAAATGCTCAGATTTCGTCTGCTGCGTTCTGATCGTCTGCCTGTTTGCGAGCTTGCCTTCGAATGATCCTTTGCGCTGTTGCCGACTCGTGTGGTGTATTCGTTTCGCTTTGCCTGTTCCTGCTGACACCTTCCGCTTGACTCCCGCAAGCTCGATAATCCTCAAAGCGCCGAAATTTCGCTCGTTGTACGTCTCACACATTCCCTGCTTTCTCGTTTTCCTCCCCACCACGTCGTCTTGTATAGAAGAAACCCCGATTGCTGTTCCAGTAGCGGAGAGATCCGGAGAGTCGTGACTTACCTCCTCCTCGATCATCTCTGTTCCTTCCTCTCCCTCCTCTCGTTCCTCTCTCCCTTCTGTACCCTCCTCCTCCTCCTCCATAATCATCCCCTCCTCCCCCTCCACCGTAACGGTTCACGGGACTTAACGATCTTCTTCTCCCGTAACTGCTGTTGTTGCTTCTCGAGTTCCATCCTTGATCAGATTCCGAGGGAGGAGGAGAGAAGTGAGGTCTACCTCTAGGAGGAGCAGGACCAGAGTTGTAGTCTCCCCCTCCGCCAGAGTAGCGATTCGAGTAGTCATTTGATTCTCTTCTCGAGTGAAGATTCGGTTGAAACTGAGGAGGAGGCGGGGGTCCTCCGTACCCTTGGTTTGGAGGGGGAGGTACGTATCCACCTCCAGGTCCACCAGCGGAATAAGGGTCGTACGACATGTCGGTGAGAATGGAACGAGAGAAAGAGAGGGGAGACTTCCACTCGTTCCTCTCGATCAACTCATCACCCTACTGAACACTTACCAATCCTTACGCGTTCGATCCCATCACCCATTCCCAAATGGCGTCTACTTCCTCAGCTCCCGCGATCACGTCGTCACGTAAACTCGTCTTACTCGGTGAATCAGCGGTCGGGAAATCGTCACTGGTACTTCAATTCGTCAAGGGACAGTTCGACGACTACCGAGAATCGACTATCGGAGCCGCTTTCCTCACTCAGACCGTGCAGCGTCAACGGGATCAAGATTCGATCAAGTTTGAGCTCTGGGACACCGCAGGCCAGGTTCGAACCCTTCCCCTCTCGGACTGTCCATTGATTGTAACTAACAAGTCCCTGCGTACGGTTGGACAGGAGCGCTACAAATCGCTGGCGCCCATGTATTACCGCTCGAGTCATGCCGCCGTTGTTGTCTACGACATTACTTCCGCTGTACGTTCTCGCTCTCTTACGCTACGAAAGATACGCAGTACTGACATTCAACGCGAGTGCTTGCTAGGCATCATTGGAGAAAGCTAGAAGTTGGATCGCAGAATTACACCGTCAAGCAGACCCCTCGATTCTCATTTATCTCGCCGGAAACAAGCTCGATCTCGCAGCGGAACAGCGACAAGTGACGAAAGAAGAGGCAGAGAAGTTTGCGCAAGAGGAAGGTCTACTCTGGAGTGAAGTGAGTGCGAAAACTGGAGAAGGAATCAAAGAGATTTTCCAAACTATCGGTAATTCTTTTCTCTCGTCTACGCTTCTCGACTGTTTCTGGGCTGACCTCTCATCATCGTCAATAGCCGAGAAACTTCAAATCGATTCACCTATCGCAGGAGGAGCAGCGGGAGCCAAAGGAGGGCGAGGCGCGTCGTTGGCGGGAAGAGGTGGAGTCGACCTCAAATCCGCTTCTGGCGGTCTCGTAGGAGGAGAAGGTTGCGCGTGCTAGACGCCCCCGCTTTCCGCCGTCACGTCCCTACTCAGCAACTCTGTCCACCGACTCCTTTACATAGACCCTGGCGATTTTCGTTCTTTCGCTTTTCCTCCACTCTCCTCCTTTCTCTTCCTCCGCTCTGTAACACCATGATCCTACTCTGTTGCATCTGATTCTCGCGGTCTCACATCTCCTTTCATCTACTCTCCACTTAATGCCTGATCTTCGATACACATTTCCTTCTCCATCCTTGTTGCTTTCTTCACCTTGTACTTCGTATCATCGTTCTCTTCGTCACACCTTCAGATGTCTAATCGTGATCATTCTACTATGCTTCACTCTCATGGATTCTGCTTCGGCAGAATGACCTTTCGTGAGAAATGTCTCTTCCGTCGTTCGTCCACCACACGCGAAAGAATGATACGGAGCTCAAAAAGGTGGGATAAATAGATGAACAACAAGATACTAAGACCCGAACAAACCGCTCAGCGAACCAAACTAATACCCCACGAGAAGAGAATCACTCTTCAAACTCCCCTCCCTCTCCCAATTCCGCTCGTTCCACCTCTGCTCCGAATCCCTCTCACTCCTCTTACTCCACTCACACTCGCGCTACCCCTTCCAGCGGAAGAAGTGAACGTCGGGATGCCGGAAGAGAAAGACGAAGAAGAAGTGTCGCTGTGATTTGATGAGGTTGGGATTCGCCCGTTACCGCGTGTCGAGGTAGTGCTCGTAATTGTTGTCGGTCGAGCTCTCGTCCCTCGTACTAGGACTGTAGATCGAGCTTCAAAGGTCAACCTAAGGCGAGAAAACCGAGAGTCTGGAGAATCATGCTCACCTCGTCCTCCAGTAGTGCCTCCTCTCACTAGTCCTCTCCCAGTCCCACCACCTCTCCCTGTCGTCGCTCCTGATGAGGCCGCATTTCTCCTTCGCTCAGCAGCCGCTTCTTCCAATTCCTTCTTCCGCCTATTCTCCTCTTCTTCCTCCTCTAACCGTCTCTGTCGTTCTTCCTCTTCGAAGCGAAGTCGTTCTTGTTCTTGTTCGAGGGCTTGTTGTTTGTCGAATAGATATTGTTCGTCCTGCAGAATTCGAAGCATATTTTAGTATCCTTACACTCGCTGCAAGCGATCGAGATGCGGATATTTGCATTCGCAGAGAGAGAAGATGACCTACAGCTTCTAACCCGTTCCAATCCGGATCCAAGATCAAGTCTTTCGTATGTTCAGCTTGGGACAGAATTCTCGAATACAGATCCAGCAGTTCGTGAGAGGTATTCGTAGCATTTTGTAGATTCTGACCGCAGGTACAACAGATAACAGTCGATGGGCGTCAGCTGGTAAGACAAGGAGTTGGGAGATGAGGGCTGAGCTCACATTCATATTCAATTCAGTAATCTTCAAGCTCGTCACGACATCCCTCAGTACCTTATTCATCCCTCTCAACTCTTGTCGTTCTCTCCTCAACTGTTTGATCCGTTCTTTATCTTCCGGTGAACATGACTCGTCTTCCAGAACGAGTAATTCTTCCGTTTCTTCCGCCGTTTCGTCCTCCTCTGCTTCTCCCGCTCTTCTCATCTGTTCTTTCAGATGCCCCTGTGCCGAGCTCGGTCGTGTAGCTTCTCTGGTTGATGTATTGTCGTAAGGTCGTCCAGAGGAAGTCGAAGTAGCCATTGAACCACCAAACTCGAATCCCTCGTTCCGACTCTTTCTCAGTCCCTCCTGTTCTCCACTCGCTGACGGTAATCGGATCGTCTGCTCTTCTCCAGCGTGGTCGTCTTGCTCGTTCCCGAAGAATGAATCGTCTCCTCCCTGTAACAACGTTAAATCTTCTCCTTCTCCTCCTACTCCAGCTAACAGGTTCATGCTCTCATCTTGTAGCAAGCCTATCGATGAAAGCGACTGACGTTTGTTCGAGCCAGTTGCAGGTCGGGAAGAGGAAGGAGAGTCGGCAGAGATGGAGAGATCATCAAACTGAGTAGAGAGGTCGGCGGATCTCGTTGGTGGGTGACTAGAGTAGTCAGAGGACATGTCGGTCTCCGATTGGTGTCGCTCGTGCGATTGGTAGGCGAATGAGTAAGAGGGATACTTTGATCAAGAGATATGGACGCGACGGACGCGTTTGAACGACGCCATTCTCTCCCCATCCGCAGAAGCAAGCAAGTAGCGAGAGAACGAATAAGAGAGCTTTGCGAATGAAGGGAAAAAATAGGGGTAAAAAAGCACGAAATAGGGACAAAATGAAAACGAAAAGAGACGAAGGGAGACGAGGCGAGCGTTTTGCGAGAGACACAGGTTTGTAGGAGAGGCAAAAGGAAGTAAGCTGAGACGAGGGAGAGTGTATAATGGTGAGAACAAACAAGGGAAGCGAGAGATAGAGAGAGAGAGGAAAGAGAGCCTAATAACATTAAAAAAAGATAAGGGGAAAGACGAAACCTGTCGAGCAATGGCAGGTCAGTATGACGTTACGAGAGAGAGTAGTCGTGAATGGGAGACTTACGAAAGAGAGAGAGAAAAGAAAGAAACGGTTCTTGATCTAAACGACCGGACCCAACTCGATCGAGCCCAAGAGTTGCTCGTAAACGTGTTTGTAACTCCAGGGACCTCCTTTCATCCTCTTGATATCGACGCAGTACATTCTGTCCAAGTTCTTGACCCTCGTCAACTCGACGACGAACCTCACTTCATCTCCGGCATCTGCAGTTTTATCTCCTCCGTAAACGGGGAGAGGTTGAACTGGAGCTTGAGGTTGAGGAGGGAGATTGTTCGAGAGAGACAACATGGAGAACTGAGAGACAGAAGTAGTCATCGGAGAGGAGAGAGGGTCGAGTTCGGGAGAACCAGGGGAAGAGAACGTCGGAGAATGACCGTTCGTGCTTTGACTGAGCGAAGGTGAAACTCCTCCTCCTCCCGAAGCGTACTTGCTGCGGTTGAACAGCGAACGGAATCCCATCGAAGGCGATTGAGGAATCGAGGGCGAAGAGGGCGAAGAGGGAAGTCCCGTACGACGATCGAGAGTCGAAACGCTAGCGGGACCGATCGAAGAACTCGTCGATTGGTTGCTTCCGTTCGCGAGAGGACTAGGTCGGAGGGCGTTGTTCGTCGCTAAAGCCTTTTTACGACTCTTGCGAACGCATTTGATTTCTATCAGGGAGAGACCCGATCAGTGAATGATCGTCAACGAGAGGGCGAGGGAAACTCACTGTAATCTCCTTCCATCGCCATGTCGACCCCCATGTTCCACAAAGCAGTCTTCAATTCTTGAATGACTTCGTTCGGAGAGCGATAGGTGACAGCATTCTTGTCGAGTGCACCTTGATGGAATCTCAATTTCGTCGGAGCAAACGCCGGTCCCTGTACTTGGACTTGCGGAACAGCTTGTTGAACGGCGGGTCGAACGACGGTAGGTTTGGGTTGAACCATGGTCAAATGGGTTGAAACGCTCGTCGCGGCGGTCGAGACAGCTGAAGCGATGCTGTAATCACTCTGCGCTCCGGAAGCTGATCGAGACGAAGGAGCAGAAGGCGTAGCTTCGACAGGTCGAGGAGCTGACGTGACGACAACGGCGGGAGCATTCTGATCCGAATTAGACTTTGACTTCGAGGTCGAGGTGGGAGAGGCGACGACGACGGGTTGTTGTTTCTCCTCCTCCTTTTTGATGCTAGTCGCGGCTTCGGAAGCAGGTCGACGATCGAAATCGGTCATGATGGGAGCGAGATCACGGTCGTACCCTTTCGTGCCGCGACGACGGAACCAATCCATGACGGCTTTCGCTTTTCCAGAGGGAGTCGCTCCAGCTTGAGATCCCGACCAGTTCGCCTCGAGGTCGGCCGAAAGTCGTTTGCTTTGTCCAGAGACGGATCGAGTGCTCGCCGAACGAACCCACGACGGAGTGGTAGGAGTCGGAGGAGGGAGAGGAGGAGGACCCATCGAACCGTTCTCGGCGGGAGTGAGCGTGCTCGATCGGTTTCTTGCTTGAGCTTCGAGGTTCGCCTTTGCTTGCTTCGGAACTTTCGAACTGACGCTGTTGCGGAAGGGTTGAAGACTCATCGCTTTTTGTCGTCGATTCGTCTTTCTTCGGTTCGTCACTTCGTCGAGAGGGGTATCTTTCGTTGAAGCAGTCGAGGCTCGATCAGAGGGGGTTGCGTTCGACTTGTCGACGCTCGTGGTCGAGCCGCCGAGGAAAGAACGAATTGAGAATCGATCCGAAGGGAGACCAGCTCGAGGACGTTGGACGGTAGAAGCATTCGAATCTTTCCGACTAGCGGGGACTTGAGTCGAAGTTGAACTACTCGTGCTCGACTTCTTTGTCGGTTGAGGGGGGCCATCGGCAGGACGAGAGTCGGACCCGGAAGGAAGAGGAGCGGATGATTTCTCACTCGGAGCGAAAGATTGAGCGGGAGATCTCGAACTCTTGCGCTTACGAGGAGTATCCATCGATTCGGAGTTGACGTGAGGAGGAGTTGAAGGGGTCGGGAAAGGAATGAGGGGAGGAGTAGCGGGACGAGCGGGAGAAGAAGCGGATTCGAGAGGAGTCGGTTCGGCGTCGACAGCGGGGGAAAGCGTCTCGGGGGACGATACAGCGATAGGAGCTGCTCGAAAGATACAGGTCGAGTTAGACAACGTCGACGTGAAAGAGAAGATCTGACTGTAAACACACCTTGTTCAGTTTGGGATTCCGGTACTTGCTCCGAAACAGCATCCTCCATCACGACATCTTCAGCGGGACTAGTCTCGGTAGTGGTCGAAACGCTGATCGCCATCGAGGGTACCGGCGAAGGGGCGAGATCCCTGTTGACCTGTTCTTCCGCTCGAGGATTCAACCCGCCTGAAACTTCCTCTGCGACGGCTGGAGTTGGAGGAGGAATCGAGTGAGTTGCAGGTGATTCCTCGATCGGAGAAAAGTCTTCGGGAATTTCGGTCGTCGAAGGTTCGCGAGAGGGAGTTGGGCGACGACGAGAAGTTGCGCCTCCATCGTATTCGACTTGAACCGTCGCACGGTGAGCTTTCTTTCTCCAATCCGTCGAAGAGTCGGCATTCGAAGCTCCCGAAGAAGGAGCCGGTGGTGGGACTCGAGTGCTCGTGCGACGAGTTCGAGTCGATGCGGTGGGAGCTTCGAGCATGACCTGATCCTCGGGAGGAGTCGAAGAAGTCGCAGCAGGAGCCGAGAGGGAAGGTGCCATCGCGGAGGAAGAAGGGGAACGAGTTTCGAACGAGAATGGATCGGCTTCGGCCTTGACGAATTGAGCTTGAGTCGTCGGAGGGGAAGAACTGACGTACGCGCCGGAACGACGTTTCGAGGCGGAGGATGATCGTTCTGCGACGACCATAGGACGAGAAGCGGTCGAAGAAGTGCGGGAACGAGGAGAGACGGTCGTTTCTTCTTGAACCGTCGCAGGAGGAGAAGTCGGGGTTGGAGGAGCGTTCGCCATCGAGTAGTCTGCGAACCCTTGTTGAGCGAGAGGAGCACTCGCGGTAGTCGAAGTCACCATCGCGCTGCGGTGTCGAGCGGCCGAAGTCGGAATTCCTCCTCCAATTCCGGATCCCATTCCACTCGTCGAAGTTTGACTTCTCGACATCGCAGGGGCGAATCCTTGAGCGGCGAGTTGTTGAGCTTGTTGTTGTTGAAGTAGCCACTGTCGTTGAACTTCGAGAGCGTGTCGTTTCCCCATCTCCATCTCTTGCGCTTGATATTCGAGTTGTTCTACCGTTTTGTCGAATGCCGAAGCGTACTTTCTCAACCAAGAATGACGAGTCACGTCTTCGATCGTGCAACGGAGAGTCGGATCCGGTACGAGCATCGTGTGAAGAAGGTGACGAGGTTCTTCCGTGATCCAGTCGGGGAAGATGAGAGGGGTGTTGAGAATGTATTTGTAGAGGAGGTTGATGTTATCACCTTCGGGGTTCGCGGGATCGTCGTCGTAGGGAAGGTATCCAGCTAGCATCGCGTAGAGGATGACTCCACACGACCAGACATCGACGGCGGTTCCAACGTATCGACCATCTTGAACGACGAGTTCGGGAGCGGCGTAACAAGGAGATCCGCAGGACGTCGCCATGAGGTCGGTCGTCGCGTCGTTGAATCGATTCGCGAATCCGAAGTCGGTGATGATAACATTGCGGTTGCGGTCGAGGAGGAGGTTCTCAAGTTTGAGATCTCGGTGAACGACTCCCTTTCGGTGAAGGTACGAAACTCCCGAGATGAGTTGAGCGAAGAGACGAGACGCATCACGTTCTTTGAGGTATCGATGAGCGAGAATGTGATCGAACAGTTCACCGCCTGAAAAGATAACAGAGTTCCAGTATTAGGCGAGAGCAAAGAGGGAAGAGCGAGAAAACGCTTACCTGAAGCGTATTCGAGAACGATACCGATGTACTTCTCAGTCTCGATCACGTCGTACAACCGAACGATATTCGGGTGTCGAACCATCTAAAGCGAGGTTGCGTTAAGAACTTTGAGCCATGAAATTGGAAGAAGAAAAGCTGGCTCACCTTGAGAACTTCGATCTCTCTTCTAACCTTTTCGCCCCTTTGAGCAGTATCAACATTTCCCCTCTTGATCAACTTGATCGCGACATCTTCTCCCCATCTTTCGCCGTGAACTCCGAGTTTGACTTTTCCGAATTCTCCTTCTCCCAAAGTTTGCAACAAGATGTAGGGACCAAAGTAGATCTTTTGTCGAGGCATCGGATGAGGGTTGTAGAGGTGAGGATAGGGTCCTTGTCCGGCAAGGGAAGAGTTCGTCGGGAGATAACCGACAGATTGACGAGATCTCGAAGAAACGCTTCCTCCTGGTCCAGCAGGTGCACCTTGGCCCGGAACAGGCGAAGCAAAGTTGAACTGATGGTGTTGATACTGTTGCTGTTGTTGCTGTTGAGGAGTGGGCTGAGGATGGAATTGTGCGGCTTGAGTGTGAAAAGGGGGAATCGCAGGAACGGCGGGAATTGCCGATACGGAAACGGGTCGATGAGCATGAGCGTGAGCGTGTGTCGGTAGAGGAGGTGAAGGGAGGCTGCTCTGTTGCGATTGAGAGTTTCTCCGGCTCGGAGCGGCGGAAGAAGGTGCGCTGCCGTTTCCTGTCGATCTTCGCTTGTTCGGGTTGAACGGAGGAATCACGAGACTCGGATCGTATGACGGTCGAGATCGATGACCGCTCGAGGTAGAAGAAGGGTTTGTAGTAGCGGAAGGGGGAGATTGAGCGGGAGGAGAAGGGTATCGCGAGGCGGGATCTTCAACTCGAGTCGAAGCTCGCTTACTCCGTCTGCGATCGTCGGGAGTTGCAGGATGAGCGGGCTCGTCAGGAAGTTGAGATAGAGGAGATTGGGGAGTTGGGGAGAGCGGGAAGGCGGTAGAAGGAGTCGCCATTGCGAGAAATCTGGTTTTCGGGGAAAGATTAAAATAGTCAGTTCTCGCTCTAACAAGTTCGACTGCTCGTTCTGAGCGAGCACATTGTTTCCGAATACAGTACGAGTGCCCTCTGACCTTTCAACCTGATCCGATCTCATGTTCCTGCACCGTTTGCGATAAGTTCGCGAATTCCGAGATTGACCACTCGAGCGAATTACGCGCCCTCTATCGATGGAGCATCTTCCTCCGATTTCGCTGAGAGTAGCGGGACTACCAGCCGTCCGTCTCTTCCACCTCCCCACGCTCCCCCTTCTCTCGAAATTGACCCCTTTCTTCCCCTCGATTATCGGCAGAACGGATGCAGGGACTCACTCGATAGATTATTTGACCTCTTTCAAACCGTTCTGAATGTTCAAGTCGGGACCTTTGTCGGATTGAGGAGTGCAAGGAGAGGTGGGTGCAATTCCTCCCTTTCGAACTCCCTCTAAAGCGCGTTTCCGGTAATTTGTAACACTTTCGAGTTCGTTTTGAAGTGAGATGAGCTGAGTTGGCGAGCTTGTACGCGTCGAAAGGTTGTTGTAAAGAGGAAGGGAGACGAAAGAGAGACGAAGGTGGGAAAGTTGAGAACAAGGGGGAGAGAGGGAGCCTTGTTGAGGGAGATCACAAGTGACTCGGTTATAAGTGGCGGATTAGAATAGCACACAAGGACCTGGGAGGAAGAGCTGTGTGAGCGGAGGGAGAATGAGAGGCAAGGGGGAAAGCGAGGAGGAAACTCGAGTCCCTCGCCTCGGTGGACATCACTAGCTGACTCACCTGATCTTGCTAGCTGAGAGAATGAAGCTTTTCGTCAAGACTGATCTGGCGGAGTCGTGGTTGACGATGGGCGAGAAGGAGCAACTCGCAAGTCGCGTCTCGAGTTTCCGAATTCGAGTTTGTTGCAATTGAGTCTGCATACCTCGCTCTGGATCCGGACAGATAGATCCTCGCGACAATCTCTCACACGCGACAACGGCAGGGATCAACTCTCGACGTGCAATTACAGTTCATTTCGTTCCTTTCCTTCTGCTTTCCGTAAAAATCGTTCAACATCTTCAACCATGCCTCGTCACAGCTCGTTGTCGTATTCTCCTGTACCTTATTGCTCTACTGCGAGTCTGCTGTCGTCTCTGCCGAGGTCGCAACGAGATTGAGAGCGAAGAAAGTCCTAGAAAATCGCGATCTTCGTCCTTTTCAAGGTCGACGACCCGATTTCGCGTTCCTGAAGTAGATAGCTTCCGTCTGAACATCTTGTGAGCATCTTGTGAGAAGTGTCGATGAGTGGAACGAGCACGAGGATTGTAGCGCCCGTGAAAAGCCTTTGCTGTTGTCCATTGCGAGGATGGATCGAAATTCGGCCCTCAAGAACTCCTCCTCCGCCCGTACGAGCACGTCCAACCACCAGGAGAAGCGACAGTCGTGTTTGACGTAGTCACTGACGTTCCGAGACCGAGGGCTCTTCCGCAAGCACCGAGGAAGTAGTGAATTTCGGCGAAAAGGAAGAAGAGCATTTCAGGAGGGGACGGACCTGCGGAGAGAATCGGCACTCTGAGGTCGTCCCTGGCCAGGGTGTGGCGATTCAATCCTGAGCTGTCTAGTGATTCGAGTTTCGGCGAGGCACGGCTGATTGAAGGAGGTCGAGGTTGAGAAAACCGATTCCGTTAGGGCTCAGACACAGCGCAGGGGCTGTAATAATTGTCGGGCGATTCCCACAGGCTTCCAGACGTTGTGCTTGTGCTTGTAGACCGGGTCCATCAAAGTTATACCGCGCAGGAGCTCGAAAGAGTTTGCCTGAAGAATCGGCTGACAGGTGACGACGAGCAGGTTTTGACGAGGGCCGGAGGGCAAGCTGCATGGTCGAGCGTTCCGTGGCGGCTACTGTGTAGTGGAGACTAGCCCAGGTGAAGGGTCAGAAGCAGAAGAGCCGACCCAAAGTTCCGAATCGTTTCGCTTCCTCCCTTCACGTCCCGATCTTCAATTCGCCATGGTGAGTGCTCTTACGTGCTTTGACTCGATCACGAGCTGACACAAGGCCCACTTGCTTCTCCCCCCTCGCCTTCAATGACCCGCTCTCGCTCTTGATCAACTCCACGTAACTTTACATCTCTCGACTCGTCTACCACGCCTATGATCGCGTTTTATTGGTCTTCCATTCGTGATGGCATCACCTAGGTTGTCTTGGCCGCAAGTATCGTTACGAAAAGCGGTAAACGTGAGTACCTGGTCTCGCTGATTCTCTCCCTCTCTCACTGCGTCTCCCTCGTCTCCAAGCGAGGTTGCACGTTCCGCCACGTACATGTGAGCTGACATCTCCGTGCTCGTTCGCCAACAGCGCTCCTCTCGCGTCAATTCGTCGGACTTCCTCGACCTCGATTAGAATCCCTCCTCGCCTCGTTCCCTCGACTAGTCTCGCCCACCTCCGAACACACCGTCGTTGAGTCTTCGGGAGTCAGATTCGTCTACACTCCTCTCGAAGATCTCTACGTTCTACTCATCACCAATACTCAAAGTAACATTCTCCTCGACCTCTCGACCCTCTCCCTTATCACTCGGATCGCTACTGAACTCGGAAGCGGTGGAAGAGGTGGTGCGATTGGAGAGCTCGATGTCATGAGGGTCAACTTTGAGATCCTGTCGGCTTGGGACGAAGTGATCAGCATGGGTTGGAGGGAGAATGTCAACCTCGGACAAGTGAGGAACGTACTAGAGATGGAATCTCACGAAGAGAAGATCCAAGAGATCATCGCCCGAGTACGTAACGCCTATTCTCTGTCGGAAGAAACGACTCGAGCTGACGAGACTCCGGCTCATCTCCTTTCGCGTCAATAGAACAAGGAACACGAGGCGAAGGAAGAACTCAAACGACGAGCGAAGCAGTTAGAGAACCAACGACGGGAAATGACTCGTCGAGGTCAGAACCCTTACGCGAATCCTTCAGCTCCTTCCCCTTACTCTTCCCAACCCTCCTACTCGAACAACAATGGCCCCTCCTCTTCTTATCCCGGCGGACCTTCATCTTCCCCTTCTCCCTACGACCGCGAATCTCCGGCACCTTCCGCAAAGCCATTCAAATCGAAAGGAATGCAACTCGGCGCGGCGAAGGGAAGGAAAAAGGATGACGAATTGGCAGCGGCGCTCGGTGGATTGGATGTCGGAGACGACATGCCTCTTCTGAGTCATCAAATTCAACAACAGCAAGAGGCCGAACAACATTATCAGCAACAACAGCAACAACAGAGTTATTCGCAGTCAGCAGCTCCTCCAGCTCCCGCCAAGGATGCAAACCCATTCGGAGAAGTCGAACAAGCTGCGTGAGTACACTGTCTCGTCATCACAATGCTTCAGAAGCTGATCACTCGATCTTTCGATAGTGTTCACCTCGTTGTTCGAGAAGCTCTCTCCCTTTCCCTCAACCGCGACGGCGGTATCGACTCGCTCTCGCTCAAAGGAGATCTCGACCTTCGAATCTCTGATCCTCAATTCTCTACAATCTTGGTCAAACTTCCACCTCCCGCTTCGGCTGGAGGCAAGAACGATCTACAGTTCAAAACTCACCCGAACGTCGACAAGGCCGTTTGGGCTCAACGCGGCGAGATCAAACTGAAGGAAGGGAAGAAAGGATTCCCGGTTGGACAAGGGCTCGGTGTATTGAAGTGGAGGATGACTGGAACCGACGAGAGCGTCGTTCCAATTTCGAGTGAGTCACAGGCTTTCTTCGCTAGACTGTCACCGATTGAGAACTGACGTGTCCATCTACTGCTCGCTAGTCAATTGCTGGCCTTCCGCCGATTCTGGCAACCTCACCGTCAACCTCGAATATGAACTCGAGAACTCTTCACTTTCGCTACACAACGTCGTCATTTCGATTCCTCTTCCTCCTGGTGCTGAACCTTCAATCACCGATGCTCCGGCTCACGGAGAATATACCCTCAATCCGATGAACGGTCGATTAGAATGGACGATTGATGAAGTTAGTGAAGCAGCGGGAACTTCAAGCGGTAGTATGGAGTTCGAGTGCTCAGGAGACGACGCCGACGCCTGCTTCCCCGT
Organism: Sporobolomyces salmoneus; assembly: GCF_050403485.1. NCBI lineage: Eukaryota > Fungi > Basidiomycota > Microbotryomycetes > Sporidiobolales > Sporidiobolaceae > Sporobolomyces > Sporobolomyces salmoneus. The sequence goes on along the minus strand of NW_027481146.1, from coordinate 180,963 downwards.
CAACGTTGACTTTGTTTCACAGAAAGGTATCTGCGGAGTCGATGTGAGTCATCTCCTCTCCTTTTCCATTGCTCAGAACTGACTTTGCTCGTATTCGATAGATCCTTTCGGTGATCAACCCGACAACCGGAGGTGAAGCAGTGGAGTACTCTGTTGACTCTCTGCTAGGTGTAGACAAGTACGAAGTTGTATAAAGGGAGGTTTTGGGTTGAAAAAGGAACATCATCTTTTCTCCTCATTTTTGTCTCGCTTCGCTGTCCGGCTTATTTCCCTAGTTCGTTTCGGTCTTTCCCTCCCTCGTTGTGCTGTAAACTCGATTCCACGTGTTTGCGATATTTGCTCACGAGAGTTCATTGAGCACGAGAACCGATCGAGCATGAGGCAATTAGAGCGTGAAAGGGTGGAACTGCACGCTGGTGCGGGTCACTGCCTGCGCCGTACTCATCTTGAGCTCACTTGTGCAGGGCGAGAGCGAAACGGAACAAAGCGAGGATGAAGAAAAAGCGAACTGTTACGTAAATTTTGGATCTGCTTGTATCTTCTCTAAGGTGTTTTGGCCGAGCGGTCTAAGGCGCCAGCTTAAGGTGAACTCGTTCGAGTAACCCGCTGGTCCGAAAGGGCGTGAGTTCGAATCTCACAGACATCAAATGACTTTTTGCCCTTCTCGTAGCGAGGCAATCTTTTGCTCCTCTTCTTTTCCTTTCGTGCGTCCAGCTTCCTCCCTCTCTCGTCGCTCGACACTAGCATCGAAGAACCATAGCATGCTCGATGATCTCTAGCACTCTCGCGTCTCGCGACTCGATCGATCGCTGGCTTGAAGTTTCATCTACCGTCCTCTGCGCACCTCACAGACGTCGGAGGGAACAGACTGCTCTGCTGGCACAGGGCCACGATCACCCATCTTAAGCACCACTGCTCCGGCGGACTATACAGCAATCGATCTGGCCGATTCCTTAAAGTGCTCTGAACCGCTGTGTTTGACCAGAAGGAGGAACCGAATTCGCACGCAGAACTCTGGACAATATGTACGTAAACTTCCTCCGTACGAGCTCTGTTCCGCTCGGCACTTCCGGTAGCAGACTGACCTCGTGTTTCGAGCCGAATTTCGAATCTTTAGCGCAAAACACAAAATCGGCGACGGTGGGGGGGATCGCAAGGAAAGCTCTTGAGTCTCAAGGGGTCAAGATCGATGCCTGCCTTGACGAGCGTCGTACAGCAACGAGGTGGGGAATACCGTATGGAAGAAACGGGAAGAACAATTCGTCCAAACTTTCTGCATCGTCGCAGAATACGCTAGCTCCACCTTCCCCTTGCCCTCGTCGTCCTCAGAATACGCCGGCTCGACAGCACTTTGCGGCGGGGAACCTCCTTCAATTCAAACGAGGAAGTTGAAGCTCCTCTCTCTTGTTTCTTCGGCTTTCGCACAAAATGTCTCCCCCTCGACGCTCTTTCATCACTCGATTCACCACCAACAACTATGTAGCTGGCGCCCTCGTAACACTCGGAGGATGCTGTTTCGGAGCGGACATCAGTTCAATGTCGGGTCAACTTTCGAATCCTTACTACCTCTCTCAATTCAACCATCCCGACTCGGCGCTTCAAGGAGGCATCACCGCATCGATGCCAGCAGGTAGTTTCGCTGGAGCCCTCATCAATTCTTACCTCGCGGACAAGATCGGACGAAAAAAGACAATCATTATCGGAGCTTGGATCTGGGTACTCGGTTGTATCGTTCAGTCTGTGGCTAACAACGTGGTTACTCTGGTGGCGGGGAGGGTCGTCGCTGGTCTCTCAGTCGGCATCCTGAGTGCGAGTTCGTTGGTTCCGCTTCCTTTGTTTTCGACCTTCGTTGGTTCCGCTTCCTTTGTTTTCGACCTTGTCGGACTGACCATTCTGCCATTGCTCACAGTCGTCACTACCTACCAAGCCGAGTTGACAAAGCCCTCAATTCGGTAAGTTGTACCTTCCGATGCATCTTGGAATGGCTCGTGCTGATCCGGTTTTTCATCCCTAGAGGACGTATCGTGTCGATTCAACAACTTTCGATCATGAGCGGGATTTTCTTGCAATACTTTGTGCAACTGGGAGCTTCATACATCAACGTGAGTGCCCGTCGTCCCTCGAAACAGTCCTTTTCTTGAATCTTGTCGACTGACCTCTTTTCGACAGAGTGACGCAAGTTTCAGGTTACCCTGGGCTCTCCAACTCATTCCCGGTCTCATTCTAGGCAGTCTTATGTGGCTTTTCCCAGGTAAGCACACCGTCCGGCGATTGAATCTCGAGGAGTACGAGCTTACGATTTACCATTTTCTTCATCACAGAGTCCCCGCGTTGGCTCTGCGATCACGGTCGAGACGACGAAGCCCTTCAGATCCTCGCCGACGTTCATGCTCAAGGAGACACCGAAGACAACTTTGTCAAGCTTGAATTCTTCGAAATACAACGAGCGATCGAATTCGAGAAGACGCAAGCCGCGAAAAGCTACCTCGACCTCTTCCACGCATCAGTTAGGCGACGAGTCTTCTTGGGAATGGCGGAGCAGATGTGGTCACAGTTCGTCTCTCTACCTCTTGTTTCCCATCGCGACTTGCGAGAGTGAATATTGTGTTGACGAGTTTTTTTTTTCTGCTCCAGATTGAGCGGTATGAACGTGATGATGTACTACGTTATGTAAGCTGGAGTCTTGTTTACCTCGTTCCTCAATGTCGAAAAGCTGAAACTGACGGGATTTCGTTTTTAGCTATGTCTTTCAAAGTGCCGGTATCACAGGACGAGAGGGAGAACTCATAGCATCGTCGGTTCAATATGCGCTCGGTGAGACATCATCTTTCGTCCTTACTCGCAGATCGTTCGAGAAGCTAAACGTCCGTTCCATCAATCTCGCAGGCGTGGCGTTCACGATTCCCGCCGTAATCTACATCGACAGATGGGGTCGACGACCGATGTTGCTATATGGAGCACTCGCTATGGGAATGGTACGTAGAGAATCCCCCATTCCTCGACGGAACCTGACACTCTTCGAGCTCGGTCACTAGTGGTTGTTCCTTGTCGGAGGTCTACAAGGCGGTTTCGGTCGTGAGTCATGACCACGTCTTCCCTGTGATGTTCTCCACTAATGATCGTCGCTCGATTTCGACTATAGACGCCGTCGAGAATCCAGCTTCGGACGCGACAACGACTTGGGTCGTCGAGGGAAACAAAGGTGCCACCTACGCGATCATCGGTGAGTGCAGTCTAGAAGACTCTATCGCGGCGAGAGACTGATTGCCTCTTTTCTAATCCCTCAGTCTGCTCTTATCTTTTCGTGAGCAGTTTTGCGATTTCATGGGGGTGAGCTTGGAATCTTTCGTTTCGTTAGAAAAGACTTCCCGAAGAGAACTGACACTCAACTCCGCATGACAGACCTTGTTCGTGGACCTACGCCTCGGAGATCTTTCCTACTCGCGTGCGTGCAAAAGCCGTCTCGCTCTCGACCGCTTCGAACTGTGAGCTCCCCATACATCTCCGGTCGTGGGTAACACTGGTCATGCGCAACACTGGTCGTGCGCATCACTCGACTGACACTATGTCCTTTGACGCACAGGGGGTTCGTGATTTTGACTCTTGTCGACGATGAAGCTCAAAACGACGGACTAACGCCTCTGCTACTGCGCAGCTTTCAACTTTTCTTTAGCTTTCGCGACCCCCCCTGCCTTCCGTAACATCCAGTAAGTCGTCGGATCGCTCAATGTCACGACTCATCCCTGAATTCCCTTTGCGTAACAGGTGGAAGACTTATTTCGTCTTCGGAAGCTTCTGCTTCGCTGCGGCTATACACATTACGTTCATGTACCCAGAGAGTACGTACGACCTTGACATTCATCGCATTCTCGCTGTCGCTGACTTCGGGCCTTTCGATAGCTCGCGGAAGAACTCTTGAAGAAATGGAAGAAGTCTTCGACGGCAACAAGTTCACTGCTTGGCGAGTCAAATCAGACGCTGGCAAGAAGACCCACGCGGACGCCGAAGCGTAAGTCATAGGTTCACTCAGTTGTCGCGATCTGTTGCTCAGTTTTCTCCTCGCATTCAGCGCTATCGAGCAAATTTCGCGAGAGGAGAAAGACGACCTCAAGTTGGAAGTCTCCCACGTCGAACACGCCTAAACTAGTCGACGCTCTCACGGGCAGCGAGTTTCCAACTTCCCTCATTGGGAGAAGGATTGTAAATAGAATGAAAATGAAGGTTTTGTTTGAAGTGCACACTTTTTCGTCTCCTTCGCGACAGCTCCCTAGAGAACTACGATGCGTCACTGTCACCTTGCAGTTGCACCAGGCGCCTCTGGCCGAGTCAGTTGACCGATCATCTGCGAACCAATTCGAGAGGAAGAACTCGTCCGAAGAGTGTCACAGCTCAAACTACGGTACCTCGCTTGCCTGGCTCTCGAGAATTTGAATCGTCTCAACGAGAATATGAGCTCGTATTGATGCAGTAACATTGGTCGATGCGCTAATGGAAAAAGAGAACTAAGGGAAATACGAAGCAATCGGGTGCTCTCAAGGCATTCTCTGCGCCAAACACCAAACACCATCCACTAGACTCCCTCTTGTCAGTTCTGCTCTGGGAGATCCTCGTAGAATTCGAGAGGTAACATCGTTTGTTTCCTCCTCCTCCCGCTCTCACTTCTCGTACTTCGATTGACTCCTCCACTTCCCACGCTACCTTGTGACTTCGAGTTGAGCCGAGAAGCAGCCGAGTCGAAAAGTGCGCGAAGGGGAGAACGGTTTCCTTCGCGAAGTTTCGTCGAGCTTGAAGAAGTCGCAAGAGTCGAAGACAGGGGAAGTCGAGAAGGGCTCGAAGGAGCAGTTACGGGACGTTTCAGGGGTCCTCCTCCTAACCGGTCGATTGAAGATAGGGAAGCGGAATGAGGGAAAGGGAGAGGAGCCGTGTGAGGGAGAGGAAGCTTATCGAAAGATGCGCGAGACTCGATAGCCAATCCGACTCGTCCTGGGCGGAGAAGAGTATGCGACTGATGGATTGAAAGCGCGTGTAGAGAAGGAAGCGAGTCGAATCGAGCTCGGGCTTGTAAACGCGCAAAGATCGACTTTCCCGCCTTGATCGAGTGGGACGAAGATTCGTTTTGAGAGTCGAAGATTGCAGGAGTCGAGGGAGAACGAGGCAATGTCGGAGACGGTGAGGGAGTGGGAGAAAGAGAGGGTGAGGGAGAAATGGGAGAGCGCAGACCGAGACTTGAAAGGGATCCTTTTCGAATGGGCTGACCTCGAACGAAAGTTTTGCGAGACGCAGAGAGAACTTGAGCAGCTTCTTCCTCCTCCTCCTCCTCCTCCTTGTGATCGCTTTCGGCCGCTTTGTCGGATTGTGCGAGAGGGTTCGTCCCGAGCAAGTCCGGGCGGCGGAGTGTGGAATGAATGGCATCTGACGAAGGCGTTTCAATCTCGGCAGAAGAACGAGATTGACGACGGAGCGGCGGTAGGGAAAGAATGAACTCGTGGCTTGACGTTGAACAGTTCAGAGTTGCCAAGGCGGTCTCGTCGATTTGCTCGGATCCTCCTCCTGCTTGCAATCCGCTCTCGTCGGCATCTGCGAAGATTCCCTCTTCCTCGTCGAATCTTTCAACCCACCTCGCATTACCTCTCACTCCTCCACTTTCCTCTTCAAAAACGAGTTCCTCGAGGAATTTCGTCAAATCCCCGGGCGAGATCGAAGCTTCCCTCCTCCTGTCTCGCTCACGGTGCGAATTTGGTACGCTCAACGAAAGAGAAGTCTCGTTCGATGATTCGGAAGGAATGTAGAAGGTGTTCCGAGGCGGAGTTCCTCCCGTGTCTCTACTTCGCACACTTCTGGTGATGCTTATTTCGGGAGAAGGTGTGAGAGAGACGTCTCCGCGACAACGGAAAGATTCCTCCGAAGGGTGAATGGATCGAGCCGTCGAGACCGAGCCGCTTCGATTGACGGTAGGAAAAAAAGAGAGTGAGCTCGAACGGGATAGTGTTGACGTTGAAGGTGCATGAGAGCGAAGGAACGGGAGACGCTGGACTAGAGAGTTGATCGAGAGGCGTGAGCTTGGTCGAGGTCGAGTCTGCAAAAGTGAAAAGTAAGTGAATTTAGCTCGTTTGCGCGATCTTCAGTGTACTTTGGCGAAAGGACACTTACGATACGTAATTGTCCCGAAGTCTCCTCGAACCACTCCTCCTCCTCCTCGTGGAGAACGGAATTCTCTTCCTCCGCCCTTTTACGACGAATGGGTCGAGGGCGATCGATGACTTTCTTCCTTGGTGAGCGAGCCGGAACGGTTCGCGTGAACGAGACTCTCGGCCCTACTTTGGCTTTGCGAGCGACCTTTTGAGGCGAAGGGAGACGAGCGGAACGAGGTGAATTTCGTTTTTGGCTCACTGAGAAGATCGAATCCGGTGGCTAGTCAGTAAGCGTTATTCACAACGCCAGATATAACCCGACAAGACTCACGACCGGCTAGAGAGGCTCGAGGACGAGTTTTGACCGGAGTTTGAAGTCGTGTCACTCCGTTCGTCGTTCTCCCTTTTCGAATCTCTTTTTTGCTCTTCTCCGCCTCTACCTGCCGTTTCTTCGTCTTCCTCGCCTCTGTCAAAGCGCCGACATTCGGAAACTCTTCTTCGTTGATCTTCCTGAGCGGCTGCTTCTTCTCGAACGCTCCTCGTTTCCTGCGATTCACCGTTTCCGCCTTCGCCATCTTCTCTCGGATGCCCTGAGACAGTGATCTCGCCAACCCTATAGCTGCTTGTTTGACCATTCCTACGTTGCTTCTCTTGCTTTGTCCTAACGAAGGCGAACGGATCTTGTACGATCGCGTGGTGGATTTTGGAGCTTGAAAAGGTTTCGGGTTCGGCTCGGAATCGGGAGAAGGCGAAGTTGCGCGTGCGAATGAGAGGGTGGAAGAGAAGATACTCGAAAAGCTGAATGGGAGTGGGCTTGAGGAACGCTTGGTGAAGGACGAGGAGGAAGAAGAAGAAGAAGGAAGATTGGTTGAGTGATCGACAGAGGGCGGAGAGGCTTGAGGTCGACTCGAATCGTGATCAAGGGCTACGAGAGGTGTGATCATATCTTGTGCGAGTCTTGCGGGGTCCGAGTCGAGCGTACCGTCCGTTGATGGGGAAGGAGAAGTTGAAGTCGGAGTAGGAGGAGAGACCAAGCGAATGAGAACGGGAGGTGGAGAGGGCGTCCGACTACGTGACGACCAGTTCATACGAGGATCAGTGTCGACTGAGTTCCCGGTGGGTGGCTCCATCGATCGAGGCGGAGATGTTCGAAAGTGAAAGGAAAGAGAAAGAGATCCTGCAGGATCTCCATATATTCACCTTTTGCTGGTTGGACCTGCTTGGGAAAGACAAGGTGCGTACGATTGATAGTCTCAAGAGAGCGTTCCGTAGTTCGAAGACTCGTCTACAGCAGATACTATACGAGCTGAAATCAGTTTCGAGCTGAAAGAAGTTCGACAAGTTTGTGAAGGAGGACGTACCTTGGACTGGCAAAGATCCGACGTCTCGAAGTGAACGTAACCGATTAGCGTCGAGCCCCTGTTGCGATGGGAGGTTTGAACGAGCGAGAAGATTGAGGGAGAATCGCAGATTCTCTTCGAAGTTCTGATGTTGCGAGTTGTGACCCTCCTTCAAGCTTCGGCGGGCAAGTGAGCTGCATTGTCGTCGAGATGACATTGTAGGTTACTTCCCGCCTCGACAAGAGCGTCCAGATCTTGGAGAAACTCGATACGCGGGTCCGACGACGGAGCTCCTTCGAGTTCGAGAGGGGAGAGCGCAAGGTGAGTCAGAATCCGAGCAGCGGGAACGGAAGGAATGACCCAAAGAGAGCATGTCGATGACCTCGTTGTGAGTGTGAGAAGTGAGAGAGCAAGAGAAACGAGACTTCTCCTCGCGCCAAGTTGGTGAAATCGAGGCGAAGGAGAGAGCGAGACTCGTTTTCTCCTTTTCCCTCCTGTCAGCTCTGAACCACTCAATCAGGCATGTCTACATCTCGATCATGCCCTTGGACCAACCTACTAACGCCTCGTATGACCCTCTATGCTGCCCCGATCCCCCTCAACTCGAATTTTTTCACCCTTTTCAACCTCTCGAAAACTCCGGCTCTCGCCCTCCCCAAACCCGCTGCTGCAACCGTATCTGTGATCTTGTTGGGAGTACTTTAAACAGGCCAGGATGCAAATCTTCGTAAAGACCCTCACGGGAAAGACGGTGAGTTTCCATCTTCTTCTCTCTCGATCTCTCCCGAATCTACTCGCGTTCATTCGCTTCTCTACGAACAATGCTGACCTAACCCATGCATGTAGATCACCCTTGAGGTTGAATCGTCCGACACCATCGACAACGTTTGTCTCCTCCTTTGATCCGCTTCTCTGCTCTCCCCTCTCAGTACTCAATCGGTTCTCTCTGTGTGCTATTTAGGTCAAGGCCAAGATCCAAGACAAGGAAGGTATCCCCCCTGACCAACAACGGTGAGTCGAAATCGAGTGAAAATGAAAGAGTCGTAGTTCTTTACTGACTCGTACCGCACCCGCAGATTGATCTTCGCCGGAAAGCAACTCGAGGATGGCCGCACCCTTTCGGACTACAACATCCAAAAGGAGTCGACCCTTCACTTGGTCCTCCGTCTCCGAGGAGGTATCATTGAGCCCTCGCTCCGTATCCTCGCTTCGACCTACAACTGCGACAAGATGATCTGCCGCAAGTGTTACGCTCGTCTCCCTCCCCGTGCCACCAACTGCCGCAAGCGTTCGTGTGGTCACTCTTCCCAACTCCGCCCCAAGAAAAAGCTCAGTAAGGAATCACCGCTATTCTGCACCTCGTTCTTCCGGCGTACTGATCGTGCTCTGCTTGTCTATCACAGAGTAATCTATTCGCCTCGGAAGTTTACGCAGAAAGATTACCGGAGACGCTTTTCAATTTTCAATTTTTACCCTTTCGCCCTTCCTCTTCCCTTCTTTCCCTTCCTTTTCTTCCCCCCTTCACATCGCACATTCACTTCTCTCTCTCTCGATCGACTTCTCCTCCTTTCTACCCGAAAAAACCATATAAACCATTTTCGTTTCCCGATTTTCACATTTCTTTCGTAATTCGACCTCTCTCATTCAACTTCTCCTCTTCTCGGCTTCTCTTTTCATGATCTTCGCGGCCTTCTACTCCTTCTCGACTATCGACTCCCTAGCAAACGGCGATTTTTCCGACTGAAAGTTAGGGTATCAGAGCAGTTGTGAAAGATCCACGGGTCGTCAAAGCGGGGAGCATTGCAGAAGGAAGGCTGAGATTAGGGAAGGAGAGGGGAAAGGTTACGAAAGGCAAGGTGATGAAAGGGAGAATTTTAAAAAGTGGTTTTATGGCCCGGGTGGAAGAAGCGAGATTGCGAGAGAGTTTCATAGGAGTTGTTGTGGTTTACGTGATGGCTGGTGGAGGATTGGAGGACGAAAGGCGAGGAGTTAGTTGGGTGATTGGAACAGAGTTGCGAGTAGGAAAGTTGTCCTTCGGTTTGCATTTCTACGTATTTTTTTAGGACTGGATTTTCTTGAGAATGACTTGGTTTTCCCTCTCTGTCCTGACGCAAGAATCAGGAAACGAGTGGTCAAAGATATCTGTGACTGTAAGCATCGGCGAGAAGCTCCACGAAATATTTCGGAGATCCGACCTCCACCCGGAGCTCTGAGCTCTTTGATGACAACGCTCTCTTCCTGATCTTTCTCTCTTCAGTCCCCTCCAACACATAACATGTCTCAACCTCTCCCTAAATTCTCCGCGCCTCTCGTCCCGACCCACCGCAGCGACGTCTACGACCGGATCGATTCTAGCTCGACTTTATCGTCAGCAGCAACTTCGGTCACCGGAGTTCTCGTCACAGGTTCAGGTCGTGGAGTCGGAAGATCGACCGCTGTAGCGTTCGCTCGTGCCGGAGCGAAGAAACTCGTTCTTACCAGTCGAACGAAAGCTGAACTCGAGGAAGTCAAGAAAGAGATCGAGGGTTTGGGCAAAGGGACGGAAGTCAGGATCGTAGAGGTCGACTTGACGAAGGAGGAAAGTGTAGACCATTTGTTCAAGGAAGCTGGAGAGATTGATGGTGAGCTTCGATTCATACTCTCTTTTCTCTCGTTCTTCTTTCTCGTCACTCCGTTTTTTTTTGCTCTTTTCTTCTCGCTATACTCTCTCGCAGAGCATACAATCGAAACTAACACATCTTTGCATGCGATCGAAACTAGTTCTCGTCAACAACGCCGGATACCTCGAACCTTGCGTCTCGATTCGAGATTCGAAACCCGCCGACTGGATCCGCACTCAAGACATCAACACGACTGGAACGTATCTCGCAACCCGAGCTTTCCTTCGTCAGATGCCTTCGAACGCAGGAGACAATGGCAAGAAATACACCGTCATCAACACTTCTAGTATCGGATCGGTCGGAACTCGACCAGGGTTCTCGGGCTATCAGCCAGGCAAGACCTTGATCAACAGGTTCTCGGAATTTTTGCACTTCGAAGAGCCTTCCGTTAGGACCTTTGCGATCCATCCGTGAGCTCCTCTTTTCTCCGAGGTGAAATCGTACGAAATAGTGCTATCTCGACGCTTTCCCCCTCAAATGGCCCTCTGCTCTCGCTGTAAGTGAGATCTTCTGGCTGACCATACATTGCTGAATGCGTGAACAGTGGAGGAGTCATGACGAAACTCGCAAAGGATTCGATGCCTCCCGACACGCACGGAATGTTAAGCGATACTCCCGAGCTCGCCGCCAACTTCTCGCTCTGTAAGCTCTACTTTGTCGCTTCTGTTCGCGAGTACCTGACTGACAGTGGAGGTCCTCCCGAAATAGGGCTCGCAACGGATGAAAAAGCAGATTTCCTCCGAGGCAAATACGTCTCGGCGAACTGGGTGAGCATCTCTCGCAGCTCACTTTCTGACCATGCTTGTGACTGATCGCTTTTGGTGCCGTCAACGCAGGACATCGAAGAGTTGTTGGCCAAGAAGGACGAAATCCTCGAGAAGGATCTTCTTTGGACCCGAGTCGTCGGACAAGAGCAGATCATGAAGTGAGCGAGAATGCGCAAACAGCTTTTCGATTTAGTACTCCTATTTTGGTGCGATTGCGTGCGTGTGTGAGAGAGGCGGATATGTACGATTGCGAGATGCGATTTTGATATTCTACAAAAAGACGGTGAATGACTCGCTCCTTTAGACCTGAGGAAGAGCTGCGAGACCTTGTCGCTCTTGCTGTACCCGTTGGACGTATTCTGGCGCCCGCTCAATTCGAGCTCAGCCAGCTCGTCCTGCGGATCTCAGAGGGAGACAGAAAGGGCTCACTTTGGGAGATCAAGTTGAAAGCTTCGAGGTAACGGTCGGTGCACCTCATAAGGCAAGCTTCGTCGTTCGGTGTCGTAGTAGCGGCAGGCTTCGAGATGCAACGGACAAAGCTAGACTCGTGCGAAAGTGAGCAAACTCAAGAATCAGCGACTCGGACTCTCGCCTCGGGACGAGCTGGGCAGGAGCTTACCACTTCTCGTTGACTTTCTATAATGCGCAAAGAATGAACGATCACAGGCAACCAGAGAGGACGGGAATCAGCTTCATCAATTCTCTCTCTTTCCCTTCTACCTTCGACCATCTTCAACACTTACGGTGATCAATTCTTGTGCGTTCGCAAGAGCTGTCGAAACATTACGAGTGAGTTGTGCTCGTACTCAAAGCGGTGTAGACGGGAGAAACTTACCGAGTTGGTTTGTGACTTCAGTCATGATTTGCTGCTTTTTGGCTTGGGCATCTTGAGGAGAAAGTGATGACGAAGCACGACCGGTACCGAACAAGGAAGACATCGTAGGAGTTCAAGTGGTTGATGGAGGAAGAATCAAAAGCTGCAAACGTCGCGGCAAGCGATGAAATACGATCTAATTGGAGAGCGCGTACACGTGTGAGTCTACCTTGTTACAGATCTCGCGGGCAGTGTGTAGTATTCGCGAGAAATCCCTGACAAAGCTGACGAATTTTCGAGGATTTCGCGCAGATCCGATTGTGTATCGAGCAGAGCTACTGTACCGGGCTCGGCTCACTTGTACAAGCCTGAGTAGATGCACCTGATACCGAACACGGACGGAGGATGAGAGAATCCAGTACTTTAGCGGCAATTCACACCTCGCCGTCTCGATTCGGTCTCGGTTCTCGGGAGCTCCACCTCGCGAAGCTTCCCCTCCTTCGCCTACCTTACAGCTCACGACTCTTCATGACCACACCACAATCTACGAAAGACATCCAAGCCGCTCGCAAGACTGCCACGTTCGATTCGGCCGTCGCAAATGCTGTTCTCAACTCGGGTCGAAGAGATGTTGAAACTCAGAAGCGAATCGCCAAGCTGCTCTCCGAGGATCCAGCATTCGACAAAAAAAAGACGTGAGCGAGCCCCCTCGGGCGAGTTGAATTCGAGACGCAGCTAAACTTCGCTCGTCGTGATAGTTCGTATCTTTCGCGACCTCAACAGATCGAACGCGGTTTAGCAGTAGCGAAGAAATTATTCGAGTTTGTCGACAAGAATGACCTTGACTACATGGAGGTGAGTCTGCGCTTTTGAGTTCCGCCTTCTGTGAAACGCAAAACTCATTTTCGTTCGATGATCGACTCGTTTCCGCGTTTCATAGTACGTAGAGGCGCTCTTTACTATCGACGAGTACTGTGGACTCAACCTACACGAGATCGCATTCACCCCGGTCATTCAAGCTCAAGGCTCTGACGAACAACAAGCTGAATGTACGTTCTCATTTTCGAGACTCCTCTTTTGCAAGCTCTGACCCTCCGCTCACCTTTGTGCACTCTTCTTAGGGCTACCGAAGTGCTACAACCATGCTGTCCTCGGAGCATACTTGCAGGTTCGTTCTCCATTCTTTCGACCCTCGATTGAGCTCGCAGACTGAATCATCGCACGCAACAGACTGAACTCGGACATGGCTCCAATGTACAACGTGCGATCCCTTCTCCTATCATCGTGGTATTTCCACACCTCGAACTGACGATCTTATCTCACTGCAGAACTCGAAACTACCTCGACCTACGATCCGAAGACGAAAGAGTTCGTGATAAATTCTCCGACCATCTCGTCTACGAAATGGTGGATCGGCGCGCTCGGAGTGATCGCAACTCACGGTGTCGTTCAAGCCCGTCTCTTCCTGAATGGAAAGGATATGGGACCTCATCTTTTCATCGTTCAGCGTGCGTCTCCTCGTCCAAACTCGTCTATCGACCATCTCATCTCTGGCATCCGCTTCAACGCTGACTCTGTCTTCCGTATTCGACGATGATAGTTCGATCCGAGAAAGACCATAGCTTGATGAAGGGGATTCAAGCGGGCGAGATTGGACCCAAAGTTCACAATGCAATGGGCTCTCTCGACAACGGATGGGCTCGTTTCGACAACGTTCGAATTCCTCGCTCGCATATGCTCTCTCGATTCGCTCAAGTCACCGAAGAGGGTCAATACGTTCGACCTCCTCACAGCAAATTGTCCTATGGAGGCATGATCTTCATTCGCGCTCAAATGATCAGCAGTCTGAGCTGGAGATTGGCGAAAGGTGAGCCTGCTACGATCTTCGCGCGGGGTCCTGATGACTGACAGCCGAATGTATTCTATGCGACAGCTGTAACGATCTCGCTTCGATACCTTCACATGCGTCGACAATTTGCCGATCCCGATCTCAAGCCAGGAGAACCAGGCTTCGGAGTAGAGCGACAGGTTATCACTTATCCTGGAGTCTATCGACGAGTTTTGCCCGTTCTCGCGAAAACGATCGTTTTCATGACCGCCGGCAAAGATATGGTGAGTCTCTCGATCGTGCTCGCACTCGATGCGTTGTCTGATGATCTTTCGCGTACAGTCGAACCTTTACGATTCGATGTCGTCCCAGCTCTCGTCCGGCAACACGACACTTTTAGCCGAAACTCATGCAGTTTCTTCCGGACTCAAGACGTACGTCTCCTCGAACGTTGTCGAAGGGATTGAGACGGTTCGACGTGCGATGGGAGGTCATGGATTCTTGGCTTCGAGCGGAGTCGGGAGAATCTACGCTTCTGAACTTCCGAGTGCGACTTACGAGGGCGACAACTAGTGAGTCATTCTCTCTCTGTATAGTGCAGGACAGCTGACTGACGACACGCTCCTGCGCAGTATCTTGCACCTTCAAGTGGCTCGTGCAGCGCTCAAGTCCCTCCGAGGATTCATCGCCTCACCTTCTGCCGCTCAACTTTCTTCCTCATCCGCCTATCTGTCGACTCTGCACCCTTCCCCCAAACTTCCCGTCTCTCCTCCCAAATATTGGTCGGATATCGGCTTCCTCGCCCATCTCCTCGACCTCCGCGCTGCCTTGTCGGTCGCTCACCTTGCGAAAATGATGGACCAGAACGGGAAGAGGTTCAGCGAGTTGAGTTGGGAGTGTGTTCCCGTTAGTCAGGCCGTAGTCGAGGCGTTCCTGGGAAGAAGGATGCAGGAAGCTGTCGAAGGAAAGGAAGGACTTCTAGTTCAAGGTGCGGGACAAGCTGAGAAGGAAGTTTTCAGAAAGGTTATCCTCTTCGTCAGTTGACGATCTCTCCTCGCCGTACACCGTCACTGCCAACTAACGAGGCTTCCGAGCGCTTGTTCAGTTCTTGCTACACACCGTTGAACAAGCTCTCCCTTCTCTCCTCGAATTTGGAATCATCGCTCCTCCTCCCTCCCCTTCAAGTTTGACTCGTACGTCTCAACCCAGTTCGATCGATACTCTGCGACTCGAGATCGATTCCCTCGCTCAGAAACTCCTTCCCGAGATCGTTGGTTTGACCGATTCTTTCGGGTTTTCCGACTGGGAGCTCAACTCAGTCGTAAGCTTGCTTTCCTCTCTCTCGTTTGAACGGCTTTAAGCTGACCTGAATCGCTTCCAAAGGTTGGAAACGCCGATGGCCGAGTTTACGAACGAATGCTCGAAAAGGCTCAAGCTGACGAGAAGCTCAACGTTGGATCGAAAGCCAATCAAGCACGCTTATTCCAGGAATACATCAAGCCTATCTTGGAGAGGGGTAGGAGACTTTCGAAGTTGTAGAATCAGACGTGCTTAATCTGAAATGTGGTGGTTCTGTCTCTCACTCTCGTTCTCGGTGGAAAGCAGAAGTCATTAGGTGAGAGAGTTTGGCACAGCCAAACCACAAAATGTGTTGCAGAATACAAAGATCGCTCGAGACCGAGCGACCCGGTGATAAATAACGAAGTGAGAGATGTATAAACAGATGGAGGAAGAAAGACGAAGGGGGAGGAAGGTTCTTAGGCCTCGCCCGCTGCAGGTTTGCCGGAGCAAGTCCAGCTCGAGTCGCGTCTGCTTGCCTTGCCAGTTGATTGGTAGGGAGAGACTCCGAGGCATTCGGCGACGGTGACGAGCTTGTATCCTTTGTTGACGAGCATGGGGACGATCGAAGGAATGACTTTCTCGACGGTGCCCTTGTAGGTCTATCGAGAGACAGAGGGAGAAGATCAGCAACGAGGTCAATCTGGGAAAGACAGTTTCTCGAAGCTTACCTCGTGGTTGAGAGCGATTTGAGGTTTGGGGTAGTTTTGTGCGATCTTCTTGTAGTTCGCAATGGTCGACGAAGGAGACTTTCCAGAAGAATCTCCAGAGTCGAAGGACCAGTTCACAACTATCGAGCGAAGGAAGCGGGTCAGTCCTCTTCGTCTGCTGTGGTCTCGTTGGAAGGGATCTTCACATACCAACGTATCCGCGGTTCCTGAGAACTTGGAGTGCCTCATCGCTGTAGCTGCCGTAAGGAGGACCTAAATAGAAAAGCCATATCCGCGGTCAGTGCTCGCTCGCACGCCAAAAGCAAACCGACGGGAGTCAAGAGGACTCACGGAAGAAACGAGGCTTGATACCGAGAATCTTCTTGAGCGCGACCTCGACGTACTCTAATTGGTCATTGAGCTCGTCGGCGGAAAGCGAAGAGATGTCGTCGTGACCCCAAGTATGACTTCCGATCAGATGTCCCGCGTTGTAGCGTTCGATAAGGTCGTCAGCTTGGTCGTAGATGCATTCCCAGTTGTTTCCATTGACGAAGAAGGTCGCTTGCGCGTCGTTGTCGGCGAAGACTTGCTCGATCTCCGGTCCGTAGTTGTACTGTCTCGCGAGCATAACCTCTCAGCTCCCGCAATCGTTCGAGTAAGAAAGGAGAAGTACTCACGGGTCCATCGTCAAAAGTGAGAGCGAATTGTCCTTCGTTTCGGCAAGTCGTGATGACTCCGTTTGAACCGCGTTCCTCCAAAGATCGTTTCTCGACTTCGGATATTTCGACCGAGCGTTCTTCAATATCAAGATCGCGAGGTTCGAGACGACAGTCTGAGAGTCGAGCGGGAGCCGCAAGGACGGACGAGAGGGAGGCAGAGGCGAGGATCGTGGCGAGAGCGAAAGAGCGCATGATTGTCGAGTTCGATAGAGTGAAGGGATAGAGGGATGAGGGTGAAAGCGAGAAAGTGTTGTAGTAGAAGTGGTTCGTGTAGAGTGATTGAACGAGTGACTAGAGTTGGACGAGGAGAAGAGGGAAGCGAGTTGGACGCTGTCGAGGGGAAAGGTGAATAAGTTAGAGAGAGAGAATGGAGATGTAGAATGAGAGAAGAGGAGAAGCGAGACGAACTATTCAGCTGAAGAGGCCAAACGATAGAGGCGCGACTATAAAAAGAAAACAATAGATCGAACATTGCGAGGAGTCGAAGGAGCCGGTTGGAACGTGAACTTGATCGCGCTCAATTTCAAACCAGATCGACGACCTCCTCCAGTCTCTCGTCCGACTGTCGATGTCGATAAGAGTTACCACTGATAAGATCGGAAGTGAGAAGGGTCAGAGTCAGGCTCTCTCGAAGTGGGGAGTTTCGTCGAGGAGAGAACGACTCACCTCGTTTAGCTCCTCATTCCAGCGCGTTGGAAATCTCTCCTTGACGCCTACAGGTTAGCGACAACAGCTCCATTCTAGCTTGCGGATCCGAGAGCTATGGTCACGACGCTGCGTCGAAGTGGACGACCAAGGAGTCGAGAAGAATGTTTCGAATTCCTGCCGGCTGCGAATCGTTCGGAACGAGCTAAATCCGGTTGTACAATCCATAGCTCAGTTCATTAAAAATCTTCTGGCAATCTAGGAGCTAGATGAACCGGGAAGCGAGTGTCGTTCGACGGAATCCTGGGAAAATGGAGTATCAGACTCGAGCGTCGGCCCCAAAGCCTGCACAAGCAGGGGTCGTCCCGCTACCTGGCACCAGAGAAGCTCATTGTAATCGATATAGCAGCTTGCGAGAGATCAGGGTAGAGAGAAGGAGGAAGAAACGTTCGCTCTCCCTTTGCTCTCCCACCCTTCACTTTTCAAACGATTCGACATGGCTGATCAAGGTCCGTTACCAATTCCTACTCCTACATGACCGGCTACGACTCCCTAGCGCAGTCTCCACCACCCTCCGAGTCGTCCTTGGCTTGATCACATTTCAAGTCGACCTCCCACGTCCCTCGCGAGTCTCGTCGAGTACCACCATTGGCCTGCTCGCTACCCGACCCAAGGTCATCTCAGCAGCAATCTTGACCGACTAGTGATGATCTGGGACACCTGGGAGACGGAGTGATCAGCCCTCTCCTCCCTTTCTTCTTCCCCAGTCCTCCTTCATCATTCTCACCACGGAAACATACGGGGGAGCAACCAGTACAACCCAGAGGGAACTTCAGTCATTCGGTAACAATCAGCAGCATCGGAAATGCGAGAGCGGTAACCTCTCGTTTCGTCACTCGACAAGTATTCCTCCCTTCCTCCGTCTCGACTGACAACACTATCCCGGCCTCGGTTTCATCTGATAACAACTCACCCTCCCCGATTTATATTACGATCACACCAACTCACCACAACCCTCCGTCCCGTTCCCTCCGACAGATTGGCAAGCTCCCGCCGGAAACGGAAACAACGACCGTTCGCCTTCTCCTCGTGGAGCTCGTGCTCGCTCCCGTTCGCGCTCTCCTGTCCGCGCTGATCCCGACAGGAGGGAAGGTGGAGACCGTGGAAGGTATGTTTCCATTCCGATTCTTTTCTTCCTTGGTAGTAAAATCCGACTAATGCGAATCTATTCTTGACAGGGGAAACGACCGTAGTGCTGAAGTCAACCCCGGAAACAACATCCACGTCTCTGGTCTCTCTAGTCGTGTCGAGGAACGTGACCTCGAAGAAGTTTTCGGCAAATTCGGTCGCGTAAGTTTCCCACCTCTTTCTGCTACTGAAGGCTTGTCCTGACTCTTCCCCGTCGTTTCGCAGATCCAAAAAACCGCCATCATGCGTGACCCTCACACGAAAGATTCCCGAGGATTCGCTTTCGTCACGATGGAACTTCCCGAAGATGCCGAAACTGCTATCACCAACCTCAACGCTACCGAACTCATGGGTCGTACTATGAACGTTCAAATCGCTCGCCGTGGACGTGCTCGCACTCGTTAGTTGTATTTCATTCCCTCTTCCTCGAGTTGTCCGTTGACTGACGGCCTCTCTTTTCTTTCCTTAGCCACTCCCGGAGCGTACCATGGACCTCCTAAGCGTTGTCCGTCTGAGTTCTTTTCTTTCCGATGGTTCGGGACTAGTCTTTTCTCACGCCGGTTCCTTGTTCTAAGCAGATCCGATGGACCGACCTTACGAACCCCGTGGCTACTCGTCCCGCGGGGGAGGAGGAGGACGTTACGATGACCGTTACGAACCTCGAGGTGGATACTCTTCTTCTCGTTACGACGACCGTGGTTCGTACGGAGCTCGTTACGACGATCGTGAACGAGGTGGATACGCGATCCCGATGCGTGGAGGTGATGATCGTGCTCCCAGGGACGACAGGAGGAGGTACGATGATGACCGTAGGAGATACGACGACCGTGACCGTTACGATCGTCGCTACTAAAGCGGAAATCAGCAAATCAAGCAAGCAAAGCAGATTTAGGTCAAGCTCCTTTTCTATCGAACGAAAAAGAACGAAAACTAGGTTTTTACTCTTACTCTATTTTCTCGACTCAAGTTTGCCATTGTGTTTCTCTCTCTTTTCGAAATTCTACTCTGTGTGCAACATCGTATCCTATGACTACATACAGCTGCGAGAGTTCGAACCGAGAGTTTGTTTGTCGCGCCTCTTCGAACTCTTCTCTCTTCTTCGCTTTCTTCGACCTCCGCTACATAACGCGTCGCCCGCTCGACTCTTCCGGTTGTATCAGTGCATGGATGCTACGTTCAATACGCAGCTGAACGGAGTCGACCCTTCACTCGCCGGCTATGCTTCAACCGCTGATCTCTCAACTCGAGAACCCACAAGTGAGCCCAGCCCGCGCGTCGATCTGACTCGAGAGTGTACTGATATGCTTTCCTTCGTAGTCGACACGCCAGCTCACCCTCTACTTAAATCCTTCAACTCTCTCTTGAATTCGCTCCTCATCCCGCTCTCGCTCTCCTCCCTAGCTCTCGCAACCCCTACTCTACTCCTCACCGTACTCGAAGTTCTATTGGAAACACGTATCATCGACGTCCCGGATGATTACCGAGGAAGTTGGGAACGTTCGAAACGGACCAAAATCGCTCAGGTCGTCGTACAAGCTGTTGGAGAAGTTCTCGATGGGTTAGCGAGAGCGAACGGGAAAGAGGTAGACGAGGAATGGAGGCGGGAAAAGGTAGAGGTGAGGGGAGTCGTGAGGGGAACGGAAGAAGAATTGGCGAAAATCGTGAATGGGTTGTTGAGGATAGCTCAAGGGTTTGGAGTAGACTTTGAATCGCCACCACCACTACCAGCGACACGGAACGTCGTCAAAGGGGCTTCTAGAACGTCTACAGAGCTTCAGCGCCCGATTCCTCTTCCTCGCAAAGACCTTTCGAAACCTCCTCCTTCGAATCCTCCCGTCTCTCCTTCCGCAGCGCCTACTCCGTCATTACTCTTCGCTCCTCGTCCACTCCGTCAACCACCTCAACCTCTCCCCCGCTCAATCTCCTCATCGATCTCTTCCTCCTCATCTCGTTCGTCACATTCGACCTCTCTTACGATCCCTCATCCTCATCGACCCTCCCTCTTCAACGAACTCGAACGATCCGGGACATTGTCACCCCCACCGAGAATGCCAGGGAGTCCTCGACGACATACGAGTAGGAGTGAGAATGGAATAGAAGCTAGAGAGGGAAGGAAATCGAGAAGTACGCTAGAGTTGATGAGGGAACGAGAAAGTAGAGCGGGAAAGGATGCTCAGAGTGAAGAAGAGAAGAAGGACAAGGGCAAAGGCAAAGGCAAGGAGCGGGAAATCGACGATGTCTTCTCGACGCCTCGCGACAACGACCCCGAAAAAAAGCTCCGCAGACCTGCCGAGAAAGCGAAGCAGAAGGAAGCTGGACGGGGAGTGGATCCTGGAAAGGTCGAGCCTAAGGTGACTAAGGACGAGGTAGCAGAGTCGAAGAAGAAGGAAAGGGAGAAGCGGGCGAAAGTCAAGAAGGGGAAAGAGCGAGCGACCGAAATGGAGGAGGACGACGACGTAACACGAAACCCAAACGGCTACTCTTCGTCGAGTGAGCACGAGTGCTGCCGGGATTGTCGAGCGGGCTTGACGAAGACTTCTGGAACAACATCCCAGGCTTCATCCTCGACAAACTCAGATTCCGACCCTTCCAATCGGCGACCTCGTAGGTCGCACGCCGACCACTTCCGCTCGTCACGGACTCGGCCGGAGCAGGGGAAGAGTCGGAAGAAGGAGAAATGGTGTCGCTGTCAGTCAGGGGAGGGAGACCATGGCGATTGTAGTTCGGAAGGAGAAGGCTCTTCGTCCTCGACCCTCAAAAAAACTCAAGGAGAACGTCGACATCGCTCAGACCGCACAAAAACCAAGAAGGAGTCTTCGAAGGAACCTCGCAAGAAAACGACAAACGATCTCTCCGCTTCGACCTCGTCGCCACCAGCTCGCCGAGTCCGGGTCATACGACTAAATCGTGACGCACATTTGTCTTCAAACGAGACTGGAAACCTCTCGGTACACGCAGAAAGCGAAATCGACCGATTCGAATCTTCTCGACAAACCTTCTCCGCTCGCGATTCACGTGCCTCTCCTCAGCCGACGACGCCGGTCACTCCCGCCGCCTCGACTACGAGGGAGGAGACAATCTCGGCATCGACTCCTTCACCATATACGATGCTTCTCCTCGCGCAACGAGCGAGATTGGCGGAGAAATTGAGAGCGCTGGAATTGCGGGAAAGGGACAGAATGGCAGCGAGACAGGCGCAGGGTACTCTCGGGACGTAGACGGTTGTATACGAGTTCTGGCTTAACAATGTTGATTGTATTATTCAAGTTTTCCAAGCGTGCTCAAATCGAGGATCCGAGCCACAATTCCCATCGTACTCTTTCGCCAGCTTCTGAACTGCCGTCCGGGTAGAGACTTCCTTCGGGTCGTGAAGTCTCTTGTATACTCCCACTTGCGGCTTGCCTGACTAGACGTCCGAGAAGATCCAATTTTGTTGGATCTCACGAAGAATCGGTGTTGCCCATCGAGAGCAGTCACCTGGATCACGCTAGTCATGGAGTCATGGTCAGTCGCCATATCGAAAGTGTTCTGATACTGATGTAAATTTGCTCACCTCTTGCCTGTCGCCCTAGAGCGTCTCGCCTAAATCGTTCTTTTCCTCGCAACTAAATCCACTCGCTTTACTCTTCATCTTCCTCTCCCTCGTCCTCCTCGTCTTCATCCTTCTTCTTCTTTTTCTTCTTGTCTTCTTTCTCAAAGTCCTTGAGCAAATCTTTCCATTCCGTCAACCTCTCGTTCAAATCGTTCCTCGCTGCGCCTAGCTGTTTCTCGAGCGACTGCAATTGAGAGAAGGGCGAGGATGTATCGAGTGCGTATTCGAATGTGTCGATTGAGGGACAAGCAGAGGGGGGAGTCGGGAAGGAGGAAGGGAGAGAGATCGAGTGAGAAATTGTCAGGCTGGCCATGTTCTGTAGCGCGGAAGGCCCTCAGTATCGCTCTAACTGTTACTAGAGGTCTGAGAAACTTACCAAGGCGTTTCAGAGGTTCACAGTGAGTGAGAAGAGAGAGAGAAAGATTTCGGCTCTCTCTTCATCAACTTTCAGCTCCTACGACATCGAACCGCCTTTCCAACGAGGGACAGCAAGAGTGGAACATTGGAAGCTTGCGAGAAATGCTCTGTAGATGCTCTCCCTCCTTCAACGACTCGACACTTCTCGTTCGCTCAACCTCTCGAGAACCTTCACCTCCTCCGCAATCACTGCAGCTAGGAGAACAAGAGCAGCTCGAGTATCTCATTCAAGTGAGTCGCAACCCCCTCGGACGGGTTCATACGACTGACTCTCCCTTCGAGCAGTTCCTTCGACTGTTCCTCCGATTCCTGTCGGCGCTCCCGAAAACTGGAAGCGCCCAAGCTATCGCCCCGTCCCCCATCTTTCGATCACGAAAGGTGGCTCCTACTCGCACTTGTTCCAGACCCGAACTCGTTGGATCGCCCGCGCCCTCAGCGAAGGTCAACACATCCCTCGAAACCTCCTCTACAAGCTCCTCCGACACCGCGAGATCTCCCCCGACTCGTTGGCGGTATGGGTCGACATTCTCAACAAACGAGATCCTATTTATGCGTTGGAGAAACTCGGATTACTCGAAAGTGCGAGTCGAGCGGACGAACTTCAACAACATTCGTCGACGACGACGGAAACGAAACCGGAATGTCCAGATTGGTTATACCTCTCGATCCCGGCCATGGTCACGAATCATCAACAGGCACCTTACCTCGCTTCCCAACTCCTCTCGAATCGATTCGCTCGACAACTTGACGAAAAATCGAGGAGTATCTTTCTCGCGAGATGCATTCAACACTTTATCAAAGTCAAACACTTTGTCGCTTTACGGGAAACTATCGAGTTCATCACTTTCAGTCGGAACGACTCGAAGACCACCGGCTCAGGAGGAGGAGGAGGAACGATTTGGCGAGAAGCTAGTTTTGGGAGGATCCTAGAAGCGCTGGCCAGCGAGCGGGAAAGAACAGGGAGGATCTCGGCAGCGCCCAATGAGCTACTACACTCATCACGGCACGTTGTACTCTCGACGATGAAGGAACGGAACGTCTCGAGGAAATCGCTCGTCACCTGGCTTCCCCTCTTCATGCCCGCTCTCATCCCTCAAGATCCGAGACAAGCGATGGATCTACTCGTCGAGATGACAGAAGCAGGATGGTCGCCGAAGAGACGAGTGTTGCATCAGGTGCTCAAGGTCGTCGTGCGAAATGGAGGAGTCGAAGGGAATGAGGCGGCAGCAAAGATCAAGGAGGAACTATCAAGGGTACGGAACGGACTCAAACAGAGCGAATGGATTCACTCTCAGCTGTCGAATAGGGCGGACGAGATACCTCTGCATTTGAGGGAGC
The DNA here is from genome assembly GCF_050403485.1 of Sporobolomyces salmoneus. Taxonomy (NCBI): domain Eukaryota; kingdom Fungi; phylum Basidiomycota; class Microbotryomycetes; order Sporidiobolales; family Sporidiobolaceae; genus Sporobolomyces; species Sporobolomyces salmoneus. The sequence goes on along the minus strand of NW_027481146.1, from coordinate 157,536 downwards.
AACGAGGGGGAAAGGGCGATCTCGATCAAAAGGAGGAGGAAACTGACGAAGCTCAGCAACTTCAGGAGGAGGAGGCCGTCTTCCAGAGAAGTACCGCTACTCCTGACGCATTCGAAGAGGACACGGCGACCGCCTCTCACACCCTCGAAGTTGAGTCAGAATCGCAAACTTCTCTTCTGATCGACCCTTCCATTTCCGCCACCTCTCATCCTTCGATGTCACATCCTTCGCAACCACGAATCAATCGACGCACCCGTTCGCTCAACGACATCTACTCGACAACACAACTCTTCGATCGTTCGATTTCCCTCGCTTACTTCGCTCAACTGCGTCAATACGTCTCGACTCACCGCCGCCCACTCCCGCCATTCCCCCGGCCTCCTTTCCCTTCCAGCTCAGTCGCATGGGCGGCGTTCTTCCAATCCGTCGTCCACGAACCCTCCATCGGCTCGAAACTGCTTCTCTCCGTCCTTCGCAAGCTCGAGCTCGTATCGTCCCCCTCTTATACGACCGCATCTAGTTCAAATTCTTACGTGCCTCCGCCTCCCGGACTACGCCTCTACACGATCATCATGCGATGTCTCCTCGCTCGCAACAATCCTCGTCGAGTCCTCTCAATCTTCATGAGTCTCGAATCGAAAGGCTACGGTCTCGACTCGACAATCCTCGACCTCCAGATCCGTGCTCTCTGCTCCCTCGGTAGAGAGCGAGAAGCGATACGACTCGTCCGGTTCTACGAACACCTTCCTTCGATTCACGACCCTTCTTCCCTCGTCTCCCTCAGAAGTCCTCCTACGAATTCGAACATTCGACGACCTCACTCGATCAGACTCGACATCGTACCTTTCAACACGATCCTCTCGCACTTGAACCAGATGGGAAAATATCAGGAGGTTTACTCGTTGTTCAAAGAGCTCGAATCGAAACACGAGGTGAGACCCGATGTCGCGACGATGAGTATCTTGCTCGATGCCGCGAGGTACGCGAGCGTAGAAGCGGGACGAGGCGTCGGAGGGTTTGGAATCGAAGATGGATTGGGTCAGGTTCACTTCGGCGGGAAACGGAACTCGAGGAGAACAGGGAGACTCGGTGCAGACTCGAGGTTGACAGGAGTCGTCGATGATAAGTGGGATCGAATCGCAGCGGCAAAACGGATGGAGTTACTCGTATGGGATCAAATTTTCGAAGCGAATTGGCAAGAAGTCGAGATTGAGAACTCACTCGAAACGAAATCCGGTATGAGTAAATGGATACAAGATCACTTCTCTTCATCTTCCTCCTCCTCGACATCGTCCGGATCAAAGTCAAAGTCGAAGAAAGGTCAATCATTCGTCGATCGATCCGAAGCTCCTTCGAATTGGCGACCTTTCGTTTCTACCCTATCTCCACGACCTCCTCTCCATCCCGATATTCACCCAACCGATCAATTCTTTCGCTCTCTCATCCTCCTCACGGGCGTTCATTCTCATATCCCTCTCATCGGTCAAATCCTCGCCTGGGCTCGATACACGAACGTCAAACTATCTCGATACACTCTCTGTCTCGCCTTGTTATACGTCGAAGGAGACGCGGGAGTCAAGAGGGACAAGATTGAGAAATTGAGGAAATGGTTGAGGGATTGGTTGGGACAAGAGAACGTGCCGAGTGAAGAAGAGATCGCGTGGATGAGGAGAGGTGGCACGGTCAAGGGAAAACCACAAGTTAGGTAGTCTTTAGGGAGTTTATACATATCGGGAAATGTTGTAGCAATCGCACAGAGCTTACTTGTTGGGTTTTTTCGGCGTCTGGCTGTGAGCATTAGCACGTCGACTGTCAGCTCAGCTCGTTCCAATCGTGACCCGAATCATTGCGAAACACGGCGTGAAATCGAGTCCGATGATGAAGACTTTCTTGCAATTTGTTCATTCACTCGAATTATGCGACCCACCTCATTCTTGCGCCAGACGATCTCACCGCACTCGGCAGAAGGGTACCATAAGGCCTTAGCAGCAGCCGAAGCACTCGTCCGACGAGGAGACCCGGAAGCGATCTACGCCTCTCATTTCTACCCTTCACACGTTCGACCAGCGTACCTCGCGCTCAAGGCGTTCAATGTAGAGCTCGCTGGATTACAGGATCAAGTCTCGAATCAATTGGTAGGGAGGATGAGGTTTCAATGGTGGAAAGATGCGATCAAAGGTGTTTACGACGTGAGTTCTTCCTCTTCGTACAAGCTGTTGGCTACACTGTGCTGATTGAAGAGTGCTCGAGTAGGGAAAACCGCTACCGCATCCTTTGACGACGTTGTTGGCGAGTTTACCTCAACGAACTTCGCTCTCTCAATATCATTTCAACCGCCTGATCAACGCTCGAGAAGCTCACTTCCTGAATCCAACGTTCAACTCACTGCAAGACTTAGCCGACTACAGCGCTGGAACCCAAGCTTCTCTTCTATATCTTCTTTTACAAGCGACAGCGGCCGGAATTTCGCAAGGTAACTCAATAGGAGGAGGAGGAGGACTACGGCATGCGAAACCTTTCGAACATACCGGAATGGAACACTCGTCGCAGGATATCGTTGGGAAGAAGGGAGAATTGAAGGAAGCAGACGATTTGACGCTGGATCATGCAGCGAGTCACCTTGCCGTCGCGATGACTATCTCGACACTGTTACGATCAATCCCTCACCATGCTGCGAAACGAGTAAACGTGATACCTCTTGAAGTCGGTCAGTCTTTCCTCTTCTTCCGTTCCCTCTATCTTACCCTCAAATGCTCACTCGATTCCTTCGCTGGATGATGTAGCTTCTCGGCATCAATTACAAGAAGAATCCCTCTTCCGCAAAGGCCCCTCAGCTCCCGGCCTACAAGACTGCGTCGCTACTCTCGCCGGAATCGCTCAAGCCGAACTTCGTACCGCGAGAGAATGTTTCGAAGGAACAACTGGAGTGCCGAAACGAGCGACTCCGGTATTCTTATCTGCTGTAGGTCTCTCTGCTCACTCCAATCCGATCCATCGCGCGGAACCTGATCGGTATTGCTCGAGAATAGACACCGAGTCGTTCATTCTTGGATCGACTCAGTTCACCAAAAATCGATTACAATGTCTTTGACGGATCCCTGCAGAAACGATATTGGAAGTTACCTTTCCAAGTTTGGGGAGACGCTAGGAACAATCGATTCTAACTTGAAACGAAGAAAGACAACCATCACACTCTCAAACAATTCCGGCAGCGAGAGGCTTCGAGAACGAGTTTTAGCTGGAGTGAGTTCCACGAGAGACACTAATAAACTGACAATCCTGAGAACTACTACTGAATGAACGAGAATCCTAAGAGATGAAGAGAACGCTACGAAAACCGTTTTCAAAACTGACGATAATTACGAGACCTGCTCCTCCTCCTTCCCGTCTTCCTTCCAAACAACCGACTGAATACTGAACGAGATCCGACTGAATAAGAATAATGAATCAAAATAAGACAAGGTAGAAATGATAAGAAAACTAATAAGCTACTCCAGAGTAACCGATGACTCCTCCGATTCTTCGTCTCAACTTGAGATCTTCCGTAGGAGAACGAGGAGGAAACGCAGGAGGAGAGTAATGCTGCTGGTGTTGATGAGCTTGGTGGTGGTAGTAATGAGGTGAAGCGACGGGAGGAAGAGAGTATTGAGGAGATGAAGCAGCGGCGGCGAAATACGAATCGGGCGAGAATTGTTGCTGGTAGTGTTGCATCTCGGGGAGAGGGAGAGGAAGCGACAACTTGCGGGGAGGAGAGAAGAACGAGGAGGAACCGCAAGACGAAGGAGGAGCGGGAGGGAAAGAAGGCGTCGAACGAGAAGGAGTCATCGGAGTTGAAGCGAGGTAAGCAGCTCGTTGGGATTGTGCCGCGAAGGATTGTCCGATATCGTTACTAGCGAAGGGGAAACAACGCATGCAGACCTTGCGACGACGCCAGTTCTATCAGAAGGGAGGGAAGCGGAGAGGTAGAAGAGAAGGTCAGTGCTCTGCCCTTTTCTTTTCGATGCGCTTTGAAGGAAGAGAAAACTTACGACGAAAGTGCAAGTTCCACATCTCCAATCACCCATTTGCGGTACCATTCGACCTTGATTCCCAGTGTTGACGATAGGAGGAGGTAGACCGTTCGAAGCGACTGGCTGACTCGGACACATTTGTTCGACCGAAGGGACTCGTCCGTTGTGAAGTGCGGCGACTTGAGCGAGTTCGTTTGGTGAGAGAGGTCCATTCGAAGAAGACGAGCTCGAAGGAGAGTGAGGCTCAGGTCCAGGTGCGACGTAAGAGGGTCGAGTGAAAGAAAAGGGAGAAGGAGCTTCGCGGCGATGAGGAGATGTCGAAGAAGAGATGACAGCGGCGGGAAGAAGGGAAGTTTGTTGAGGAGAAGAAGAAGAAGAGTACGAAGGATGAATAGGAACAGGTCGATGAACTCGTTGTTGAGTCGGAGGCGAAGGAATTTGTTCGAACTTGATGCACGAAGCTCGTTGAACGAGGACGGGAGAAGCGGAACCGAACGGATCGAATTTGGGTAGGGTCGATTCGACGTCTTGAGACCACGACGACGAGTATGAAGTCGAAGGACTGGCCGAAGTTGCAGAGATTGAAAATTCACTCAAAGCTTTTTCCATTTGTGCCGCTTTTCGTTCTTGTTCTTCGAGCCACAACCCGAGCCCGACATCTTGCTTGTCTCGTCCCGGTGAGTTGTAGAGCTCCGAGTCGATCGAGGAAGAGGAGGACGAGGTCGGAGAAGGGAAAGGAGAAGTGTGAGATCGAGAAGAAGAAAAGGAAGAAGACGAGAGTGCAGGGGTTTCGTAAACGTCGAAATCGAACTCGAAGAGGTTATTGTCGCTACCACGTCGAGGAGTTGCAGTCGCAGCGAAGTACTCGGAGTGGGGGAGGTATTCTTCGGGAGTTTCGACTCGAGGAGGAGGAGGAAGAGAGGGAGAGGAAGAAGGAAGAGTTTGACGGTAGGCAGTCCAAGGAGGTAAAGTTTGAGCGAGTTCGTTCGAGTAAGACGACGAGGGGGAGGAGGATGACGAGGACGACGAAGGAGGAAGAGGGAAAGATGCGAGAGCGGCGAGGTCAACGCTCGAAGCGGCAGTCGAAGGTCGAGAGTACATCGTTTCGTCTCTTTCTTTCGAGAGTAGTAAAGAGTAAGGAAGAGAGAGAGAGTAGAGAGCGAGAAGAAGAGCTCACTGTAACTGTTGCAGAGTCCAAGAAATTCTCGCCTGCAAGAATCTCATTTTCGTCGCATAAAACCGACCTGCATCACCTCTCTGTTTTCGGTTTAATGGAGCTCTTAAAGAGCAGGATCTACCTACTTGTCCGTGACACGTCCTTCCACGGAACCGAAAGTATCGGCTTTCGTCAAACCTCTCAAGCCGAAACTTCATGCATGAAATTGCCTACTTTCGCGAAAAGAGGGAGACCTCTCCAACTCTGCTTTCAGGCAGGACGTGAAGTGCCAGGAGTCTAGAGTAAAGAGTAAACAGTAGAGTGGGTCGAGCAATACCACTTCGATGGTGAGAGAAAGCTCGAGCGCGCGACGAATGAAAAAAGTTCATTTCTTGCGAAGGAAGGTGGAGAATCAAAGCTTAAGTTTCTCTTTCATGCCTCTATTGCCACATTCAAAGTGATGCTTCATCGTTCATACTTTTCCATCACTTACTTGGAGCAAGCTCATCAAGCGGCAGAAAGAATGCAGCTCGATGTTCTCGCGAAGATCGACTCACTCTTCTCTCTCGCGCCAATCTTGATAAACTTCGTGCAGAGTGTTACAATATCATGAACCCCGAAATTAGTAGTAGTAGTGATACTAGTTGAGCTAGACTTCTCGAATCCCACCATTCTCCTCCAAATTCCTCTTATACTTCTCCCTCAATTGTTCTTCAAGAATCCTCTGTCTCTCTTCACTATCATCCTCTGTTCTCCCCGTCGTACTGATCCTCCTCAATTTCCCCAACGCTTTCTCGGAAGGTTGATTCGGAATGAAGGACGAAGAAACGGGAGATTCCGTGAATGGATCTCGTTGAACTTGAGACGAGTTGTCTGTTGAGAGGGAGAGATTCGAGTAGGGGTTTGAGGAAGGGAATGAAGTGCGAGAAAGTGCAGCTTGAGCTTGCGATGAAGTGGCGGTGCCGATGGGAGGAGGAGGAGAAGGAGATGAAAAGTCGAGACCTCGGAGAGATTCGAGAGCACCGAGTCCATCGTAAGGCGAAGCAGTCGTGCTGGCGTTGTTGTTCTGAGGTGTCGTCGAGGAAAAGATCGAATCATCGTGCGAGTAACTTCCGTTTCTCGTCGGTTCCTCGTCGACCGAATAACCTTGATCCCGATTCTGTTGCTTATTCCGTTCGTATGGATCCAACTCTTCCTGTTCCCTCATCATCGCCTCGTGTTCCGCCTGTTCCCTCTCTTCGACGCTTCCCCATCTCTGCGTCGACCCTCCTTCTCCGTAGTTTCCTCCTCCTGAAATATCGTCCCCTCCTTTGACGTACGTTTTCGACAGTTCAGTAGCGGTACGGAGATCTTGTTCGTGTTGTTTCTCCCGTCGAGCTTGTTCGGTTCGGGAAGATAAGAGGGATAAAGCGTCTTGAATCTACAGGCGAGCTCGAGTCAGCTTTGACCATTCACGAAGGGATCGTGGCGAGCTGATTCGTACCTCTGAATGAGCGAGTAAAATCTTCTCCAGAATCGTTTCCTCTTCCGTCTTTCTCTCTCCTCTTGTTCTTCCCCCGTTGCTGACGACCTCGGCGAACGGATTATTACTACTCAACCTACTTCTCCTCATTTCCCTCTGTTCAGCCGTCTCTTCCCCTTCCTCGTCCTGGGCGCCGGCGTTGGCGTCGTCGTCTTCTTGTTGTAATCGTTCTCTGTCTTCCGTCGTCATTGAATCTTCGAGTTTTTGTCGAGATTGTTCGGCTTGAACAGTCGCCCAAACCATGTTTTCTCCGAGGATGGATTGTTCGTTCAAACATTGGGATTGGAACTCCTGTGACGCCAACATCATCGAATCAGTTCCCTCCTCCTCATTTTGGGAGAGACAGATTTCGAAGGAGCAATGAGATGAAACTCACTTGTACCATCTCGTTCTTTTCGAGGTCATCCTCATCTTTCTGATTAAACACGATCGTCTCGTTCAACAATCTCGCTAAACCTCTCGCTTTATCCGCCCGTTCGCCCAATTCCCTCATTTGTACTTTCTCCAATTCTTTCGGTACTCCTTCCCTTCCCCCTCCTTCTGCTCGTCGAGAAGTTCGACCGGAACGAGTAGTAGAAGCAGGAAGGAGTCCGGTAGGAGTGAATAAAGGATCTTCAGGATCTAGAGGAGCTCCGTTCGGTTGGAACGAGCGAGAAGAGGGATCGATCGACGAGGAGTAAGGGAAGGAACTGAGAGAGGTAGAGGGGGAGGAGAGGAGCTTGTTGAAGAGTTGAGTGATCGATTTCAAGTCGTCGTCTCTCTACGAAAACTCCAAAAACCCATCTCGTTAGCTCGGAAAGGAGGAGTCTCGTTCGAGGTAGAACATCGAGAACTGACTTGATACTCGTAAGCAAGCGGTGAGAATACGCGATAGACCATTTCTTTAACGTTCGGTTCCGTCTTCTTCGAACCGACGAGATCGTTCAATTCCGATAAGAATTTCTTCGAGGCAACTTGTTCCCGGAATCGATGATCCGTGTTCCTCATCAGGATCCCGGTTAGGCGAACGGCTCGTTCTTGTGCGAGAGGCGCTCCATGCTTCGAATCGGGAAGTGAGAACCAGTCAGTTTCAGGAGAGAACAAGGAGGGGAGGAAGGGACAAACCTTGAATTCAGTTCGAAGTGCTTTCGAAGCGTCTTTCGAAGCTTGACTCGAGGAACTGAGGTGATCTCCGAGTGCTAGGAGGTAAGGGAAATCGAACTGAGGCATTGCGACACTCCATCCTAACCCATCGAGCCGAGCGGGTCAGCCTCACGCTCAGGGAGATAGAGAAGTGGGATAGGCTAACCGATCGCGTTGCCTACGTTCTGTACTCGAGGAGGAGGCGGGAGAGAAGGGGATCCAGAAGAGGGCGATGAAGTTGAAGGTGGGGGAGGTCGAGAGGGAACGGGCTCTTCTGGCGTAGACGGTTGAGGCGGAGTGTGTTGCTTCTTGTTGAATAACCGCTTCATCGTCGAGTCGCCGTGAATGGAAGTGGGAGAGAGAAGGGCAGATGAAGAGCTGCTGGGCGCCGAGAAGAAGTCAATTTCAGATCGCAGTTGATTCGGTGAGCTGTGTAGTTGCTGCACTATCATAGACTGAGTGCGGCGCTACAGAAACTCCAAAAAAGGATGCTGGAAAATGGTCAATGATTCCGACTTGTTTGTTGCGCTTGTTTCCTCCGCACTCTCAACTTCAATCGCTCGCCTCTACCCTTGAGGTAGCTCCTCATTCACCATGACCACCTACGAAGGTAAGCCAATCGAGCGCAGGAGCTCCCTCTGCCCCATCTCTGGTTTGTTTTGATCGAAGATGTTGACATCACTCTTCTCTCCCTTGTACTCGATAGGGCCACTCAATTCGATACTTCGACCTAAACTAATCGAACTCGTGAAAGATCTCGGGGTTCAAACTCACAACGGTTACCTCTCGAAATATGAATTGACTGAATTAGTTCGAGCGACTCTCAAATCCGACCGTTCCTTACGACAAGACGCGAGATTCCGAGGATTATGGGAACACATGCCAGAGAGTCAATTACCCGAACAAGAGTTGGAGAGGTTGGTGAAAGAGAATGGAGCGATCGAGGATCCTTTACTGAAGGCTGGAAAGAACTCTCCTTTCGACCCTAAAGACTCTCATAAATCTCTAGATCAACTCTACCACCACCACGACGACGGACAAGCGACGAATTCGAGGAGTGAAACGGGAAGTCCTCTACCGAGTATGAGGGAAGCGATCCTTCATCCTCACATTTTCGATTCCCTCTTATCTTCAACTTCTTCCCCTCGAAGAATCGTCAATTCCGCCCTTTCCGCCGCTTCCCAAACGATCGTTCAATTACACAACAATGTCAACGTGGTGGAGGAAGAAGTCGGACCTCTCGCCCTCGTACCCGCTTCGAGATCCCTTCGTCGAAAAGCCTCGAGATCCCTCTCCCTCGTGACGAAACAATCTTCCCATAACCTCAGAGTCGTCGCGAGAGGTTCGGTTGCAGTCGTTGCTGAAGCACAGTGGAGGTTGAGTTCGGCTTGGTTCGTGATTCTAGCGATTATATTCACCGAATTCAGTTGGATCATCTACGAAGCTCTACCCTGGATCGAATACGTACGTTTCCCCTCTCCTCTCTCCCCTTCCTTGACTCTCACTGACTCTCTGCTCAACTGGACAGTCTTTCGGTCCTTACCCATCCCTCATTTTCCCCGACGTCCCTTTCTCCTCTTTCCACATCCCAGCGTTCCACCTCCTCCTCCACCCTTTCTTCACTTTCGCCCTCATTCGTTACTCTTTCCAAACCCTCCTCGTACCCCTCCTCCTCTCTCTAATCTTCGCTTTCCCCTCCTCGGCTCCCTCTTCTTCCTCGGGTCGTCGTCGACGTCGACTCTCCGCTCCTTCTCCCTTGATCTTCTCCTTGACTCGACTCTCGATCGCCCTTCTCAAAGGCTACATTCTCCCCTCCCCTCTCGAAGCAGCTCCAGCTCTGCATGAGATCGCCTCTCATTCCCGACTCGCCTTGACGAAAACTCTCCGAACCCTCCTCCATGAAGCCTCGGCGACAGGATACACCCCCGGATTGGAGACGTTCGCGAGTAGTTGGAGACAGACCGGGTGGAAGGGGATGGTTGGAGGGATTGCTGGGAATGGAGGAGGGGAAAGGAGATGGAGGGTCGAGGAAATTGTTGAAGGAGGAAAGGTTTGGGGCGTCGTTGCACTTGGGATGGGAGTCGCGAGTGTTGTGAGTGGTGTTCAGGCGAAGTAAGCAGTGGGAGGGACGATGACACGGAACGGGTTAGGGAGAAAGAAAGAAAGGATCTTCTGAAAAATGATGCGCGATCGAAAAGCGAGTCAAGGGATGAAGACATGTGTCTGATAGTAGTGTACGAAACGAGGGATCGGTAACAAAGGACGTGGTATTGACGGAAACGAACCCAAAGGATCTTGAACAATAACGAAAACTTAATTTTCAGCTTGACCCAAATATTTATTCTGTACTGTTTCCTTACTCCTACGATATCCACCTTATTAGTCACTACATATTCTTGTATTGTACGAGTTCAATCTGTTCGATTCTCGTGCGAGAGCGGATTGCCTTTCAGAATTTCAAGTTTTAGACGGTCAAGGTTGACTTCTGCCAAACCCATCGGCCTCTCTCGCTCTCTCCCAGTCATTGCAAGATGGAAGTCGATTCTGAAGCGCCCATCGTCTCACCTCCGCCTCTCCACTCGGCTCAAAGCGAACCTCTAACTTCTTCATCTTCTCTCAACATGACCCGATCTACTTCCTCCACCGAATCAGCTCCTCTCGTAACGATTCAACTCAGTTGTAAAGGTCAGTCATCTCCCCCTCGAGTTTCTGACCGTTCAGCTGAACTGAATGGAAGAGGTATCGAAGTCAACGCTGTTCATCGATTGTGGAGTTCTCACTTGAGTGAACAAGCGAACTTAGAGAGGTATGGAGCAGCAACGAGTATACATGGTCATGAATATACTTTCTATGTGACGTTCAGAGGTCCATTATGTGCGAAAACGTGAGCTCTCTCCTCTTCGCTCTCTCTCCCAACTCTCCTCTCTCGGAGCTCTCCTCACTAACAGAACCTCGATCGGTAGTGGACAAATTATCGCCCTCGACCTCCTCGAAGAGATCCTCCCCCTCTCCGTAACCGAACACCTCTCCCACAAGAACCTCGACACCGATTTATCCTACTTCCTTTCGCGTCCCTCGACGCTCGAAAACCTCTGTATGTTCGCTTGGAGGAACATCGGGGTCGTTACGAGACCTCATCCGGTGAGGGTCGTCAAAGTCGAGGTGGAAGCGGATGCGTGCAGGAGGAACGAGTTTAGTGGGAAATTGAGTAAGGTTAGGGTTAGCTATGAAGGTGAGCCTCTGTTCTCTCTCTCTCCTCAGGACATACGGAGAAACTTCGCAGTGAACTGATTGATATGACAACATTCGGTTTGAGCGTTACCAATAGGTGAAAAAGTCGAAATCCCTTCGAAACCCTAGAAACTCCCCTCTCCTCTCCCTTCCTCTCGTTCCCTCATCGCTCGGCTTTCCTCCTCTTCTTCCTCCCACCCCTGCTCGCAGTCCCTTCCGCCTCCTCTCCTCCGACACGCGCGATCCCATCTCTAGCCTCGACAACTTCTCGAAACTTTCGTTTCAAAACTCCCCAGAGACTTTCGAAGGCGATTCCACTCGAGCGGGAATCGAGACCTCGGATCCATTCAACTCTGAGTATGATCTCACCTCCCGAGGAGTGTTCTACTGGTGAGGTGGAGGACGTAAGGTTGAGCTGGGTGGGAGAGGGAGAGAGGGAGATGGAGAAATCGACTTCGAGGAGGTTATCATTCGGCGCAGTCGGCAACTCGAGAGACTGATTCGGAGACGGAGACGTGGGAGGGTCCGGAGACTGAGGATTCGAAGGAGGTGGATTCGTACTGGAGGACGACGTCGTGGCGTTTCGACGAGCAGATCTGGACCAACTATTCTCTTTCGCCACGACCGAAACCCGAACCGTCTTCACTTCCATCTCCGTTTCCGAAGATGAAGGTCCACGAACCATGACGGTGACTGCGTCGCCCAGGCCGGTGAACGTTTCCTCCACGATCGATCGAAGGGAGGACGAGACGGATTCAGGATCGACAGAGAGGAGGAGAGGGGAATCGGGCGATAAGTGATGGCTGTAGAGTTTGATCCCGAAAGGTTCGGGGAGGTATTTACGGAGGGTCGAGGAGGAAGGGTCGGAGGGGTCGGGTTGGAAGAGGAGGATCTGAAAATGAAAATCGTCAGTTTCAATTGTCAATGTGGCTGAGACGATGGCAGACAGAGAGAGAGAGAGAACGAGACGTACGGGAGGTATTCGTTCCCCTTGGAGAGACCAACTGAGAATCCAACGACGAGTTTGACCGGAATTACCGAGGAGGTGGACTTGATAATTCGAGATCTGTGACGCGACCGTTGCGTCCCGTTCGTCAAGGAGTGCTTGTGAGTGAATTGAGTAAGCGTGAACTCACTTGGTATTGACGTAGTTGAGCTACGAGAGGCGAAATAGAAGAGAATTTCCCGATCAGACTCGTGAACCATCTGAAAGGTCACCGCTGACTTAGCTTACGCACCCATGATGGTAGAGAGAGAGCTGATCAAAGCTGGGACCTACCTGACTCTCGTAGGTCCTATTCGTATTGATTCTTCGATCATTCTCTTCACGAATTCGACTTCCCCTCCAGTCGTGATCAATTCGTTGTTCGCTGCCGTGCAGACCTATGCAGATTTCACCTCGAGAGTAAGCGTTCTGTTTTTCGAGAGAGCTTAGAGCGAGAAGGGATCTTACGGCGAAAGGTTCGAGTTCTTTTTGGAGAGCTGAAAGTTGGATTTCTTCGGAAGAGGCGTAGAAGGGCGGGTTACACATGACGAAATCGACGCTACACGAAGCCGCCGCCGATCAGCGAGTAACGAAGAGGCGAGAGAAGCGGACGGAACGCACAGTTTGCCCGGTTGTAGTTTCGTATTGAGTAGAGAGGTTCCGATCAAGTCGTGGTCTTCTTCCCTTGCCGGACAGACCTCAATCTTTCCTTCCTCATCCTTCAGGTTCTTGCTGATGTTTAGCCGAGCGATCGCTATACTTTCATCGTTGATTTCCGTTGCGAGAATCTTGCAGTCAAAGTGAGATTGTCCCGTTGATTCGTCTGCTGTAGAGACCGAGCTGGAGAGAGAACCCGAGAGAGTCGGCTGTAGGCGCTCCAGTAGTCGATTCAGGAGTAGAGGGTAGATACAAGAAGCGCCAGTGCCACTGTACGAATTGAAACCTTTGATCGTCAGTCGATTCCTGGACGGCAATGCGCGGAGAATCAGTTCGTACATATCTATACCGATGAAACGGCGATTCATCTCGTGTAGAGAGGGACGGATAGTCAGAAGGGAGAGCTTCAGAACCCAGAGACAATATTCGAGTCTGTGGAAGTCGTCGTAGCATACAGGGTTAGCTCCGTGTCTCGACACCCTGTTACGAAGGGACAGCGCTCGACTCACCGGCTAGGGACCTGGAATGCACAGAGTAGGCGCAGTGAGCTCCACAGCCTCGGTAAAGAGAGGAAGAAGAGGAATTCTCTTACGGTAGGACACAGTCTGTCGCTAGGTAGCTCGAGGGCGAGATCAAAGTCTCGCTTCAGTAAAGCTTGCGTCAGACATCTGTCAGATCGTTCAGGTCAGCCAGTACCGCGAAAGGAGAACAAGCGAGAATTCCATGCGCACCGAACCGATTCATCATTCTTCCAATCTATCGTCCATTTCCCCTTCGAAGATTCTACCAGACTACTCTCCATCCTTCAAGCGTCAGCGCAACGTCCCAAAGAGAGGAGAAGCGGAAATGTTGAAGGAGAACAATCGACTTACTGCGATTCAAACTCCGGTACGACGTTCGCGAGTTCCTTGAAGTCCGGCGGTGTATCGTATGGATTCTTGAGCTGTTCCAGCAGCTTCGAGGAGTCGATCATCGAGGTCTCATGGAGGGAGTGAAGGCAGAGAAGCCAAGTTCCGAATTCGAAAGATTTCTCCTGTCCTCCTTCTCCTCATTACGATCTAACGCCCTTGACTTTTCGATGGTCGAGCCTCTCGAAGAGCAACCACCTATAGGGACGCGAACAGACCAAACAGAGTCGGACATCGACCGCGCAAAGACCTCGGATTCGTACTCATCTAATCTCGCAGCTTCTCGACTCCCGCCTCAATCAATTCCAGGTCCGATGTTCGGGATTGTTAAGACGAATGGATGCGTAGGGGTTCCGAACGCGCAAACGAGCTGGGAAGGAGGTTTAAGTGGACAGGGTCGGGTCGGTCAATCCGCTCTTCCTCCACTCGACGGCTACGCAGGGCTACCTAGGCACGTTGGAGAAACTGGGCGAGCGGATCAGGTCACGAAAGGCGCAAATGGGGTTACAACTCGTTAGTTTTACTTTCTTCGCATCCCAAGTTTCGCAACTTCCCTGCTGCTCCCGTCCTCCCTCTCCCTCGCTGTGCGTCTCTGGCGCGGGCGCTCGTCGTCCTTTCGACACCCTTGACTCTTCACTCCTCTGTGACTCCCGAACCTCCCGAATCCCGTACTGACGAACTCCGTTCTCCTCTCGTTTTCCTCCTCGGTATTTCAGCCGTAGCTACAAGGTCTTTTCCACCTCATTTCCCTCGATCCCGAACCCGACCAGCAGATTCAGAACGACCTCGGCTGTCGGCTACATCGATCTCTCCAGCCCAGTTGTGTCGACTGCTCGAGAATGAAAGAGAATCGGTAGTCGTGCTTGATACGAGAAGCTTGGACTCATTCTTGGGAGATCAAGGGAGGATAAGACATTCGATGTGAGTCACCTCTTCCCATGCAGCATCGGTCTCGGTTATAGCTGACTGCCTTGGGGGATCCTTACAGCAACGTTTCGTTTCCAAGCTTATTATGCAAACGACTCGCAAACCACGCCGGAAAGAGCCTAGAGGCCTTCAAACTCGAAGACTTCATCACTACCTCACTCGGAAAAACCTTATACCGCGGAACGAAAGGGAGAACGGTAGTGATCGTCGACGACAAAATACATCAATCACCAGAATCAGCTGGACTGAATCCTGGTCGAGTGTTGCTGGGCGTCTTGGAAGCAAAAGGGGAAGTGAAGGATCTTTACTATCTCGATAGGGAGTTGGGAGAAGCGGCGAAAGGGCAAGAGGAATTGAGGAGATGGGTCGTTTGGGGTGAAAACGAGGACGAATCGACAAATTACATCAACCCTCGAGCTCCTTCCTCGCCATTCAACGACATTCGGCTGCCTCTCGATACCCCTACTTTGACTGCGCCTCGCTCGACGAAACCTCGAATCGCCCTTGGCAAGCTCGATACCTCTTCGAATTTACTCGCGCCTCATTCAAGACCTGGAGTTTCTTCAGCGGCTCCTCTCTCGACCGGACTCACCGCCTCAGTCGAAAGCCCTACGAGATTTGATCCCGAGTCAGCAGAAGGAGGAGGAGGCATTAGCAACCTTCATCGCAAAGCGCCTCCACCTCGACTGAATCTCGAAGCCCTCAACCCGTCCTTACCTCGAACGCCTTCGAAGGAGATGAGTCTCCACGAGATCTGTCATCTTCAAGCGAAGTCTCCTCCGGCTGAAGCTACAAGGTTCCTCGAATCCGATTTGACCCTTCCTTGCGCTTCTCTAACTATCGTCACACCGGCTCGTCCTTTCGAGAACGAGGAGTCGTCACCGCCTCCATTCGAAGCTTCTACCATCATTCCCGATTTCCTTTATCTTGGTCAAGAACCTACTTGCCCTTCCGATTTCTCCCAACTCTCTTCTCTCGGAATTACCGAAATCCTCAACCTCGCTGTTGAATGTCGGCCGCTCCCACCTCGCTCCTCCTCCTCAACGTCTTCTGAAACAGACTCTGACTCGGAAGACGAGCGAGGTCGTCAACCTTTCATCGAAAAATATTACTACCTCCCCCTCCGAGACTCTATCGAAGAAACCGGAGTTCAAGCCGTACTCGACCAGAGTTGTTCGATTCTCGACAGTGCGAAATTGAGAGGAACGAGGGTTTACGTGCATTGTTTTTTGGGGAGAAGTAGGAGTTGTATGGTCGTACTCGCTTATTTGATGCATCTGTCAGTCTACCGTCTCTTCATCTCTAGGTTCAGATGGAGGGTGATGAGTGAGACTGACACATTGTATGCTGTACGCGCAGATATCAATGGCATTTACAAAGAGCGTACAATTACGTCGTTGCGAGAAGGGAGAAAATCTCCCCTAGTACGTCCTCCGTCCCCCCCTCTCATCGACCTACAAGCGCATTGACACTCTCTCGTTGCTATAGATCTTGGCTTCATGGCCGAACTAATGTCTTTCGAAGAACGCACCCAGTCCTCAAAACCCGCTTCGAACCCTCTCGCTTCTCTCCATCGTTCGAAATCCGCCCTTCAACCCCTTACCCGTTCCTCTCGACTGCTCGTCTCAAGTCCAATCAGCACGAACCTCCCACAGTCGGAATCAGAACCGACAACAGCGAAACCATCACCGACGACGACAACGGGGGCGAGGACGATGAAAATGAAACTGGAAAGAGGGACTTCGGATCTTGGACCGATGGGAAGCGTAGCGGCGAGTTCGATGTTGGCTCAGAATAC
The DNA here is from genome assembly GCF_050403485.1 of Sporobolomyces salmoneus. Lineage (NCBI taxonomy): Eukaryota > Fungi > Basidiomycota > Microbotryomycetes > Sporidiobolales > Sporidiobolaceae > Sporobolomyces > Sporobolomyces salmoneus. Next base: position 141,220 of record NW_027481146.1, on the reverse strand, counting down.
TTCGAGAGCCGTCAAGAGTCTGTTGACAGCTGAGAACGACAACCAGACGGAGTTTGAGTCCGGAGGTCGAGGGGAGAAGATGAGCCGAGGAAGCTCAACAGAAGGTCGAAAGGACCTCGAGGGACGTGGTTCGAGGTCAGTCATTTGGCTACTTTCATACACAGATCTGAGCAAGCTGACGATTCTCTGCTATGTAGACTCGAGAGAGAAGAGATCCAGGAGATCGCTTCCTATGCCTGAGTCGTCGAGCCATCAGCTTGCTTCTTCCTCGCGCGCAGGTTCGCGACTGTAACCAACTCCCTATGTAGCTCGCCATCTTGTCTACCACTTTTGCATAACATCCATCGTTTTGCTCGTTTCGTTTCCTTTTTCGATTCTTTCGTTGTTTTATCGAGTATTTCAGGCATCAACTTGTGCAACTTTCGTTCCTCTCTCCTACATACAGTAGTCGTTACGAGTATTGACTGAGAGCAGACGGATCTGGGTAGCGAATGCGGCTTTTATCGTCGTAGATTTTCCGAAAAGTTAAAACTTTGTTCCGTCAACTCTGAATGAAACTAGAACTCGACGCTCGCGAACCTCCGAAGCAACGTCCTCAGGATGACGGGAAGCAGAACCAGCGTCATTAAGGGAGAGACCAGAGCGATTGAGCGATTTAGTTCGTGAATAAGCAGTTCAATGACGAGGAAAGCATGGCCGCACAGCTTTGTCCGAGCAGTTATACACTTCTGTTGACTTTGCTAAGCTGACTATACAAGTGGACGGTCGAGAGATGTGGATAGGCATCGGAGGAGTGTTGAGAAAGAAGGGTCCTTTGGCAGAGGGGCCGGCGCGGGGCTGACTGATTCGGCTCAATTTGTGAAGATATCGAGCAGCTTGAATGGTCGATGAGCCGGAGTCGCGAGTCTGTGAGAGGTTGAGAAGAGAGAGGGGATTTTGAAAAACTCGGCTGAAGAAGTTCCTCTTTTCTGTTCTCTGTCCAATTCCACCCCGAGTTAGGCCGCCTTTAGTTCAAGATGGCAATTGCACCCAGGAGCGTCAGCAAGGTGAGCTCCCCCGTCCTTGTCCCTCCCCCGAGGCCTGTCCTGTCTCGAGATCGAAAAATCTCCTTCACCCTCGTGATTCTCCATCTTCTCGCGTGATCGATCACTGACCGGTTCGTTCGTTTGGATAGGTTTACAAAGCAAGTTTCATACCATCTATTCAGAATACTCAGAGAGAGGGAGGGACAGACGGAAGAGCTAATTGGCTGGGACATTTTTGAGGGAAGGAGAGAAGGAATCTACCGGCACAGAGGCACGGAGAGGCAGTAACTAGGCGGAAAGAGCAGCTTTGTACGGTTCTGGATGGGTTAGGCACGGGTCTCAGCAGATTGAGATCCGGAGGTAGCTACTTCACACACACCTCGAAGCAACTCTCGCGCTCTAACTCGTCTAAAGAGCTAACCTTCTGCGCTTGCGTGAATGATATATAGGTCCCTCGTCGCCCCTACGAGGCTGCTCGTCTCGATGTCGAGCTCAAGCTTGCTGGAGAATTCGGTCTCAAGAACAAGCACGAGATTTGGCGTATCTCGCTCACCCTCTCCAAGATCCGTCGTGCTGCTCGTGAGCTCCTCAAGCTCGACGAGAAGGACCCCAAGCGTCTCTTCGAGGTACGTCGAAACTTCCCTCTTTCGTTCCCACTGCCCCACTCCCGAACTCACTCTAGTTTGTACGCTCGCTCGCTCTATAGGGTAACGCCTTGATTCGTCGTCTTGTCCGTATCGGTGTCCTCGACGAAACCCGCATGCGTCTCGATTACGTCTTGGCGCTCAAGATTGAAGATTTCCTCGAACGTCGTCTCCAAACCCAAGTCTTCAAGTCGGGACTTGCCAAGTCGATCCACCACGCTCGTGTCTTGATCCGTCAACGACACATCCGTGTCGGAAAGCAAGTCGTCAACGTTCCCTCGTTCGTTGTTCGTCTTGACTCGCAAAAGGTCAGCCAATTGTCACTTTCAACTCTTGTTTCGATTCTGTTTCGTTTGCTGACGTCTACTCGTTCTCGTTCTCTTGTTCAACACCTTCAATCTCCTCGAATGATTCGACTGCCTTCGACTCGTCTATCCATCCTCGCCTTCGACCTCATTTCCTCAACCGCAATTTCGACGATAAACAGCACATCGACTTCTCGCTCACCTCTCCCTACGGTGGTGCCCGTCCCGGACGTGTAAAGCGTAAGCGTGCTGCCGCTGCCGCCAACGCCGCTGGTGGAGGAGACGCCGAGGAGGAGGACGACGAGTAAACTCTTTTAAACTCCCTTACTCTGTTTCTTTGCTTCCCCATCTTGAAAAAAACCCTCTTCTTTCTTCGCTGTGTCCCTGCACCACTTCGTCTAGCTGTGTCGATGGAGTCTGAGAGAACGGGAGGGTACTTCGGCAGTGTGCCAGGAGCTCCTTTCGAGAGTGAACGAGTCACACGACTCGACGTACTGAATGCGGGCAAGCTGATCCAGTAGACCTCAATTCGCTATGCCTGCGCGATGGATCATCGTGTAGAGCATTCATTAGCCGAATTATCGAAAGTCAAAACTTTGTGCGAGTGATTCTTGACTTTCCGACACTCTACTCGAACTTCGCTCATTCCACGCCCTCTCAGGCCCATCTACTGCATTCTCTAACCGGAATCAGCCTAGGCCGCGACCTTCGTCAAGCATCGAAAGACGATTTCAACCTTTAGATCTCTTCAAGTTCCGATAGCCGGTTCATCCATCAGACTGGCTCGATTCTCGGTGTTGTTGTCCTAGTAAGGTCTCTCAGTTTGCAAGGTGAGTTATACCTCCTTCATCCCCACGCTCAGAGGCCTTCAATCCCCATCATTTCATGGAGAAGCGCTCCCGACCTCTCTACCTCTTCCAAGCCCTCTGAGCATGCGAATACAGGCGCCAGTGCATACGTGAGCTGATATCTAGCTTCTCTATCAATAGCGATCCGACAAGATGCTCCGATCCACCTCAGCTTCCGCTCTCCGACCCTCCCGACTCTTCCGACTCTCTTCCCTTCCCTCTAGCTCTCCTATTCGCCAAAATCGTGGTCTCTCAGCCACGAGCTCAATAAGGCAGCGAGCGGCATCAGCAAAATCTCCTTCACTGTCTTCCTCTCGACCTCCCGACGATGTTCTTCATCAAGCTTTCGACACTCCTTCGAGCTCGTACACCACCTCTCCTACCTCTATCTCCCCCTCTGGACTGTTCAATCAACCCCTCCTGACCTCTCCTTCCGGTTTCCCCCTCCTCGCCTCCCGCACGACTCTCCGTGCAAAAGTTCTCGTCGACCGAATCGTCCGACTCGGTCAAGCTCCGAAACCAGAATCGATCGAACAAGCGGAACAAGCCCTCCTCGTCATGGTCAAGAATTTGGATCGGTTGAGCGATCTGCTGTGTGGAGTGATCGATCTCGCGGAATTGGTTAGGAATGTTCATCCGGATCCAGCTTGGGTGGAAGGGGCGAACGAAGCGTACGAACAACTGTGTGAATACATGAACGAGTTGAACGTACACGTAGGACTATACGAGGTGAGTGGTCGGAGCTATCAAGTCAAATCGTTCTCAAGAGCTTAATGTGGCCGATCGCTTCGCAGGGTCTCAAATCGATTCATTCCCTCCTACCCGAAACAACCCCTTCTAAATCTCCTGCCCTCTTCGCCGCCTATGCTGTCGCAACTCCCTTCCTCCGAGACTTCGAAAAATCCGGAATCCACCTCCCCGACCACGAACGCTCCGAATTCGTTTCCCTCTCCACCTCGATCCTCCAACTCGGTCGCAAGTTCCTCCAAAACGCCTCTGATCCCGACGCTCGAGAACCCGTACAAGTGACCCGATCCGAGATCGAACAAGCGTTTGGGAAAATTACTGCGAACAAGATTTTCCCCCTCGAAATGGGAGACGAAGGATGGATCGAACCTACGAGTTGGGAGGGGAGAGTATCGGCTCGACATCATCCCGATTCGAGAGTTCGACAGAGGTTCTACGTCGCGGCTCATTCGGCCCCGAAGGACCACGTTGAAACGTTGGAGAAATTGTTGTTGGAACGAGCGAGGTTGGCGAGATTGGTTGGGAGGAACAGTTGGGCTGAAGTTGCTCTCGAAGACAAGATGGCGAGGACTCCGGAAAGCGTCGAAGGGTTCTTGAATGCGTTGGAGAGACATAATCGACCGTTGGCGGAGAAGGATTTGGATAAATTGAGGAACGTTAAGGCGGTTCAATTCGCTCAAACGGAAGGTGGACGAAGAGGGGATAACGCGAGGACGATCAACGCATGGGATAGGGACTTCTTGACGGATTTGAGCGGGTCGTCGACTTCTCCCTTACCCGACATTTCACCCTTCTTTTCCGTTGGAGCTTGTTTCGCTGGGCTATCGAGGCTGTTCTCGAATTTGTACGGGATCAGGTTCGAAGTCGAGGAACCTCAGGCTGGAGAAGTGTGGGCTGAAGGAGTGAGGAAGTTGAAGGTTGTCGACGAGGAAGAAGGAAGGATCGGAACGATTTACTGCGACTTGTTCGCTCGGGAAGGGAAGGCACCTGGGGCGGCTCATTACACGGTACGATGCTCACGACGAGTAGACGATGACGACGTCGAGGGAGACTTTGAGGGCAGGAGTTACGCGATGATTGATGGAGTCGAAGTTCAAAGGAGTGAGATGGAAGGAATCGTGGTTGAACCGACAGAGTATCGTGGAAGGGAAGGGAAACATCAAGAACCGATCGTCGTACTCGTTTGTGCGTTTGGGAACGCGGAAGGAGCGGGAAAAGCTCCTGCTTTCCTCCAGTGGCACGAAGTTGAGACCCTCGCTCATGAAACTGGTCATGCTCTTCACTGTGAGTCCCTCTCCCTCGACACTGTTCCTAGGTCAGAGTTGATTGGGTCCGGAACCTCTGCTAGCCATGATCGGTCGAACGGAGTATCACAACGTCGCCGGAACTCGTTGCGCAACCGATTTCGTCGAATTCCCTTCAATCCTCATGGAACACTTCATCTCTTCCCCATCCGTCCTTTCCCTCTTCGCGAAACACCATCGAACGGGTCACACCCTCCCTTCCTCGATCTTTGACCAACTCGTGGCGGAAAGATCTCGATTCTCGGCTCTCGAAACTTCTTCCCAAATCATGATGGCCGCTCTCGATCAAGCCTATCATTCTCCTATCCTCTCGAACTCGGACTCATCATTCGATTCGACAAGAGTATTGAGTCAAATCCAATCTCGATACCATGTCATTCCTCACGCCGATTCAACTTGTTGGCAAACTCAATTCGGTCACTTGTTCGGTTACGGGGCGACTTACTATTCGTACCTATTCGATCGAGCGATTGCGGCGAGGGTATTCACGACGAAATTCGCACAGGATCCGTTGAATCGAGAGAGAGGGGAGGAGTTGAAGAAGAAAGTGTTGAGGTTTGGAGGTGGGAGAGAACCTTGGGAATTGATTGGGGAATTGGTTGGGGATGAGAGAGTGGCGAGAGGAGGGAAGGAGGCAATGGAGGAAGTCGGAAAATGGGGAATCGAGGACGCTGCGAGAGGGGAGTAAGGGAGAGTATCGTTCTTTATCGCAGAGGAGAGGGGTTTGCGCTGTTTATAGATTGTTGCATTTCGAGCATCTCGCATCTTTCGTTATCATCACTTCGTCTCCGTTGGAGAGCTGAAGACGAGAGAATGACTTTTCGCAGGGTAACTCGAAAAACAACGGCTGTCACCTACCTCCTTGCCTAGCTGAAGTCAGTTGGTGGACCTTGACCGCAAGCACCTTCGATGTGGCATGAACCGACGGACGAGCCCCGACTCAGAGGTCGGTTGAACATTGAACCCTTTCTGCTGAGATCGAGAATCCAAGCTCGGATGATCGCTTGCATCGTGTCCATTTGTAGTCGGGCGCCGTGTTCTCCCGCTTCAACTTCAGCTCTGAGCCAACATGGTCCTCTCGCACCTTACGTCGTCGGAGCACACGAGAGAACGATGATTCTCTTTGCTTTCACAGATGACGAAACGACGAGAGTACCTTTGATAGCAAGGACTGTCAGAGGTTTCCACGTCAATCTGCTTGGGACATCCTCTAGCTTCACGTCGGTCGAGTCACAGCACGTAGGCCTACATTGGATGAATCGGTAGCAATTCGTTGCTCCTCTCCTCTGGACGGCGACGAGATGATCGTGGCGTTTCACATAGCTAGCAGCACGCAGAGAGGAGTACACACCTCTCCCCATCGAGTCTCATACAGTTCGCCCAGGAGACCGGACAAAGGACAGGGGAAAGGGAAATTTCAAAGTTCCGAACTGAGAAAGTCAACTTCCACCTCGGTCCACCTCTAGCAGCACTGTTGTCCTTCCCACCACCCTGAATACTGCGTCATCGCTAGTCTCTACTTCTTCGCCCTCCCTTTCCTTTCCTTCGGGAATTCCAACGGTACCTTCAAAGTAGCCTTTTTCATTTTCCCCGCTTCCGCAGTCGTCTTCGCGAATCCACTTGTCACGAGTTTCTCCCGGTCTACAGCCGAGGGCGCAACGATTTGACATCCTAATGATCGGAAGACCTCTCGAATTCTACGCGAGAGACGAGTTCGGAACGAGAATTATCAGCAAGAGATCGAGGAGGGATTAGGGAGATACGAGAGAGGAGACTTACTTTGGTGGACCGATCGCCAAGTCATGAGCGATCGAATCGATATCGGTCGAATACCCATCGATCCTCAAAACGATCACCAACAGATAACTCAATAATTTCTGCTCCATGAAACTTGTCATCTTCCTTTGCTCGCCTCCTCCTCCTCCTCCACCACTCGTCCTGATTCCTTCAGTGTATCGATCGATAAGGGAGTCGACAACGATCGGAGCTGGGTTCCCTAGTCGTTCAACGAGTTTCGAACGATCCAACGACTTGGTGCCAGCGAAGACGGTCTCTTTGAATCGAAACAAGTAGGCGAGATGGATGAGGAGTTTTAAACGTTCACGATCCTGCTTCTTTGGGTTCGGGATCGATCCTTCGACTTCGTTTCGAGCAGGTAGGATTTGTTTGAATTTCGTCCAAATGAAATCTGGTTTCTTCCCGGGTAACATCGCTAATCGTTCCTTGTTCGTCGGAGCGGACAAGAACGGACTCAAATCGATCGAGTTCAATTCGGCGGGGGAAAGGAGATGTTCTAGAGCGTAGACTTGGGCGGGAGTTTCGGCTTCGAGGTTGAAAGGAGGGATAGGTCTCGCTTCATTCGCGGTTAATTCGATCGATTCGACCGTAGGTAAATGAGCCGAAGATTGTTGAATCGAAGATTGGAGGTGTTGTTGTAACAGTTTCGAACTAGAACCAGTACCGAACGATTCTTGATTCAATTTGTTTCGTTGTTGAGCGTTCAACGCCCGGATCGCTTTCTTCGTACCGAACGTTGAACCGAGGAGGGCTCGTTGAGCAGTCATGAGGGATTGGTGGTCTCGAGATGCGAGGGATTCGGGAGTAGGTTTGAGGGATTTGATCGAAGGAGTGAATAAATGAAGAGGCGAGGAATGGAGAGTGAGCGTATTCGTGCGGGGGTTGTGCACTCCGATCATGTATTCCGTAGAGTATCCTCGTTCTTCACCTCCGGCTTCCTCTGCTGCTTCGCCGATGTGGTTGCGGGATTCGAATTCAATATCGTCTGTTTCGGCCGCGAGGAGGGATTGAGATTCTCCATGGGTGTAGAGAGAGTAAGGGGTTTTCGAAGGTGGTTGAGCAGACGGGAATAATGCTATCGTTCACTCTGCGAGTTAGCTGCTAGGAGAGTTGGAGAGAGGGGAGAATAAGGAGCAAGTTACCGAGAGCAGGAGAAGGAGCAGAGGTAGAAGTCGAGGCGATCGCTACGTGAATAGGTTGACCTTGAGGACCTTTTTGTCGCTTTCTCGAGTCGCTCATACTGGATCGAAGGAAGGGAGAGGTCCGGAAGATGGTGAAAGAAAAAAGTCAGGTTCCTTCGCGGGCCGTCTTTACTGGGATGTAGACAGTCTAGGAGCATGATTGACTCACCTAGTGAGCTATCGCGAACGAGAATGGGTGAATTGAGGGGAGTAGAAGCGAGAAAGAGCAGTTCGACCAGAATCTCACTTTGGAACTTCTCTTCCTCCACTTCGGCTATCTCACTCTCGTTCCGAGACTCGCTCTCAGTCTCTCATCGGAAGGCGGAAGGTATCTAGCAGGTTCAAACGCGTGCAAAGGAGGATGGACTCTCGAAATCAACAAATCGCTTCGCTCCCGATCAAGCCGACCACTTCATTCTCTGAGCCCAATCAGACTAGAGTCCACTCTGGAGCATCGAGATCACCAGGTAAGTCGGAACATCTGCGCGTCTTGCGGAGATCACCCCAACTAATCCCCGTTAATTCGCCTCTGTCTCTCCCACTCGCTAGAATCGACCTCGACGACACCCCGAACAACCTCCCTTACCTCTTCACACTCCTCACAGTAAGCCCTTCCTCCCCCTACCCTTTCCTGCGCGAGTACTCGGTCTAATGTGTCGATTCACCTTGCGCGTCTCTCTTTCGGTGATTTTCAATTCATCCTAGTTCATTACCTACGAAACCCTACTCTCTTCCTTCCCGACCGACTACCTCTTTATCTCCTCACGCTTCCTCCTCCTCCGCTTTCTCTGGACCTCCGGCGTCCCTGCCGCCGAGACCAGCGATTTCGAATTTTCTCCCTTCGAGACCCAGTACGAGTACCGATAGTTCGTCTTCACCAGCGGCGGCTTATACGACAATGAGTAATGGGACGAATGGGAATGGGGCCAATGGGAGTGGAGGAAACCCGTTTGCTTTACCGATGAAACCGCTAGGAGCAGTAGCGAGTAATCCGGATTTAACTAGGAAATCACATTCTACGACTCCTCCACCTCCTCCACCATCAGCTCCTATAGCTTTGAACTCAGCGGCACCATCAGAGGTCAAGAGGGAGGAACAAGAAGAGAAAGAGGTCAAGAAAGAAGAAATGGAGAATCGGATGAAAGAGGAGGAAGAGGAAGTTAAACCAGAAGTGGAGGAGATGTTAGAGGTTCAACGAGAAGTTAGGGAAGAACTGAAAGCGGAAGAGGTAGAGACGAAAATAGAGGAAAGATCGGGATCTGGTTCGGAAGTTGAAGCGAAACCTTCTGGTTCTCGATCACCGGTCGACCCAAAGGAGGAAGAGGAAGAAGAGGAGGAGGATGAAGATCCAGTTAAATCGAATCGCAGGAAATCAGTTTCGACAACCACGAAGAGTACTGGTACTTCGAAACGGAAATCGTCTCGATCGACTCCTGAAAGTGAACCTCAGTTGATCGGTCACTTACCACTCGCTGAAGAAGCCGTAAGCACTTCTCGGCTCATTTCTACGTTCAGTAGGAGCGAGTCCAACACTAACGAGAGTCCGGGTGTCGATTAGGCCGCTCAAACTTACACTGAAATCCCCGAATCTTCCTACTTCAACAAATCACTCGGCAACACCCCTTACTACGACCCTGGGAACGCTCAATGCGATTGCGTCTATCGACCGGATTCGAAAATTCCGATGAAGGAACAAGCGTGTGGGGAGTATTCGAGTTGTATGAATCGAATGTTGCAGATGGAATGTGAGAAGGGAGAGTGTAGGTGTGGTGGGAAATGTCAGAATCAACGGTAAGCACTCTCTCTCATTTCTGGGAAAGAAAAGAGGGGAGAGGAGGGAAACTGATGAATGAATGAATGAGACGTTGCAGGTTTCAAAATCGAGAATACGCACCGATCGAAATTGTGAAAACTGAAAAGAAAGGATTCGGAGTTCGAACGACGATCGACCTCACGGCCGATACTTTCATCTACGAATACGTTGGAGAAGTGATTGGACCGGCTCCGTTCGCGAGGAAGATGAAAGAGTACGCATCGGAAGGGATTAAACATTTTTATTTCATGGCACTCGATAAAGAAGTGTTCATCGATGCGACGAAGAAAGGAGGGAAGGGAAGGTTCTTGAATCATAGTTGTAATCCGAATTGTCAGGTAGCGAAATGGACGGTCGGGAAGAAGATGAGGATGGGGATTTTCACGAAGAGGGATGTCAAGAAGGATGAGGAATTGACGTTCAACTACAACGTCGATCGATACGGGTTAGTCTACTCTCTCTCTACTCTGACTCGAGGCTAGTGATTAATCCTGAGGTGGTTTTGCGTGTAGTCATCTCGCCCAAGAATGTTTTTGCGGAGAACCGAATTGCGTGGGTTTCATCGGAGGGAAAACTCAAACGGATATTGGAGGAATGGACGATTTGTATATCGATGCGTTGGGTATCGCAGAGGAAGTCGAAGCGTTGCAGTTGAAAGGGAGTAAGAAGAAGAAGGGGAGGAAACTCGATGAGGATTACAATGTCAGTTTTTCGATTCTCTCAGTTCTATCACGGGGAAGGTACTGAGACGAATTTCGGAATCGGCAGCCTACACTGGGACCTATTGACTCGGATGAGGTGCCGAAAGTAGCATCGGCTATTCGTCAAGCTCTTCAAACGAGACGAATCCTCACAAAACTACTTGAGCGAGTTCAAGTGAGTTCACCCTCAGTAGGCTACCTCCCCGGGACGCGATTCTGACTCAATCGCTTGTATAGATAACGGATGACGAAGAAGTTCAACGACAAGTCCTCCGACTTCACGGTTTATCCTTGATGAACAACATTCTGAGAGAATATCCGAAAGATAACGAAGTTCTCCTACTCGCAAGTCTCGATTCCGCTCATGACCTCTCGCTGAGCCCTGTAGCTGACGTATGGTCCAGTGGGGTTTGATCTGGATAGGACTTGACGATTCTGAAGAAATGGAAATTCCAAACGAGGAACAAGATCGAAACGAGTAAAATCGAGGATCAACTTCAATTGTTTAAGGACTATGAGGATGAAAAAATCGCTACGATGGCTAAAGAGGTCAGTTCTTTCTCGCCTGTACTCATTGGCAGTAGGACGAGAAGTCGAATTGACGTTGCTTTTAATCTACTCAGCTTCTCGAAAGATGGGGTGAATTGGCAATGGGTTTCCGAATTCCAAAAACTCAGCGAGTAAGTCTAGCGCTCTCCAGCACTTCCTATCTCGTTAACTGACCTGGATGCCGCTTGAACAGGACGCTGAATCCGATCTCAAACGACCCTCTCCCTTCGACATCGATCAACTCGCGAAGCGCGCTCGTCTCGACGAATCTGATTCGAACGGAGGCCACGACTCTCTCTTCGACCGATCAAAGTTCGTCCGACCCGAAGCGAACACTACCGTCTCCCTGAATCGACCTCGTAAACTCCCTCCCGGTTGGTCTCTCCACACGAATGAATCCGGAAAAGAATACTATCGCAACGATCTATCCGGTTCGACTCAATGGGAACTCCCCTTGAGAGCGGCCGAACCTCCAACCCCGAAAACGAAACCGATCGCTCAGACTTTCGATGCGAATGCTTTGGTAGCGGAAGCGGAACGAGCTGCGAAGGAAGCGAAGGAGGCAGAGTCGAAGAGGATTGAGGAGGAGGAGAATGAGAGAAAGAGGGAAAGAGAAGAGAGACATAGGAGGAAGAAAGAGGAGAAGGAGGAAAGGGAAAGAGCGCAGAAGGAGAAAAAGGTGATGGGATTGTTCTCGGCTGTGGTCGTTTCGACGATGAGTAAGTATAGGAGTCAGTTTGAGGCGGAAGCGTTCAAGAAACGAGCGAAAGAGGTGAGTTCCCTCGCTCTTGACTCAAGTACTTCTCGAAGCTGATCAAGCGTCTCTCTCTTCAGGTCACTCAAATCTTGCTCGACAAGGAGAAGAAACGACCAAGCTACGATACCGACTCCTACGAATCCCTCTCTACCGAGAAAGAAGCGAAAGTGAAATCGTTCGTCAAGGATTGGATCAAGAAACTCCTCGAACGCAAGAAATCATCTCGTAGCGGCTCGACTTCTGGTTCTTCAACTCCGAAACCTTCTTCTTCCTCGACCCCGCGACCTTCATTGTCAAAGTTGAATTCGTCGTCTTCTCTGAAACTTTCGATTTCGAATGGAGTCGAGATTGATTCGCCGGCGACTCCTCAGACGGCTCCGATGGATCTCGACACTCCTACGACTACAGGGGATGACAAGTACTCGAATGGTGAAACTCCTCGAGTCGAGTCCCCTCTTCCAGCGACCGAAGAGTCAAAGTAATCCATTGCGCCGATCCGGAATCATCGTTTTGTACCATTTATTTCTTCTCCGCTGGTTCTGTGCATTTCTCTCGTCTCGTCTTCTCACTATACACTCATTCCTCGCATGCACTCCTCTCTCGCTCGCAATTCAACTCACTTCGTAGTTTTTACCTCTTTCAGTTCTTCTAGCCGTTTCTGCCTCCTCTCGACTGTTGCATGCAAATTATCGTTACTGCTCTCTTCACTTGTCTTGTGAATGATGATTGATCTCACGAAGACAGAGCTCAACGAAAACTTCAGCGCTCATCGGATCTCGCCTCCTGTGCTCCTCATCCTGTGCCGCTGCCTCCGCTATCGCACTACAATCTCGTTGTCACAGATCCAGCGCATATCCATCCACTCCAGCTGCGGGACCTCTCACCGCGAGTCAGGCGCCGGCTCGCGGCCAACAGCTCCGACAGCTTCGAAGTTCCGAGCACCATTTCCTTCACTGAACCCAGATCGATCCTCTTCATTCTGCAGACGGCTCGACGGACTTCTGCTGTTGACAAATCAACTGGGTTGTTGCAAACAGGTAGATTCAATCGCTCGCAATTCTCCTGCTCGCCTCAAACCCAGAGCCAAATTCACCGTGACTGCCAAACTCGCTTCCTTCTTCGAACTTCCGTGTCCACAACTGACCATCTCGTCTCCGACGAGCAATTGCGCGTGCCATCCTTTGGCTTTCGAGTAAGTGTAAACGAAATTGGGCTTGACGGCGATCGAGTCGGTTTCAGAATCGCAAGGTTCGCATGTCCAGGTTTCGAGACTCTGTGATTTAGCTAACAATAGAGAGAGTGAAAGATTGATCAGGCTCGTGGAATCACGAAGAGCGAGAGAGAGATGAGAGCTCGTACCAGTTTTCCCAATTTCGATTAATCTTTTCAAACGGAGCTCGTCTTTTTCGATTCGAAGTCGACGTAAATCGTCTGCTACTTGTTCCATGTTCGTCCACACCTTCGGAGAGAATACCTTGAAGAGCCATTCATCAATCTTACTCAACTCTATCTGTTTGTCTTCGACGAGCGCTCCAAGGTGAGCCTCGAACATATCGGCGCCAACCGATTGACTCTTGTCGAGATCATGTGAAGTACTATGCTCGAGTCTGCTTGGTAGTCCGTAGGCGAGCGCGATGTGAGCGAGAGTATCGTTTCGAATGAGGCGGTTTCGAAGTTCCTAAAGTTTTCAAGTGCAATCAGATATGTCGCGAGCAGCCATTGTGACACGACACTCACGACGAATTCTCCTGAAGCCAAGTCGGGATACCGTTGACGCAGAGCTCGAGACACGAGTCCATTGAGGTGAGCATCTCCCGTCGTTTCCAACACTTCGTACGAACGCATCTCGTGCTTGTAACGAGGTAGAGGGTCCTTGCCTAGTCGTCCATTCTCGACATGAAAACTATTGTGTCGTACGGCTTGCTTGCGAAGCTCGTCGGAGGGAATTTCGAGAAGAGGCGGAAGTCGCGTCGGATCAAAGTTCAAGTGAGGATCGCGCCAACTGAGTGGTGTTACGATACTGGGTTCCTGCTGCTTCTGTTTCGCGGTCTTGCGGGCTTCTCGGGTGGGAATGTCGTAAGGTTTCGATCTCGAGTCGTTGGAAACGGCGGGCCGAGAAGGAGCCATCCCGGGATTCAAGCGAGTCGCATCAAGGGGAGTTCGGTTACAGCTGTCTTATAAGGTCGAGGTACGCGGCTAGAAGGGCTCCGAACGGTGGTGAATCAAGAGAAACGAACGAAATTCTTTTTGATCTCTTTCTCCTTCTCCCTCCCTCGCACCTCACTGAAACACCTTAAAAACTCGTCAAAGTAGCTCAGGGAGCTGTCATGGTGAGTGTAAGCCGGCTTTACACGCTCGGAAGACGCTTAACACCTCTGTTCGCTTCATCAGTCAACTCGAGTCGAAGTCGATCGTCTCTCCCTTCTCCCGAACGAGCTACTGGACGACATCTTCGCAGAAGCATACTTCAAGTCTGAAGCCTCACGAGAACCCCTATCGAAACGTCTCTACCCCTTCTTCGAACGCAAACTGTTTCATCGAGTTTCTCTCTCCTCCTCTCGACAACTTGGAGCTTTCCTCGAAGCAGTTTCGAGTCAAACCAGGAAAGGAGAGCTCGTAGATGAACTCGACCTCGGCGATGGATGCGCAAATTCGAGGCTGCTAGGACGCCTCGAACGTCTCTTCCCACTTCTACCGAACCTTCAACATCTCGAAGTCGCGCCGGCGCTTCTCAGGATCGGCAGCCGACTCACAAACCCTCTCGAAAAGCTCACGAGTGTCGGATCCGTTACGATGAAGGTAGTTTGGCGAGGAAGGCAGTCGATCGACTGGAATTACTTCTCCTTTCTCAGCGTCTTGCCCTCTCTCAACACCCTCACGATCTACGACTGGCCGGACACACCATCTACCAACTTTCATACGGCTACATCGGCGGAGGTGGTATTCCCTCGCGTCACGACTCTCCGAATCGACGGTCTGGGAACGAGATCGTCATCCGTCGAAACCCTACTCAAAGCATGCCCTTCACTCCGTCACTTCGAAGTGGAACATCCGCGATCCAACTCCTTCTCCGATTGGTCTCTCTCGCTCCTTCCAGCCACTCTCGAGTCTCTCAAACTCGAGGTCATCGGCGGCCGAGGAGATCTTGACCTTCAACGATTCAAAAACCTCCGTTCCCTCGATCTCGGTGATGAGTGCTACTCTGCAAGGATTCACATGGTCATCCTCCAACTTCTCGATCTCGTCAAACTTCGCCTCGGTACGGGTCTCTTCGACGCTGTTCAATCGCTCTCGCTCGTTTTAGGTCCCTCTCGCCTACTCAATCTCGAGGAGATTACGCTCGATTTCGACGTCGGCTCTCGAGGCTCCATCACCGATCCTTCCTCAGACCCACAATACTCGACCCACATGATAGATTGGACGCTTCCTCGAACCTCTCCGGGGCGCGTCAGGAGGAACCCGGTCGACAACTTCCTCCAGTACGCAGCTATCCGACAGTTCATCAAGGTAGCAGAGAGCAACGGAGTCAGAATCAAAGGAACGATTCACGAATCACTGGCGACAATCAAGGATTACTGGATCGAGAAGAACAACCGTGCCGTCGTCTCTCTCGCCAACAACCTAAACAACGTCCATCAGAACCAATATCTGAACGACCTTCGCGAGATCCGTGCCACCGCCATCAGCCAAGGAATCACCCTTCCGTCTCTCGACCTTGCATCGCTCGACCTGGCTCGCCTCGAAATCGTCAAAATTGACCTTCCCGCACGAGATTGGTTCGTCTTGAGTTTGAGGAACAAGGAAGCTGAGAACGCGTGCGGAGAGAAAGAGGAGGAGGGCGAAAGTGAGAATGGAGTTCCCGTTGACGGTTCGAAATGAGCTCAGACTAGATTGATGTACGTCCACTTCTCCTTGTCTCTCTTCTAGCACCATCTCTCACCCTTCTCTCTTTCTTTCGCCTTCGTCCGACCAGGGCAGCAAAATAGGCAAATCTACAAAACAAATTCGGATACATAAAACTTTCTTCCTCCTTTCTCTCAGTGAATACTATCGATGCTCTCCCTTTACCGTCCCTCCCCCTTCTTCCTTCTTCAGCTCCACAACCACGATTACTTCCAACGTCGACCTGTCTCCCCTTCGCTAACCGCTTTACCTCGTTCCCGACTATTGAATTTTTCCTCGTCAAACCTGTGATCGACTCTGCGTAACCTTTCAGCTTGACTTGTCTCTTTGATCAAGTCTTCGTCGAGCTAGGCGTGTGTGGCAGGTCAGCATCTGGATAGGTGAGCTCGGCGCTCGCGCGGCAGGGATAGCCCGAAATCGGACTGTGCGCTCCGCAGGGTTCGCTCGTTGAAAACCGTCGACTGTTTTCCCCTTGTTCAAATCGACGCTCAGGTCTTCGTGTTCTCCCTTTCTCTCGATTCTGATACGAAGTGGTTGTTTGCTTTACACTCTCTCGACCCGATCTACTCGCTCTGGTAGCAAGGAACTGGTCGCAAAGGGATGGTCTCGAGTTCGTCTTTCGCTTTCTGCTCAACTCTTTCGCTGCTGGTCAGCTCGTTCTCTCTCCCCGTCGAGGCTCATATGGTACGTTCTTCTCTTTATCGTGACACGAGTATACCGAGACTGAATCCTTGACTCTATAGTCCATGTGGTGAGCTTGACGTCGAAAGGATCGATTACGCTGAACTTGTCCTCACTTCGCGCTCTTGATTCAACAGGCATCCTTCTATGTACGGTGTTGGACCTGATTGCGGACACAACAGTACTCTCCCGAATCCAGCGAATCCGATAGGTCCAGACGTTAAAGTGCAAAACGACTGGTGGTTTCGGTAAGCTCTGTCTTCGCTCAGCCGAGAGTCAACGCCCGCTGATGCAGACCTTGACTCTTCAGAGGACCTGAGTCTCGTGCTCTCAAGCCTCAAAAAGATAGCGTCATGACTCTTCCTGCCGGAGGGAAAGTCGAAATCGAAATCGCTTGCAAGTAGGTCGCCACATTTCCGCTCTGCCCCGACTGCGCTGACTTGCGGTTCGTCTTGTCAGTGTCGCCTTCACCTCCTACGGTGTCGCTCCCTCAAACCGATCTGATCCTCTCGCGGCTTGTCCCGGAAACTCCGGTACGTTTTGAGTTCATTCCCTGGGCGTCTCACGCTGACAAATGGCTCTGTGCATGACCCTGACAGGAGCGTTTCATAGTGGAGTTCCAGACGAGGCAGTTGACGACAGGCTTTTGAGCGGATGCGCTCTTGCAATTGCCGACAAGGATAACATCGAAGAAGTTGGATGGGACGATCTTGTCGTGTTCAGCGTGAATCAGCGCTGCGTACGAGACAGAGTCACAACGTTCGAAATGTGAGCTCTAGCTCCTCACTTCAGTACCGAGCTGGGACCTGTCGAGCTGACTTTCGCTCTACGACTTGCGTCAGACCCGATCAGTTACCCAAATGTACTGGCGACAAGTGCATCTGCGGATGGTTCTGGCTTGCGAACAACGGCACCGGAAACTTCTACATGACCGGATTCGATTGTTCTGTCGAGCCAACTCCGCGCTCGGCCCCGATCCTTCCTCCCGTCGATCCCGAGTTCTGTCCGAGTACGAATTCGACTTGCTCGCCGACAAAAGGAGCGAAACGTCCTATCTAGTACGTTAAATCCTTGCTTCTCAGCTGGAATTGAGCAATCTGAGCACGATTTCCCGTTCAACAGCGCTTACAACTCGCCGTCGAACGTTGTATGGCAAGGGAACGACAACAGACCGGGATATCATGACTCGTGGAGCTTCTTCGACGGTGCTCAGAACGATATTTTCGAACTGGAGGAAGACGAGACTGCGTCAAAGTCGACGTCGAACAGCTCGCTCGTGTCGACTTCCGGAGCTCGACTCACGTAAGTCTCCGTCCCTCGATTGCATTTGACTCTACAGAACTGACTCGTTGCTGTCTCGCACAGTCAGACTGCGACATCCTCGACACGGCAGTCCGCTCTTTCGACGAAAACTTCCCTTTTTCGTCCTTCCTCCGTCCAAGCTGGCTCCTCGACAAGCTCAAGCTCTCTGAATTGGACCGTCGTTTCCACATCCTCCTCCAGCCCCACATCTCACACTCCTCTATCCTCCCCGACTCCTCTCCTCGAGTCGTCCACTCGTCGAAACGGATCGAGCACAACTTCGGCAGTCCCAACAAACTCGACTGCATCCCTCCCCGCGAATCCTTCGATCGGTCAAGCGTTGAAGCTCGTCGTCCCCGTCTTCGACTCCGACAGACTGCAAATTCTTAAACGACAGCATCATCTTCCATTCTCGCATCATAGATCAAAACGCAACTTTATCACGGACGAGCTACTCGATCAGACTCAGTCCACCAGCAGCGGAGGTGGCAGAACAACCCCCCTTTCTCTAGGCTTCGTACCTACAGCTTTCTCTCTCGCTCTCGCCTTGTTGTAACGAAGTCTCTCTCTGTCTCTCTATCAAACATCTCCTCGAACGACCGGGAAATAGAATCATATTGCTCGTGACGATGATTTGCGAGAAGTTGTGAGAGGGGAGAGCTGGGGAAACAGATGAAAACCGAAGAGAACTGACAAAAGAAAGGGGGAGAAAAGTGAGAAGATTAAGAGGCCTTTAAGAGCTGAAAGTGACGTAGACACCGTCGGCCTGAGGTAGGAACGAGAAGCTACCTCCACCGTTTCGAATGTTGCCCTCTTGAAGCATTGATTCAACGAGTTCAGTGACACTGCAAGGAGGAGAGAGTCAGTGATCGAGTCTTCGGACGAATGGAAGGAGAGAGAGCGACGACTTACTCGACAGAAACCGAATCAGGCCAGAGAGTGACGAGAGCACTCTGCAGATCGTTGATGAGAATCGGAATCTTGTTGTTGCCTTGAAGTTCGTCGACCTTCATGTAGGTCACCCTCGCGCGATCACGAATGACGGAACTACGATCGGGAGGAGCGATAACGGGAGGAGGAGGAGTTGCGAGGCCGGGAGCTCCCCAAATGCCTCCGCCTGACGAGAAAGGTGATCCCCAATCGGCGGTCGCAGGGTTGACGGCGGGAGCTGCCGAGCTTGACGACATTGACGCTCGAGGAGGAGGGACCACGATTTCGTCGTCGTCGTGAAGGGCAGAGGATCCGAAAATGCGAGACGGCGGCGAAGAGGGAGATCGACCAATAACGCTTCCGATCGGAGTCGAAAGCGTGCTCGTGAGACTCGAAGGACCGAGTGCTGTTGATGTCGGAGGAGGAGCGATCGGAGAAACGCTTTGTCCGTTGAGCGATGAAGCCGACGAGATTCCGTTCGGACGCGAAGCCGATAGACCTCCCGATGTTGACGAAGGGGGAGGAGGGGGAGCCGCCGAGCTGTGACCTGGAGGAGGAGGTCCGATTGGTACGTTCGATCGATTCGACACTGGCGACAAGTGATGATTCGGTTGATAAGGACCTTGAGGATTTTGAATTCCTCCGATACTGCCGAAATGAGCTTGTTGCTGTTGCTGCTGCTGTTGAGGCATCGACATCGGATGAGGAGGAGGAGGCGAGAACATGCGAGCTCCAGTGTTCATTCCGTTCGGTCCTTGATTCTGTTGACCCGAAGGAGGACGTTGAACGAACGAAGGGGGCATTCCTGGCGGCGGCGAAGTGAGACCGGGAGGAGGTCTAGGAGGTTGCTGCTGTCCATGTCCGAGGTGTTGTTGACCTCCACCTGGCGAGGACATTGAAGCGTGACGAGGAATGACTCCGGGAGGGAACGATTGAGGTTGTTGACGAGCCGGAGTCGTTTGATTCGAAGAGGGAGCGGACGACGACGAAGAGTTCTTCTGAAGAGTCGGTTTCGGTAGACCGGGAATCGACTGCTGAGACGAAGGACCGGAAGAACGAGAGGAGTTGTTGTTCGAATTGGGTTTCGGAGTTTGGGCCTGTTTCGCTTTCGCGGCAGCGAGTTTCGCAGCCTTCTCCTTCTCCTTTTCCTCCTTCGCTTTCGCGGCGGCAGCGGCAGCAACGCGGGCAGCTTCCTGTCGTTCCTTCTCCTCCTTTTCTCTCTTCAACTTTTCTTGACGTTCTCGCTCCTCCCGTTCTTTTCGTTCGGCGGCTTCCCTCGATTTACGTTCAGCGTCCTCTTTCGCCTTCTTCTCCCTAGCCTCCTTCTCTTCGGCAAGCCTCTTCTCCTTGGCCAATCTCGCTTTCTCCTCCTTCGCTTTACGTTCCTCCTCTCGAGCGATTCTCGCCCGTTCTTCTCGTCTAGCTTTTTCCTCCTCCTTCGCACGTCGTTCGGCTTCACGTTTCTGACGTTGTTCCTCGTTTCGAATACGATCAGCTTCAAGTCGAGCTTCTTCAGCTTGTTTCGCGGCGAGTTCGGCAGCTTCTCGTTCAGCCTCTTTTCGAAGTCGTTCCTCCTCCTTCTTGAGTTTCTCGGCCCTAGAATCGAATGAACGAATGAATCAGTCTTAGATCTCTCTCGAGATCGTATGTATGACTCACTTCTTCTTGTCTTTCTTCTTCTGATTCTCCTTGGCCTTTTTCAATTCCCTCTCTTCGGCGAGACGTTTCTCAGCTTCGATCTCACGCAAGAGTTGATTCTGCTTCTCGGCAGCAACCTGATCACAGACGAAGAGGTCAGCGAAACATCACACGGAAATAGATCGAGAGTGGAAACTGACTTGTTCGCGGTAAGCGGTCAAAACTCGTTGTTCAAACATTCGAGCGGCGAAGATTTGGAACATTCGACGACCTTCTTCCATACGTTCTTGCTCAGTGAGAAGTTCCTCGTCGTCCTCATCAGAGACGTCCTCCTCTTCTTCGCTGTTCCTATCAGTGTTCGAGTTCAAATCAGCTTGGTTCGCAAGAGAAGGGAGAGAGGGTTCTGAACGCACTCGTACTCTTCATCGTCCTCGCCTCCGTCACTTCGAACATCGTCTTCGTCGCTCGCGTCATCCTCGAAAACTTCGGCAGCTTCTCGGTCTCGTTGAATGCGCTTATCGGCGAGTTGTTCCATCATTTCGAGGAACTTTTGACCATTGTTCTGAAGGAGTTCGTCGGCAACCGTGAGGATTCCTTCTTATAACGTCACGGTAAGAAGGGGAAACAGTCAGTACAGCACTTGGAGCTGATAGGATTTCGAGAGATTCACCTTTGACGGTTAAAGATTTTCCGAATCCGAAAAAGTCTCCATCTTCTCCTCGCTTCTTACGACTCAGAGCAGTGTTCGAAGCGGGTTCATCAGCGGGACCGAGAGATTCTTCGTCATCGTACTAAGTGCGAAAGATTACGAGTCAGTAAACTTGAAATGGTGAAAATGTGCGCGAAAAAAAGAAAAGAGACTCACCTCTTCCTCGTCTTCCTCTTCCTCGTCTTCCTCGTCTTCATCCTCTTCTTCTTCATCATCGTAACCCTCATCTCCATCTTCTCCCTCTTCGTCATCGTCGTATTCTTCCTCGTCGTCCTCGTATTCACCTTCACTCGCTTCTTCTTCCTCGTCCTGAGATTGAGGTTGCGAATGTTGATGTTGATGATGTTGATGAGCATGAGCGTGATGATGATGAGGTTGTACGATCGCGGGAGCCTTGTTCTTATCTTTCGTTCCCCCATTTTGAGGGTGATGGGGACACGAAGGAGAATGAGTATGACCGGGTTCTCCGTGTTGAGGATTGTTGTTCGATTGAGTCGTAGGAGCTGAAGGATTCGGTGGAACGGCAGCTCCGGAACTAGGAGGAGGTGCGTTCGAGTTGTTGTTGTTGTTCGAAGGTCGATTCGAAAGAGGTTTTCTTGCCGCCGGTCGAACATTCTTGTGATCTCTCGTAGGTTTCACGACTCTACCTCGTTGATTCGTCTTGCCGGCGTTATTCGATTGATCAGGGGATGGAGCTGGAGGTATCGCGGCGGCATCGACTGAACCGGGGAAAGGACCGGGACCTGGTGGAGGAGGAATCGTTCCGGGGGGTAACGAGGCGTATCGTTGTTGATGAAGGGCGTAGGATTCGAGTTCGTCATAGTAAGCGTCGTAGAGAGAAGATAATTCGGATTCGATCGCGGATCTGAATCAAAAAAGACAGATCAGTCTCCTGAAAGCTTTGACAGTGGAAAGCAAGAAGATCACCTCTTTCTCCCACACACTCCACAACCACAAGCTCCTTGAGCCGGTGCACCAGGGCCTGCCGTCCCACTCATCGCCATCTTCATCTTTTTCAAAACCGCCTCTTTCTCGACTTTGACCAACGCCCTTCGATCACTCTCTTTCAATCCTAACCAGAAATCTCGGATCTTGTCTCGTTCGGAGGAAGGACCTGCTTTCGCGTTCGCATTCGTACCGTTCGCTTGAGGAGAAACTTGTTGCTGAACGTGAGGAGGTGCAGGGTTTGTTCGAAGGACGGGAGCGTGAGGGTTCGTCAATGTCGGAGCAGGGATCGCGGCGGCGGGGTAAGCACCAGGAGGAGCAGGGGATCGAGCCGGAGGAGGGGAAGTCGGTTTCGATTGAGCGATTTGAGCTTGAGCTTGTCTTTGAAGTTGCTCTTGCTGTTGCTGACGTTGTTGTTGCTGCTGCTGTTGTTGAGCGACTGCAGCTGCAGCGGCGGCAGCACTGGCGGCAGCGGCGGCTCGTTCCCTTTCCTTTTTCTTCTTTTTCTTGTTCTTTTTCTTCGCCGATGCGCTCTGAGCTCCACCTTGACCATCTCCATTCCCGATTCCTCCATCTTCATCTTCCGTATCGTCGTAAGGACCGTCGTCGTGTTGTTGAAGAGGTGGAGGAGGAGGAGCAGGGAAAGAACCAGTCCCCATCGTCATTGTAAATTCTCCTCCTAATCCTCCTTGACCTGCCGCCGCCGCTGCTGCCGCGAATTGTCCTCCGATCGATCCAATCGCTTCTTCCATCTGTTCCCTCGTAGGCATTCCAACCGGGAAAGAACCGAGAGAGATCGTAGCCCCGTTCGGAGGTGCGTTTCCTCGAGAGTTTTGATTCGAAGCCGGGGGAGGAGGTGGGATCGGACCGAGACCGAATTGACCCCAATTCGATTGAACCATTTGAGCGAGTTGAGCCGCGGCGGAAGAGAGTTGATCGTGAGTTAACGGAGGGAGAGGAGAAGTTGCGCCGTTTTGGGTTGTACCGTTCGGAGCTGCTCCGTTCGAAGTTGGAACTGGTTGACCGTTCGGACCTGTAGTCCATCCAGCTGCTAGAGGAAGAGCGGATCGAATGAACTGTCGGAGGTGTTGAGGGAGAGAAGTCCAATACGCTTCATCGGCGACAGTTCCTCCTCCTCCATTCGGCTGAGGTTGTTGTTGCTGTTGTTGAGTGGGCTGATTGGGAGGTGGAGGAGGGAACGAGGCGGCAAAGGAAGGGTGAGAAGAGAGGGCGGAAGCAGCGGCCGCTTCGATTTGTCGATAGAGATCTGAAGCGGTCGAGAGCAAGTCGGAGGGAGTCGCAGAAGTTGGGTTCTGATGTTGATTCAGGTAAGCGTCAAGGTGCTGTTGCTGCTGGTACTCTGTTGGACCCTGTCGTGCCAAAGGTTCAACTTCATCTTCGTATTCGACTTCTTCCCCTCCTTCGCCCTGGATCGAGTGACCGTTGACCGAGTTTGAATCGAGTTGCTTTTTCTTGCTCTTCTTCTTCTTCTTCTGGGCTGATTTGGTCGCTTGAGCCGAGGGAGGGGAGATTTGAGACGAGGGAGGAGGAGGAGGAGGAGCCATCTCTCCCTGTTGCTATTCGACTGGAGGGGAGGATCGCTAGGTCGCAATGAATCGGTTCGATCGTATAGTCGAGAGTTGTGTAAGGTGCGTTCACACGAGTCGTTCGAGGGAGAGAGGGAAGATCCTCGAATCGTCGACACGACCTTTTGTTTCCTTATTGGCTCGCCTCAACTCCGGTTATCGACATAACATACACCTTCTGCTCTCTACATGGTCTACTCTCACGCTCGGCTTCGACGATCCTGGCGCGGCGCGGGACGGGACCTCTCTCGCGCCCTCCAATCATCTGCAATCGCTCGTTTCGAAAGGGTTCCTCTATCCCGATCGGACGTCGAGGACCTCGATTTCGTATCCAGCTTCGGTCTGAACAGCTTTCGGTAGCTTCCGGCGGTATGAAGTTCGTCGGCAGAAACCTCGATTCGCGATGTGACCTCTTCACGAGTCACGACGCTTTGACTGGGGCCTGAGATTGTTCTCTAGCCCTCACTCTGACAACGACTACGAAGCTTGTAATGCCCCGAACGGCATGGCAGTGTGTATTCCAAGTGATGGCAGCAAGAAACGAAAACGAGAATTCCAACAGAAAACTTCCAAAGAGACGAGTCTAGACGATCGCGACGGTATCGTTATAAGGATGAAGGGGGTCGTAAGGGAACTTCCTAATGTTTGAATCTCCCTGGTAATCGTAGTAATCGGGTTGAAGCGACGACAAATTGACTTGGCCCTTGACAGGATCCGCCCCGAAAGTATGAACGTTCGATACGATCTGCGGTAGCAGGAGAGGAGTCAGACCGAGCTCTCGGGACGGAGAAAGAGAGCGAAAGACTCACGTAGTCATCGGAAGAGTTATAGTTGAGACGGATCATTTGCTTCGTTTGACGAGAAGGATCGCGGAGGAGATAGTTGTGAGGTGAAAGCATGAAAGAACCTTGAGCGGTCGTTTGTACAGTGTTTCCGAGGTCTCCCGTGTGTGGTACGTGATGCATACCGAGATTGACTGCAGAGGAAGAGCGGAGAGTCGTCAGCATTTCGCGAACGGTAACGAATCGAGAGAGACCGCGAGTTGTAACTCACCCCAGAGCACCAGATCTTCCTGTTGTAGGTTCTCTCCGTCAAAGTACTTCGAGAAGTCAACGATAGGGTGGTAGGGATCGTAAGCGTTGTTCGCATGAGCGACCGAGAATTCCGAATCTTTCTGCTTTGTCACGTAGAGGTGGTGCGTCGCGAAACCCATCGTGTTGCCGAGATTTGACGACTCGTTGAAAGCGAGGTGAATACCTCCTCCACCTATCTCGATCGTGTATCAGCGGGAATGAGAACGAAGAGAGGTCGACTCGAACTCACGGGCGGGCATGATCCTCCAAGCACGATCTTCTGCAAACTTGTTCTTCTCCTCCTTGTTATAGATGAGGTACATCGCTTGAGAATTCGCCGGCCAGTTGAGTTTCGCATCGTCTTCCGATTCGAGCTCGGATCGAACTAGTTTCATCGTCTTTCGGGGAGTCGGATACCAGGGGTAGGAGATCTCCTCGGCGACGACCTTGTGGAATCCCATAGTGTTGTTGGTTCCGAGGATGTCTACGTCGACTTTCCAGTTGAGGACGTGGGTGTGCATCGAACCGGAGAGCCCGTCGTGAATGTGGTAACCGTATTCCTCGCTGTCCCGAGAGAGACGGTCAGTCAAGGACTCATTCGGCTATAGAGCAGACTCACTTTTGTGCGTAGTACGCTGACTGGATGTAACCCGAAGCGCTGACGCCGACTTCGATTGTTCCGTCGAGGTCTAGGGAGCGAAGCAGAGCAAGTTAGTTCATGCTTGGTTCGCGAAAACGAGGGGAGAGATTTACAGAAGCTGTAAGTGAAAGAGTAGTCTGCATTCACAAATAGCAGAGTCAGTTCATCCGTAATATAAAAGAGGTCGAAACAAAGCTCACCGTAGTTTCCTACAGTCGAAGCCGATCTCATCTTGAAAGCGATGTTCTTCGTCGAGGAAACGTACTGTCCGTTCGCATGTCGTTGCATAGGATACGATTCGTCGTGTTCGAAGAAGCAGATCGAGTTCTTGTGAGTGGTCGAGATTTCGTTCGCATGGAACGTCGTATCGACGTATTTCGCATAGTTGGGGCAATCGTAGCCTTGTACCAGCTCGAAAGCGTAAGGGCCGAAACCCTGTCGAAGACGAAAACGGAGTGAGCGGGAAGCGAGAGAGATGGAGAAATAGTCGACTCACGTAGAAAGTATCGGCATACGAAGTACCGCTCTGAACAGGATCGTTCCCAGCATAGTGAGCGAGCGCCTCCGTGAGACCGAGCTCGTAGACTACTCGTTCTCCCTTGTACTTGATATCCCAGAGTCTCATTCCCGAGTCTCGAGAGAATCCCCAGTAAAAGCTAAAGTCGAACCACTCGACGAATTGTGCATCTTCGTCGACGGCGAATCGTTGTCCTCCAGGTGCGATCGCTTGAGGCGGAGGTCGTTCATCGTACTTGAGCTCGGGTCCATCTCGATCGGTTCCAGTCCAGGTCGAGTTGGCTCCGTCGTTCCTCGTGGTGATTTCGATCTCTCCGTTCTCGAAAGCGTGCCGGCTAGAGAGAGCGAAAGGCGGAAGAGAAGAGAAAAGGGAGGGAGAATCAGCTTCTCAGATTTCGAAGTTTTCGAAGTGTGCGGAATTTCAACTTACAAATCTGCTGAGGTCGGGTAGTACACGCCGTTGTGCAGCCATCCTCCACAAGACCATCCAGAGGGATCACGGCCAGTGATGTCGAGTTTGATGTAAAGTCCTGACAAGGAGAAGAAGGAAATTCGGATCAGCAGCAGAATCGAGACAACGCTCCTCCTCTACTACTCTTCTCGGGTCTATGGGCTAGGAGGGGCCTTTTGCGTGCGGGGAGCAGGAGCATCCTCTCGAGCGGGTAAGACACGAAGGGATAGGCTCACCTTGAGGAAGGAGAGTTTCGGCATCGAATATGTTGGTCGGGATTGCCCAATAACCCCGCCACGAGATGGTTCGATTGTCCACGGATGTCCATAAGGGATCGATTCCGAATAAATCAAAGGCTTCGGTCTTGGCCCCTAGCAACGCCTCGACGATATCGTCCACCTCGCTGGTAATCGATGCGACGAATTCGTCAACTTTGTCGGCATCGGCGTCGTGATTCCGGATCTTCGACGTTCCTTGGGTCGTACGGAAGCCATAGGGTGCTGCTGTGGTGTTGGTAGAGATAGGAAGAGGTCCAACGAGG
Source organism: Sporobolomyces salmoneus (assembly GCF_050403485.1). Lineage (NCBI taxonomy): Eukaryota > Fungi > Basidiomycota > Microbotryomycetes > Sporidiobolales > Sporidiobolaceae > Sporobolomyces > Sporobolomyces salmoneus. The sequence goes on along the minus strand of NW_027481146.1, from coordinate 114,634 downwards.
AAATCTTCGAGGTAAGGTTCTTCGAATGCGTTGAACATAATACTGGCGACGGCGTATCGAGGAGGCGTCGTACTGTTCTTGTCGAAGTATGCGAGTGATTCGGTCTTGTTGGGAACGGCGAGGTCGACGACGGAGATCAAGTTGTCCCAGGGACCGGCATCGGTAGCGGCGGTCAAGTTGAGATTCGTTTGATTGTGGAGGAAAGAGACGACTGAGGCGGCTTCACTGTTGGTCGAAGTGAGAGAGTGCGTGAACGGAAGAGAGGGGAGAGGGGAGAGCGAGAACGAGGCGAGAAAATGAGAGAAAAGTAAAACTGGATCAGTCAACGATATTCTCGCACATTTGATGATCTCGAGAAACTGACTCAGAGGACAGAGGAGCCCAGATATTAGTCTTTGGTGCCTTCACGGTAGGAGTTTCGTAATGGTGGGAAGACGAGTTCGACGAGGCGAGTTGAACGGCGAGGTTGTTCAAAGGCGGCGCGACATAGTCAGGGAGGACCGGTCTCGAGCGTAGGGAGGGGTATCGAATAGAAGGAATCCTGTCAAGTCGAACCCGGTCAGATCAAATGGACGATAGGCTTAAGGGACAGAGACTTACTTTGGCGAAGGAGCTGCGAGAGCGCCGACGACGAGAGTCGCCAAACTGAAGGCGACCGCTTTCATCTTGCGGCGTGTTGGTCGAGGGTCTCGATTGTTGTCGAAAGGGGGGAGACGAGAAGAAGGAAAGAAACAGAAGCAACGAGCGGTTGAGCCGGATGTGAACCTCAACCTCAACGGAAGTTAGGTTTCTGGGGTTCAATCGCACTTTCTAGATAAGCGGCTATTGTCCTTCGAGCGACGGCGGCTGCAATCCTTTCCATGCGGAACCAGTTTAAGGGTACACGATTTAGCTTTTGCGGAGCTAGCTCGGGCGAGTAAAACTCTTTCTCGCCGTTCTTCCCACTCTTCGCGAATGCCGGAGCTCTGTTGCGCGGTACTTCAGCATGTTTGGCCGCCGAAGGTCTTGCGAGCTACGACCCGAGCCGAGCATCGTGAAGAGAGTCAGATAGTCGGAAAAATGGGGAGGATGAAGCGCGGAAGAGTACGCACGAACATCACGGCTGCAACGCATGGTCGTCGCTGTTTCGACGCATGTCTTCGTTGAGCTCGTACCGTCGCTCTCTGTGTCCGCCCCCGAGGCGTGCTTTGCTGAGAAAAATGTGAAGCCTTATCTCAATCGGCTTATCGTTGATACGAAGTCGTGGAATACGGGCTTTTGATTCCAGCGCTTCCTGTCGTGGGCGGAAAGATGTGAGTCGGTGTGTCACGGCCGGTAGCCATAGTCGCCGTCGGCAAAACCCCTTGCGAAAGATCGGATGGGGACGAGGAAATAGGGGTGATTTACGGACCAATTTTCACACGGAGTCCTGGCTGTATTTACTCACACTGAGCTGAGCATGATCCAGCATCCCGTGGGTAATCCGAAGCAAGGGGTCAGAAGGAAGGAGAGAGTCGCGGACGGTTTCTCATCTCAAATTGCACTTAACGACGTCGCTCTCTCAGCTTGATGGACATCCTCTAAGCAGCCAAATGACCAGCCTAAGCAACTCCACGTCACGTCAAACAGATCCCCAGTCACCTCGAACTCCTCACCGTTACCAAAGTCTCGAAGAGCTGTTTGAAACGCAAGGCTCGACGTCACCCCATTCCAGGCGATCAATACTGGGATCTCCAACATTGTTCATATCACGTAGTCGGCGCGAGAGTGGAGCAGGATCGATCGATAGGGCAGCAGAAGAGGGAGACAACGATGACGATCAGGTTGAACGACCCACAGACGACCAGGGCGGGACGAAACACTCGAGACTGAGTACGCTCAATATGATAAACCTCACGCTGGGTCTGGGAGGGGCTCAATTGGCGTGGACCGTCGAGATGGCGTGAGTTTTCTTTCCTCTTTCTCGCGAACGGTTCGAGTTTCGTAAATCCTGACCCTGTTCGTTTGATAGCTATGGAACGCCATACCTGCTGGAACTCGGGATTTCGAAACAAGGAACCTCGCTCGTCTGGATGGCTGGACCAATCTCGGGCATGCTCATACAACCTCTCGTCGGTTCGTTCCGCTCTGCTTAGCTCTTTCACCTGGCAGATAGGCTGACGAGTACTCTCATTCGACTGCAGGTGCTCTATCGGATGCTTCCCACTCGAGATATCGACGTCGTTTCTTCATCGCGCTCTCAGCTCTACTCATCATCGCCTCGACTTTGGTCGTCGCATTCGCGAAAGAAATCGCATCAGTCTTTTGCTCGCTCGGAGGAATAGGAGACTGGGACCCGGAAAGAGCAGGATGGGAACAGACGGTAGCGATTTGGATCGGGGTTGTCGGGTTCTACGTCCTCGATTTCAGTTTGAATGGTTTACAGGCGGCGATGCGGGTCAGTCCCGTCTCCGGTTCTGGATAATCTACTTTGTGAACGTGCTCACAAACTTGCTTGTAGGCTCTCGTACTCGATATCGTTCCAAGTCATCAACAAAACCAAGGGAACGCATGGCTCGGACGTCAAACGCACATCGCAAACATCCTCGGTTACCTCTGTGGTTTCTTCGATCTTGGATCCGTTCGTGCGCTCAAATGGATCGGAGGAGGACAGTTCAGGAGATTGGGAGTCATCAGTTGTCTCGTCATGGCGATCAGCGTTGGGATTACGTTCTTCACTCAAGAGGAGGAGAAACGCGCACCGAGTGAGGTCGAGACGGGAAACGCTTTGAAGAGAGTATTCGTCGATATCAAGGATAATATCAGAGATTTGCCGATCGAAGTGAGGAGGGTCTGCTACGTGCAGTTCTTCTCGTGGACTTCTTGGTTCCCGTTTCTCTTCTACGGGTGAGTCGTTTCCTGTCGTGACATCCGAGCTCTAATCTGACTATTGCTCTCTCGTTCAGTACGACCTACGTCGCCGAGTCTCTTTACGCCTCGATTCCAAAAGGAGAACCTCTCCCCTCAGCCGACGACGCGACTCGAGCCGGATCCCTCGCCCTCCTCATCTACGCCATTGTCTCCATCGCAGTCGGTACTTTCCTCCCCTACCTCACCACTCTCGGCGACACTTCCTGGGCTCGTCGACTCTCGTTCTCGACCCCCTTTGGTCGAACGACTCGCTGGATCCTCAGTTTGATCACGCCTCGGAATTGTTGGACGTTCGGATTATGGTCTTACGTCCTAGGGACGATCGGAACTTTCTTTGTGACGGGTCCGAAAGGAGCGATGACTTTCGTCGCGTTTCAAGGTATTTCGTGGGCTGTTACTTGTTGGGTTCGTCCTCGTTCGCTATCTCTAGCTATTCTCTTCCTCGATTAGCTGATTCGCGTCGACGATGAACAGGTCCCTTTCGCACTCGTAATGGAGTACATCCGAGAAGACGAAATCCCTTCTTCAGCACCTCCCCATTCCGGCCTCACTACTCCCTCTCAATCCCCGCCTCCGAGTTCTCCGTTTCCTTACTCCCGCCCGGCCCCCTTTCGCACTTCGAATCGTCAACAAAGTTTCATCAACCCTTATTCTCCCGTTTCTCCTGCTTCTCCTCGTTTCCCAACTTTCTCACGTCAAAATCAAACGGAGAGGAGTCCCCTGCTTCCCTCCTCTTCCCTTCACGAAAGACAACTTTCCTCCCGATCCGAAGAAACTTCTCGACTCGAGTCTCACTCCAAAACGGCGAACCCGGACGAACATAGTACTCCAAAAGGAGGTACCGTCCTAGGAATCCATAACCTCTCAATCGTAGTTCCTCAATTCCTCGTCGCTATCGTCTCGGCAATCATTCTCAAGATCACCAGCTCTTCTTCCTCTTCCTCTTCTGCGAACGTTTTCGCATTCGTTCGATTCTTCCTCGCGACAGGAGGAAACAGCTCAGGAGGTCCAGGAGAAGGAGGAGGCGGAGATGAAGCCTTGAGAGGATCAAACGATGTTGTTTGGGTTTTGAGATTCGGTGGATTAGCGGCGATTGGGGGAGCGATACTCAGTAGATGGATTGTTCCGCCGGTGACGGAGAGGGAATACGTCGCGAGAGTGCTATATGGTGAAGGATACGAGAACGGCGAGCGGGACGGAGTGTATGAACGAGGGAGGGAGGAAGGATTGCTTGGAGAAGAGGAGGAATATGATTAAGTTTTCGATTTTGTCTTTGTCGTTGTCAATAAGTTCTTCTTGTGTCTCTGTTGTCGACTCTGGTACCCGTGAAGCGAGAGCTTCAGAGAGCGATGTCTCTCTCTCTACGTCGGAGTGAAAATCTCGTAAAACTCTTCTTCGTTATTTCTTTTCACATCTCTTCAAGAACCCCGCATGCGCTCCTCTATTGAGCGACGAACAAACTCGGAGCCTGACTCCTCGCATGCATCGCGACGGCCTGAACCTTATCCCCCCATCCCTCTAACCTTTCTTTGAGCGTTTCAATTTGTTTACGATCCAATACTCGAGGTTGTACCCACGAGATGGTTACGGTTGAAGTGGGTTGATCAATTGTTCCTTTGATCAACTTTAATCTATATACCTCATCTTTAGCTGTCAGTACGAGCTCTCGAGGCAAGGAGAGAAGGGGGACGACAGAAAAGCTGGAAGAGAGGAGAGAGATTGGAGAGGAAAACGTACGCTAAAGCTTTCATAACCAAATGTTCCACTTCCTCTACCGGTACCTGCGCTTCCTTCGAAATGATCGCAAAAGGTAATTTTCGATCTTGAGTAGGTCGTTTGAAGACGGATTCGATCAGGGCGAGGAGACAAATTTTTTCTCGTAGGAAGGGGAAATGTTGCTGGAGGAATGGCTGCATCATCATCAAATCCTTGTCAGTGACTGCGCGAGGAAGGGAGCAGGGGAGGGGAGGACTGACTTCTTTCGAGGCGATTTCAGGAATGAGGGATTCGAATCTCGCGATATCTCCCGAATTGAACGCGAAGAGTAGGTTCCTCACTACCTCGAATTCAGTTCCAGTGAGGGAATCGAGGATTGGGTGCATGAGCTGTCATAACCTCGAACACGCATTAGATCTCCGAAATTGTCGAGGAGAGGTGAAATGCGTGCGAAGAGAAAGACTGACGAGTTCACCGAAATTGTAAATAGTTCCCAATAGAGCAGAGATCCCTAAATCGTGTGCTCGAGAAGTACGTTCCTCCTGAGTGAGATCTTTGTCGAGGTTGATGCAGGCGAGGTAGAGTAACGAGTTTTTGTAATAATCTGCGAATTCCGCTTTAGCCTACGAAAGACATCGGTCGAGTGTCAATCATCATACTCAGTACAGTCTCCGCAGAAGACAAGGCAAGAGAAAGAGCAAGGAGAGTGAGAGCGTACCTTCCAATAATCTCCGGAAACTCTATAAAAACTCGCATGAACCCCCAACTCGACGCTATCCAACCCGTTCAAAACTTTCTCACAACGATCCATCGCTTCTTTAGTTTCCTCGGCTTCTCCCAACAGTAATTTAAAGTGAGCTCTTTCCATCGTTACGAGGACGAAAGGTTCGAGAGTTGATGCGGAATCGAATTTAGAGATGAACGAGTCGAGGAATGAGACGGCGGCTGTACCCTCTGTATATACCCACATCGTTGGGATCATCCCCACAAGTAAATCATCAGCGGGAGAGCTCGAGAGAGAGTGAGAAAGGAGAGGAGGAGAGAGAGGAATGCGGGAAAATGTACCGGAATAAGTTCTCGCAACCGTCACGACGATCCCGGCCAATTTCAACTGATCCAACTTCGATTGGAAATCTTTGATAAACGATTCATAGAGATCGATACGGAATGGAGCGGAAGAAGGAACCGAGAAGAATGATTCCAGTGTTGCTGTTAATTGATACCATAACCTATCACGCATTCGATGGATCAGTACACTGGATTCATCGAGAGCACTAGGACGTCGCCCGGATCGAGCAGGAGAGGTGAAGACAGGGAGAGAGGGGGATTACGACTCTCTCCCTCATCAACTCGAGGCTTACCGGTTTGAATAAAACCTCTCGAAGGCTTGGTAGAAAGGTTTCAATTCTTGAGGTAGTTGAGGACTACTCAGTGCTTGCGCGAGGTACACTTGAGGCTCGGGTCGATCAAGTTCCATCCTGTTAACTTCTGTCTCTTTGGCTTGTGGCCGTTGGGGGTTCTAGTGCTTGATGAGGGGTCGAGTGGAGGGTGACTGGGGAGACTTGAAGTGTGTGAGTTTTATTGGTGCTGGATGAGTGAGGAGAAAGAGCGATGGATGAAACGACTCGTCATCTCCGTCGAAGACTCACTCTTTACGCTCTCTCTCTGAACGTACCATAGTCTCTATTAGCCTCTCGTAAAAGCTAGTAGCGCTTGCATCAACGAGAAAAAAACTCCGAAATTCGCACTTCGTATCAAAAAGTCAAGTGTCCATTTCGTTTACCAAGAGTACCATGCGCTAACCACAAAGAGAGAGAGAGAGAGACAGACCGAAGACACCACTAAGAGGACCAAGAAAACCCAGCGAGAAACGCGATGAAGAGAGGGAGGGATTAAAGAGTGGGAGGGAGAAGAAAACTGGATTGAGAGTGAACAAACAACAATAATGATGGAGAGGATGAAGAGCGACGGAGAGAGATAGAGGTAGAAGTGAAGGAATTACGAAGAGGGGGCGAGAAGAGGGCGAAACGTCAAAAGAACCCGAGGGCAGGGGGAAACGAAAATTGATTAGTCGTTTGAGAGGGAGAAAGAAGAAGTCGTGACGTTGAAGGTGAGGAAGGTGAGAGTAGGAGTAGAATGCGACGAGTCCAAAGAGGAAGAAGGCGAGAGAGAAACCGAGAAGGGTATTAGAAAGATTGTCGAAAGGGGAATTCGAGTAGTGGGTGATTGATTTGATAGTGCAACAGAATAGAGAGTAACGATTTGATCGAGTCGAGTCGAGAGAGAGATGTGGGGTATAATCGAGTGTTATTGCGAGGAGGCGAGAGAGTCGAGAGCGAGAGAGGGAGAGTTTAGGCGTTCCACCTCTTTTGTCTTCGAAGTTTCGCTCGAGCCGTGATGGTTGATCCTGCCGCTTCTGTCGCTTCTGAAGGACTCAACCTCGATACCGTGATACTTCCACTGATGGTCGTCGCACTTCCAGCTGGAATTGGTAAATTCCCGGTCGAAGCGAGAGTCGTTCCACTCGCCGGGGAAGGGATCGTCGTGAGCGAGTCTGTCGCTGTCGATGATTCGGAATCGGTTGCGGTTTCGGAGTCGGAGGAGGAGGAGGAAGATTCGTCGGATTGAGGGTGTTCAGAAGTGTAGGAAGAATAAAGGGAAGAAGGAACCACGGTCCCCGTTGTCGCACTCCCAGTTCTCGTTCGACTCCCGGTACGTGATCTTGATCCTCCCGATACCATTCTAGATGAACTCGCCCTCGAAGCGGCGGCGTTCGCGGCGTGTCGACTTCGTTCTGATAATCCAACTCCTAATCCAATCGCGAGCGCGACGGCGACGATGAACGCCGCGAGGATCCCCAATGGTAACGGTCTCAAGAACCAGGGTCTCCGTCTCCCAGTCTTGGCGGTCGTACCGGACGAACCTCCTCCTCCTCCTCCACCTGAAAGATCAAACTCCTTCCCTCCACTACCCGGTAATCCTCCCCCGTAACTCGCTCCAGTTGTCGCGCCTAATGGTAATCCGACTCCTGCTGCTGCTCCTACCGGTGCTGCTAACCCTGCACTCGAGTACTTTTCCCGTGTTGCGAGTAACGAATCTCCATCTCCTCCTGCCGCATCACTCAGAGTTCCCGCTCCTCCCCTCGGTCTCGCGTTCAATAATTCAACATCGTAACCTTCCTGTCTATCTCGTTCTGTTAAAGGGATCGCGGCCGTTTGTGCGAGGAATGGGTCTTCGGGATCTTGGCCGCCCGCCGAGGCAACAGCATTCGAAGGAGGAGGAGGAGGAGTTGTAGTTGTCCGTGGCGGCGAGATTGAACTACGAGGAGTCGTCGCCATACGACCTTTCTCTCTGTCTCTGTACAGGGGCTTGGGGTTCGTTTTTTTGGGTGGTCGAGAGAGTTGGTGAGAAGGGAATGTCTTGTTTTTTGAAATCGACTGCTTCTCTCTCTCTCTCTCTCTCTCTCTTCTTTTTTCCCGCGCAGCTTCAACCTGCTCAAACTGCTGAGCTGCTTCTCCGATTGACAAATTCGTTAGTTCTCTTTTTCTTTCTAACTTTGGTGATTCGTTTCTCTTGTCTTCCCTCACTGCCTCTCTCAGCCGACGGTATTCGTGCAGGCAGTGCAATGTCCTCTTCGATTGAGTTGACAGAGGACCTTTGCGCGAATTGGCTGAGGGATTTAGTTGCGCACCTACCCTTCCGCACTTCGAATTCTCTCATCAACCTTCTCGCCGACCGTCTCTCCAGTTTTTTCATTGTACAAGTTCCGTAAGCTTCCTTTCCTATTTCGATGTTCTACTGTACAACACCGACACCTGTTACGTTCGTAAGCGAAACGAGGCGAAAGAACGATCTTTCTTCGATGTTTTCCCAAGTCGTAGAGTTTTCTTCTCGTTCTTCTTGCTCCAACTTTCGTCGAACAGGATTGAAATTTTCCTCTTTGACCCCGCTGTTGATTCAATCAGAGGCTTGGGAGCATTCTGTAGCTCGGATTGACAAGTTGAGTGAAAGTGATCGAAGAGGAGTTTGCGCTTTGAACGACAGTTTTATTTTCTCCCTTTCGCAAAGGCAGAGAGCAACGACCTCGAGAATAAGACATACGGATTGAGATGCATTTGAAGAGGGATGGAGCACTGCGCTAAGAATGTGATTGATACAGCCGCGATAAATGGGATAAGGTAAGAGAGAAGTCGAGGCGAGGGAAAGAGACAAGTCTCTTGATACGCAATGTTCGAGTCGTTTGACGCTTAGCAGACAGCGTGAGTCTATTGAAAGGTCAGGCGGTCAATGACTGAGTCAACAAAAGAGCGGAAGAGAGACAGAGAGTTGCGTACCTTTCCGTGCGAGGCGCGAAGAGAATGGTTATCGTTTCCGTGAGGACGTTGCCTACAACGATACGTGTCAGCACTACACACATAGAATCAAAAACAGGGAGAGAATCGACTTACTTCTTCGAGCGTTGCGCAGGGTGATGAGGGTTCTTCTCCTCTTTTCCTTGATTCTTACTCATGTGAGCTTGAACTTCACGAGGTGCGTTCTCAAAGAAGTGAACCTATGTTTGAGCGAGAGTCAGTTTCAATTTACGTCGATGGCGGGAAGAGGTGGCGAGAAAGCGAAACGCACGGCTTCTCGCAAGTCGCGGAGGAAGATTTCCGCACGAGATTTGCTGAAATCTTCACGAATAACAGCTCGTAAGACCTTGAGCTGTACGATTCGGAACTCATTAGCCGATCGCACAAGTTTACGCAAAAGTGAGGAAAAGGTGACTCACGTCGTGGACTTTCGGAGGAAGGGAGTAAGCCGGAAGGATCCAATTCCTCTGACGCATGTGAGAGGCGATCGCGTACTCGTCGTACCCAATATCCTTCTTCTTGATCTTCCAAGCGACGAGAGGGAGTCCTTCCTTCGGTTTCGAACTGATGATTTCGAACAATTCTCCATCGCCAATCTTCGGGATCTCCTCTGCGAGCCATGCAGCGGTGTTCGTGAGGTTCTCCATGATCGCGCGGTAGCCGTTTTTGCCAAGGCGGAGGAGCTGATCTGCGAGTGGAAACGTCAAATCGAGCGTTTTTCAAAATCCAAAAGTGGTATCTCACACTCTCGAGCGACGACCTGTACATCCGACTTGCAACAGGTGAGAGCGTAGGATTCCTGCGGAGCACCCGAGTCTGTAGTAGGCGAAACTCAGCTCCGAATCAAGTGATCTTACAAAAATTTGAAGGTAAACTCACAATCGACGGTGAAAATGAGGTCGTCAGGTAGGAGATCTTTGTTTCTTCATAGCTGAGCTGAGCTGAGCTGAGCTAATCGCCGACGACCTGTGCATAGAGTCAGAGAATTGGGTTAGCGAGTTCATGAGAGAGTGCTTCCCTTCCTTCGGTCATGCAGGTTCCACCTCTCCTTGTAGCCACGCCGTGAAACAGCACTTTGAATCTTATTCCAGGTCCTTGCCAAGCTATCGAGAAGAGAACTCACCTCGTAATCAGGCTTCAAGAAATCTACATCTTTCCGATGCGTTCTTATCTTCCAAGCTGCTGGAGGAGGCTCTAAGCATTGTGACAAGGTTCCGATGGCTTCTACCTCTGATACATTTGTGTTTGTGTTCGTGAACAGCGAGAGAATCGGGATCTCGAATGAACCGATCGGTGTTGCTGACTTGCGCGAGTTCGCACAGCATTGAGGGGCGGACGGATGGCCTATTGGAGTCCTTTTGCGTGATATAGGTTTGAAAGAGTGCTGGCCGAGAGATGTGGAGGGAAGCTCGCAACTTGGCGGAATTTCCCACTCGCGATTTTCTCTTTCGCTCTCTCGACTTTTCGATCTCAACCTCTCTTGCTTTTTGAAGTCAAAAGCGAGCCAAGCACCAAGAGAGACTACTGGTGCTTAACAAATTCGAGTACTTCAGATACCTCCCGAGTCCTCTTTTTCGCGAGAACTTGATTTTCATCTGGGTTCTCTCTTTCTCGAAGCCTTCCCTCTCTCTTCGTTAGCTTTCTGACATGGAAGTACTAACAGGTATTGCGTTCGTAGCATCAACAGACAACAGAGAAAGCTTGAAACACACCAGTCCACCGTTATCGTACAAAACCGAAAAGAGAAGCGACGAGATCAACGTTTTCCAGTTCCACCTTTCTTCTTGTCTTTCTTCGTCGAAGGAGTAGGATTTTCGTCCGAATAGATTTTGACAGCTTTACTTTGCGTGAGTTTGAAAGTAAGTTTCGCAGAGTCGTCGGAGCCGAAGAAAGTGGGTATTTTGGGAAGTTGTTCGACGGTAGATTCTCCCGTTTTCGAAGCGAGTTTCTTCGAAGTGGATAAAGTTGGATAGGCAGCTTCCAAAGCGGCCAATTTCTCGAAGACGACCTCCGCCTCCGACTTCGGGTAAGATTGTCTAATTTGGATCGAATCGATGAATTCTTGAGTAATTTCGAGACTTTCCGCGGTACGACGTTTTTCCACACGTTCTTGAGCAGCAGTCCATTGTTCCTATGAAGCGAAGAATATATCAGAAGGGGTCAGCTTTCGCGAGAAGAAACGAAGAGAGCTCGAAACTTACGCGGAGAGTAGAATACTTCATGCCCTTGAGGAGCTCATCGAAAGTTGCTTTCAACTCCGATCCGATATCGTTGCCCTTGTCGTACCCATCCTTGTTCGGAGCTACCCACCTGAGGAAGAGATCCCTCTCTGGACCCGGAAGGACCTTTGCACTGATCCTCTTTGGAGCTCCCTTCCCGTCTACACGGCCTGCAGCAACGTACTCGTCGAAGCGTTTTTCCGCGAGGAGATCTAGTTGCTTGTTGTGTTCTTTTTTGACGGATTCTAGCAGGAGAGTGAGGAAAAGGGGAATGGATTAATGACGGAATCGTCAGTTCTCGCTTCCGCGCTTATTCGACCTGTACCGCGGAAAGGGAACTCACTAGTCCTGGGAGCGATCTGGTTAGTCTTACTCTTCTTCTTCTCTCCGTCTTCAACTACTTCAACTTTCGATTTCTTCGGTTCTTTCTTCTCGATCTCTTTGTCCTTCTTGACAGATTTAACCTTGGGCATGTTCTATACCTAGATGCAGAATCAACAGTCAGTCTAGTTCTCAGCCTCTACCAATCAGAAACCGCCCAAAATCCCCACTTCGAAAACCCGGATGTACACCGCCTTCTCCGTTATGGTTGAGCGATTCTAACCCAGTAGAAGAGTGAAATGGGAGGCATTGGTTACTTACTCGAGCGAAGTTGAGTTGAGAAAGATCGAGATTCGAGAGTCGAGAAGGAGGGAGAAGTTCGAAGTCGGGAGTTCGAAGTCGTCTCTCTCCGAATCGCGCTCTCTCGCGTTTCTTCCCTCTTTCCCCTATCGCTCTCACATCGGATTCACCATGCAGCAAGGTTAGCAACTCCTTGGAGACCTGTCCTGGTTCAGAGCTGAGTCCCTCTCTACTCCTTGAACTTGTTCAAACAGGCTCATCGAAAGATCATTCGAATCCGATTCCCTCTACTTCATCTTCGACTACCGCTGCACCAATCACCTCGGAATCGATTTTGAGAAACCTTGTACCTGCACCTGATTCCTACCTCGATAAAATCACTCATGACATCCGAAACCAAGTGAGTTTCTTTTCCTCCTTGTCTTCGTTTTTCTCTCGCAAGCTAATCCGATCTCCTTCGAGCTTACAGCTCGCATCGTCTCCCGAACTACAAGCCTTGTTGAAGGACATTTTCGAGGACACCGGCGGGAAGGAGGACCCGTGCACTGCTTCCAACTACCGAGACGATCCAGAAGGAGTGGAGATGGATCGACAAGTGAGGAAATCGCTTCTCGTCGCTGTCCTTGGTCCGACTCTCCGTTACGGTTCGGACAGCGGGGATTGGTACGCAGAGGGTGCAAATCGCGAGGGAAACGGTCTGTATTGGGACAGCAACCGATTGAACGAGGTTTTACGAGGTTGTCCGGAATTAGCTGGGAAGGGAGCGAAGTTGTTGACTGATTACCAGGCGAAACTCAGGAGGGCTAAGCAGAAGGATAGTAAAGCGTTCGCTGAGTGGGTTGTCGCCTGTCGAGCTGGAGATAAGTCTGGAGATTTTGTTCCAGAACACGATTGGTTGTGAGTTTCTCTTCTTCTTCTTCTTCCTCGACATCGAGCACTAATAGAAGACATTCGCCCGCAGAACCGAGATGTGTTCGAGGACCGCCGTTCAAGCTTCGATTTTCGCTCAATTCTCGAAGGACGGTTATTCGATTCCAGGACTCGGCTTCAGAAGGATCGAACACAATATGGATGTCATTCTCTCTGAACCGACTCTCAAACCGGTTCTCGAAGCATGGACTCGCCGAATTGCTCCTTGGTTCAGTTTTGTCGTCAACGCGGACCAGGTGAGTTTTGTTTAGCTCTCTACTCGATGAGAGTCTAGAACCAGACTTACCTGGGACTCAATCGTCTGCTGCAGCTCGTCGTCACAGTTGATCACGATAACTGTGACCAAATCGCGTCAGACCTCGAAGACGTTCGAGAAGGTATCTTAGGGTTTGCCGACAAGGTGATTAGAGCGTTTCTTCGAATAACTTCCTCGGATCCCGAAAACCTGACACTCCTCGATGCATAGTCCGCCCCTACCACATTGCATCAACTCAATGCTCCCGATTCGAGGGATCCGCAAGGTCGGAGTTTTATGCGAGCTGTGACCGACTTGATCAAATCTCAAACTCTTCGACCGTTTGCTTTCGCTGGACGTTTGACTCCTGAAGCCTCTGTTGTGAGTGCAGCGAGCCTCGTATCTCTCCTACCTACTACCAAAAACTGATTGTTCCTCCATCTCGCAGTTCGTCTTGAAATCGACTCATCGAAATTTCGATCGTTCAGAAGAAAACGCCGATTTCGTACAAGTTATTATGTTTGAAAGGAATATCGCTCGTCTCGCCGGCTTAGAGTACGAGTACAACACCGAGCTTTTGGCAAGTGCTTCTTCGATCACGGAAAATGCTCACGTGAGTCTCACTTGCCAATCAAAGACCCACTTCGAGCTCCAGCTGACACAGAGCTGAACGTCCTACAGGTCCCGCTCACTCGCGCTACAGAGGAACTCAATGTACGCTGGTGTTCCTCTCGCGACGCGCTCAAATTCGCTGAAAGCTATCGTACTTCACTAGTCCTTTGCCGAAACGATTACCGCACATCTCTCGTTCTCTCTCGCTAGACTCACTGATAGTCGCGGCCGTTCGTCGATTCAAGCTCTCAAGGGCTTCAGGCGAGCGAAATTGTTCCTCGGTACGTAATTTCAGTTCAATCGCCGGCGTTCTCTAACTTCCAGGGCTGACATCTTTCGTTTCATAGAGGGCAATACTCCTTCATTCTCTATGTCGTCGACTACACTCGAAGAAGAAGAAGAAGAAGAAGAAGAAGAAGAAGAAGAAAAAGAAGACGTCAAATCCGAGTTCGACGGAGGAAGAAAGTATCTCGCTATACTCAAAGGCTTCAAATTGTATGCGGGAGATCTGGTATCGGGTACTGGAGCTAGTTTAGCTGCCCTCGACAGAAGTATTGCCGAGGTGAGCTCTTACCCTCCCCCGCTCTTCGAAATCAAACTGAGAATTCGTATCTCGGTTTCTACTGGTTCAGTTTGAGAGGAAACAAGCCGAACGCCGCGCCAACCCCAACCAACCTACTTTCGTTCCGACCGATGACATCAAGGGAGCGCTTTCTCGAACTCTTTCGGCCGTCGAGAAAGAAATCGAAGAAATCGTCTCAGATCCTCACGGAACTCAAGTGCTACTCGCTGCCCTCGAAGAGCTCAAGTCCATCCCCAAAGGAAAGAACCTTTCTCTCTCTGAGGCGATCGGACATGTTACTCGAGGCGAGGTTAGTCACAATTCCTCTTTTGCGACTCTTTTTTGAACGCTCGAACTAATTCGGATCGAACCGACCGCTAGGGTCGTATCTGGAAACACCGCGACCTACTCGGAGATGCCCTCTTACCGATTACCGAAATTTTCGTCAATGGACTCGTTCTCGCGTTTAGAATGAAGACCGCTGGTTTCGCCGATCTCGTTTCCGAAAACTCTGCTCGCTCTCTCCTCGCTCGCTTCTCGTTAAGCGCTTCTCAACGTTCGGTTATTGATGCTATCATGATGGATTTGAAAGGAGCGATAATCATCATTGAAGTCTACACTACCAAAGTGAGTTTGCGCGATCGCTTCAGCATTGGAGCAGAACCGAACTGATTCGTACGCGCGAATTTAGGGAATCTCACACAAGACTTCGTCGTGGAAAGACAGGACGGCTCTCGGAGATCCTATGTGGGCGACTAGGCTCCTCGAAGCCACGAACTACGAATGTATGATGAAAGCGGTTTGCGGCAAGAAGGTCGAGTTTGAATTGGGACAACGTAAGACGGGAGAAGACGAAGAGTAAGCTCTGCGAAACTTCTTCGACTTCAATCATTGACTGACCAAATTTTCCTGTTCTTTCGGAACAGTTGGGAAAAATACGCCTCTTGGTTCGTCATCAGACGTCGTAACCCGATTCCCCTCGGGGACAACTTCGACCGAGCTTCATACTTCGACTGTTTGTCGTGTATTCATTCGTGAGTCTTTCCTGCTCGACGAACATCTGAGCCTAAGCTCATCCTTTCATTGTCTCTTCCGCAGGAGAACGTATTCGCCTGGTGTCGCCGTCGCTCTTCTTCGTCTTTGCGGAATCGGCTATGGAACTTGTAAGGCCTCTCGCGGTAAGGTCTTCGGTGTCATCGGAGCGCCTTGCTAGTCGGAGAAATCCTTTGAATGGGTTTGAAAATCGAAAGTACTGTTGAGTAGAAAATTTGGCACAAGTTCAATACTAGTCGCGAAGAGTGGTATAATGAATCGGTTCTCCGTTTTCGTTGTCTTTCGTCTCTGTCTCCCGCCGTCGTCGTCAAAAGAAGAGATTCGGTGCGCTTTCATCGATCCCCTTGCTAAGACCAACTTTCCACGCTCTCGCATTTCTATGTTGAGACTCCCGTTCTCGCCCTCGTCTCACGCATCCCTCATTACAAGATATAGGAGCCGACAAAATTCCGGCGAAGCGAATTCTCGAAGTTGAGCTTTGACGAACTCTGAACTTCTCCCTCTTCTTCTCGATGTTCCTTGCGTGGCGCTGTTCGCCTCGACTTCTTCATCGTCACCACTTCCTGACTCTGTGTGAGCTTTTGCGTCGCCGACCTCTTCGCGGTGCTTCTAGCGCGAGACCTGCTCGGGACTTACCTCGGGCGGAAGTCGACCTTGATGCTCTACCAGGCGAGAAGACGTAATAGTAGACAGTTTGGGGCGCTCGGCACCGACCGCGTGAGTCTGAGAGTGGAAGAGAAAGCGCCTCCTTTGAGGAGTTGCAAAAGCGAGATCTTCGGTCGAGGCGCGAATAAGTTATCGACACCAACCTCTCATAGACCCATTATTGGTGCGAAGGTAGATGGTGTACTCTCTCCCCTGGAGAGATACCCGTCTACAGAGGAGTCGACGACAAATTCCGGAAGACCATTTGGAGAAAGAAATGACTCCAGGAAGGAAACGGTTCAGCTCTCAATATGAATCTATGAACACTGTTGTGACTCCACTCGTTACAAAACCGGCGACTCTAGACACTACAGCTGGAAGTTCAAACACCTCACTGCAACCGCTCAGAGTTTGGAAGATTTACTCAATCCTTTCGTACCTCCGCTTCTCCTCGGCTCTTTCCCTTTCATCGTCCCGATCTGCTCCTCCTCCTCAGACGAACTGATTTCGATCACATCGACCTCACCAACTTTCCTTTTGCCGGCATTTTGCACTGATTTCTTTTTGACGACCGTTCTCTGTTTCGACAATTTCGCGGTAGAGGTAGCAGGAGAAGTTGAAGCTGCTTTGGGGGATGAAGACGGGGAAGAAGACGACGAGGAGTAAGGGGAGGACGATTGCTCGAAGGAGACAGGTTTGGTGGTGGAAAATTTTCGAGGAGTGGCGGACGCTTTCTTCTGCTTGGCCGACGGTTGAATGTTCTTACGTCCGACGGAACTTGATCCTTGATCTTCTGGTCCGGACGAAGTGCTGGAACCATCCATCGCGTCATCAGAGTCTGACTTGACCTTCGCTTTTCCTTTTCCCTTTCCCTTTTTTCCCTTTCCTTCTCCTCTCTTCGCCCTCTCTTTCAATCCGGGACCATATTTAACGTTCGTGGTCGATCTGACTAGTGTCGGGACTTTGGGTAAGCCGATAAGAGGACGATCATCACTTTCTTCAGCGCTTTCGAGGTTGAGCGGTGGTTCCGTTGAATTGCTCCCGTGAATCGCTTCGTCCAGTTCCATCTTCTCGGCGTCGTTTCCCACTTCCATATCTCCTCCAGCCGGCTCCTCCATTTGTACATCTTCTTCTTGGCCATCTCGTCGCTGATTCTCATTCGCTTTCGTTGAACTTTCGATCTCCTTTCCTTTCCCTTTCCACCTGACGGAGCTCGATCCACCTCCTCCTTCTTGTTCTGGAGCTTGAGAGGAATAAGACGTCGACAACCTATTCGTGTTCGAGGAAGAAGAGATGCCAGGCGCGGATGACGATGCTCCAGCAGTCGGAAGAGAAGGGAAAGAAGCAGGGTTTCGTCGTGAGGAGGTTTCGTTCGGAGTAGCAGCCGTTGACCCTTGACTGTTCCCGGATATGGGTGCAAAAAGGAAGTCAGTCGCGAGAGAGGTGTAAGACGAGAGGATTTGCAAAACTCACGTTCGATCAAACTGTTCCTTAGCATCCAATTCTCCCAGTACCCTTTGAATGAGCTTGATTAAAGTACCCCAATCCCCATCATCTCCTTTACCCGCTGAGAATCGTACGATGATAGCTTGAAGTCGATGTAGGGTTGCGAGATTAAGCGTAGCACCGAGGGGTGAGTCTGGCTGGGTTTCGACGAGTTTTGAGAGGAGAGCTTCGGTGGAGACCGCTTCGTCGCATAGTAGATCGACCAGAACGGTGAACTCGGTGGTTGCAGAGGTGGAAGAAGAGGAGGAAGAAGTGGGAGCGAGAGGAGGACCGGGCAGACTTGAGACGCGATCCGAGAGCGCCTTGAATAAACTGATGAATACTTCTTTGCTTGTCGTTGCCATGATTCGACAAAGTTGTGTGTTGTGAGGAAGTGGAAAGAGAGAGAGAGAGAACTGACGCCGCGAGGAAAAAAAAGGTTCGAATTCCGGAAATCTACAACTCGATCGGTCTCTTTGCCCTGCGGTTTACCCTGGGCGACCAAACACAAGAGCTTGATTGGAGATCCAGAAGAAATAGGACCTCCGTACGAGGGAAGAAATAGCAAATTTGCTTGTCTCTCACTCGCCGACTGCCGCATTCAAACTTCCATCAGTTTCAAGGCGAACATCAAGGTCAGCGAATGATATTAGCAGCACAACAGTCCTGAGGAGATGATATCAAGTTCGTCATAAGTCAAAGGAGTGTTGTAACAGAAGGACACATGAATCTACTCGACCTCCTACAACTCGAGCGAGATTCCTAGCTGCTTCGAGACACTACTGGACAGCCAGAAGAGCTTCGATAGAATCAGTGATGCTGTAGAATACGTCGAGAAAGCACATGAAGGAAACGAGAACTGACTGAAACGACCGAAACGTCTGCGAGACTGACATTGAAAACTATCGAGCTGAGTCTTGCAACCTAGCGAGACGCTCAGGACAGACGATGTACTTGACGTATTCGGAGTAAGCTAGCCTTTGAACGAAATAGTCAGCTTCGTGCGAGCAGCAAGCAGACGCAAAAAAGAACACGAGGAGACCCGACTCACCAGTGTTGCGCGAGAAAGCTGCTAGTTTCGCAAAAGTCGGAGAGTCGAAACATCTAGAGCCTCGCCCATTGCTTTGTCGAGGAGGGCTTCCGTACTCATGCGGCACGTTTGACGCAAGATTGTCGATTTGTCCCATCGCGAAATAGTCTTCAAGGTTGCTCTTCGAGAAGCTGTACGGCACAGGCGTCTCGGCTTGGCTCTCGTTCAGGGTTGTCTGTCGAAGAGAAGAGTTTTCAGCCGACGTCGAAACGAAATTGTCAAATTGGATTACTCACTCCGAAAGAAGCGAAATCGAGAGCAGGGTCGTCAATTCTTGAGCTCGTCTGATCAACACGCTCCTACGTATCAGTATCGATTCTTACCGAGGCTAAGATCCTTTCTGTTCCACGTTTCTCGGAGTTTCGAGACGTTTCCTGAGGCGAAAGGGTGAAAAGGAAAGAATGTTGACACACCTGAAACGATGTGGGCAGGGACCTTGCATACTGTGGTAGTGCGAAGCAAGGCGAGCCAGGCAGGATCGACGTGGCGACGGCCCCAATTCTCGATTCACGTTTCGCTGCTTTCTGGACTGAAAGCCGAAAACGATCAACTCTCAAATTTACGAGTAGCATAGATCTGCATGTAAAGGTAAGTTCGGGGGCGACAGCGTCAACAAATCTCTCAACTGGGCAGGAGAAGCGATTACCGACTTACGAAACTGTTCGACTCTACAGGTTTCGACAGGAGGAGAGATTTGACTCCGAGAGTAGATCCGAGGGCGACTTCGTGAGAGGGGCGCGTATCGACCATAGTGTCTGAGGTTGTGTCCTGAGAGCGACTCGAAGAAGGCGTTGAGCGGCATACGACCAGAAGAGACGAGCTGGAGGGCGTCAACTTGAGAGGGATTCGTCAGGAGAGAAGAAGCTTGCGGAGGTGACGCGTGCGGTCGGAGGAACGCGCTAGAGCGTATTGATCCAGTCGATGCTGTGCTAGTACGTCGAGATTCGGACGGGAAGGAGGGACGAGTTGGAGCAAGGAGCGATTTCGCCGGAAAGTTTGAGTTTCTCATTCCGCTACTCCTCCTGCTTCTGAACTCCCGACTACCCGACAGCCTACCGTGCTGACCGGTCTCGGAAACTTGAACCGCCCCAAAACTCAAGCCCTCCAACCAACTCCCATGCAACACCAGGACTCTCCCTCTTCGCTTCTCGAATCGCCGCTTCCGCAGATGTCCAGCCTTCAAGTAGATTAACCAGCCCCAGCCAAAGCAAGGCAGGAGGAAGGAGAAATTCAAAGAGGTCTGAATCGCTTCATCTGGAATCGATCTCTGTGAGTCTCTTCTCTGCCAAAGGCTGCCGTTCGAAGCCTGGAAACGTCGGAGGATTGTACTCGAACGCAGAAGTGAGCGTTGATCATTCCTGTGATGCTTCAGGATTCCCACAGGGACTGGTTCGTTCAAGCGAATCTTCGAGAGCGGAGAACAGGGACAAAGAGCTAAAGAACATCATCGATCGGGTCGTACCTTCAAGAGGATGTACTCGGTTAGTAGGAACATGTCGTGTCGGAGCAGAAGGCGATTCGGAGTTTGGTCAAAATTGGGGGACATGTTAGAACGAAATGCGTCGGTACTGTCTTCGGTGAGTACAACTCTCTCCCTCTCCGATGGAGTAGGTGTATGCTAGGTCGCACACGGAAGGGTAGTTCTCACATTTCCCATTCAGCATTCAGCACTCTGTAGTCGAAATCGGTAAACTCAGTTTCGCTCCCCAACTTTGCTCTCAATGCGCTCTTCTAGGCCTCTCCGTTCGATCCATTCTCCTTCAATCTGGAGCCAATCTCTATCGCCGTATCCTTCGTCACCTGCGAGA
Source organism: Sporobolomyces salmoneus (assembly GCF_050403485.1). Taxonomy (NCBI): domain Eukaryota; kingdom Fungi; phylum Basidiomycota; class Microbotryomycetes; order Sporidiobolales; family Sporidiobolaceae; genus Sporobolomyces; species Sporobolomyces salmoneus. Next base: position 94,417 of record NW_027481146.1, on the reverse strand, counting down.
TCTTCCTCTTCGCATTCGGTAAATACAGGAAACTCTTCACTCATCTCCTACTCGTCCACTCTACCTCCCTCCCACCTTCACCACTCCATTCCGCGTCCGACTCCCCTTTCGCGAAGACCTGCAATACTCTTCATTCGTCTCTCCCAAGTCCTATTCTCCTACCCTTCCAATCCGCACTTCGTCCTTCTTCAGCGCCAACAAATACTGTATGGACGATAGAAGTGAATATGGAAGGGTAGTTCCTTCGAGAACGGGATAAGGAAAGTGCTGCAGTGACGATTACGTTCGTTGGTTCAGCGATCATCGAGGAACAATCATGAGAGCGGTGAGGGGGAGAAAGAGGATGATCAGTTGAGGTGAACAGTGGAGATGGAAGGCGACAGTGAGGGTGGCGTTTTAGATTAGCAAGCGAGCTGGGAGAAGGAAGAAGTGAAGATGTTTAATCGATTCCCAAACCTTCCGACCCACAACGTCGGTCTCTGACTCTCCGCTACTCGAGGAGAGAAGTTCGTGCGAAGCCCGTAGTAGCAATTGCAACAAGATTGGACTCCAAACGTGCTGCCATCGATTCCCTCGGAAAATCGATCACAGTTTGCGGCTTTCTCGAAAACGCAGTGAACGGCAGCCGACATGACGATGTTGGGCGAAGAGAAATCTTTTCCAGCTGCCTTGCGAGCGAGCTTCCAACGACGTTTCGCGGCGAGTACCGCCAACATGATCGCTTCGGACGAACCGACCGTCGATACACCGAGAGCTTCCGCATTTTCGTCGTCGAGAGGAGCGTTGAAGAGCCTTGCGATCTGATTGACGCAACGACTTTCGAGTTCGGCGACGGCAGGGTACTCCTCCTGTATACACGACTCGTCAGCGGTCGAAAAGCGATGCAGGAAAACGAGAACTGACGTGGTCGATCAGATTCTGCGAGGCAAAATGAAAACTGTGAGCAGCCTGACAAAGTTTTCAATAATCCGGTCGAAGTAGAACAGTTCCGCACCTTTGACATATTGTCCATCATCAATTGCTCAGCCTCGGGTTCCATATAAGTCGTAACGAACGAGGCCAAGTTGGTCGAGGGATTCCCATCCATCAAAAGTTCGTCTCGTACGAACCTCGCCGCCATGCGAGGGTCCATTTCTTCCTCGTTCATCTCGAACCGCTTAATCCCTGCGGCGGCTGAACCATAGATCGTTGAGGAGAGTGCGTGAACATCCGAGCCGTTTTCAGTCTGAATCGAACGAGCAGTGAGCCGTTAGTCAGCGGGTCGGCCCTTGTCGCCGTAGGAGATAGTAGATCGAGTGCTCACATGTACACGAGAGTTTGCGGCAACTGAAGCGAGTCGACTCCTGGTTGAAATCGTTCATCATCGTCATTCAACAAATCCCAAAACGTCAGCTTTTACTACAGGAATTGCTCATAAGAGGCTGGGTAGCAATACGTACATTTCTGCTGCGTGTGCGAGTACGAGACTTGAGGTGGTGTGAAGAAAGTGAAGTAGAGGAAGTCGACCGAACGCGAGGGCGAAATTTCTGACGAGTCGACCCCGACTTCTCCTCGAAATCTAAGCTTGGATCAACGAAAGTTGCAAATCTCAAATGAGAGACAGTCGACACGAGCTGCGTGGTTGCCGATCGATCAATTGTCTGCGCGAAAAAATTGTCGAAATGAGTTTCGCAAGTCCAAGCTTCACATCGTCCGTTCCGTTCATAACGACAACGGCGAGCGAGAAGGGCGCCGCATCTTTGCAAACAGAGCTGAAGAGGGCGCTCGGGCGCTGCAAGGGGTGAGATTGCGACAAAATGAAAAAAATAGAATCGAAATGCGAAATACGAAAGGTTGGAGAAGTAACAGAGAACGAGAATGCCGCACAGCGGTAGATATGTAACTAAGAAGGATAGGCAGTGGTACTGAGCAATCACAGAGGAAACAGCCTCGAGACAGCTGGGAAAGATGGTGGAGAAGGAGTATTAGGGCCGTGCGAAATCGAAAGAATTGGGCTCGAATGAGGTGGGTAAGGTAAGGATGGGAAATGGGGATGGTAGATGGTAAAATAAGATAGATGTTGCAAGGAGGAGTTTTGGTGAAGGGTTGATTAGTAGCGATAAGGAAAAAGCGGTATCGAGAGATGGTGGAGAAAATAATGAGATGAGAGAGAGTCGATGAGGATATGCAATGCAAATGTACCTATAGACAATAAATAGCGACGAATGCTCCGGCGGCGGCGAATAATGCGGATCCAGTCTTGGTGAAGACGATGTTTGAAGATGCAGCAGCGTTTGAAGGAGTTTGCGAGGAGGAAGTTGCTGAGGGGGATGAACCGGCTGAAGCTGCCGAGAATGATGAGCCGACGCTCGACGAAACTCCTCCTCGAGATGAAGCGTTTCCTGAAGAAGCTCGTGCGCTCGAATCGGCGGCTGAAAGTGAGGAAGAAGAGGATTGACCGGTAACGGCGGTCGGAGAAGGGACGGAGATCGTTGGTTTCGTAGAAGCTCCGAGATTCGTCGTTGTCGGTGCGGCGATCGTCAAAAGGGAGACGGAAGTACCGGAAGGAGGAGCGTCTGAAACCGAGTTTGAAGCGTTCGCGGCCGCGATCGTGATCATGTCTGTGTAACCGATTTCGTCCGGGTTGTTCAGAGATTGAACGACGATAGTGTCTACAAGGTCACGTCGAGCGTCAGTACCGCATGAAGGCGTCGAAAAGAGAGAGATTAGAAGACTGACAGTTGTTCATTTTCTCCCAACCATCCGGTACGACAAACTCTACCCTCCCGCATTCATGTCCAGGCGCGACGACCCCCAATCCATACCCCGAGTCACAATACCCCTCCTGAGAAGTTCCAGCGATACTGTTCGTGATCACATAGGTTGGTCCTCCGATGTTACTCATCAGCGAAACTGCGACGTCTCCTCCGGGAGGTCCTAGCCAATTGACGGCGACGGATTCTCCAATGTTCCAGGTTACTGTGCAGCGGTAGAAACCACACGCAGGTTCGGTGATACTGTTTGAGCGAGAAGGAAAGCGAAAAAAATAGGTCAGTTTTCATTTTCCGCTCGATCGAGAATTCACCTTGTCTCGCTCCGATTGCCTCATCCTGGTCCTGCAGCTGCTCCACCATCACTTCTGTTCCTTTGCTCGTCTTCGCTTCTCAGCCCTAGCCATTCACAGCCCGCTTCGATCTGCCCCAATCGACCCCAAATTGCCCTACCGCTAATCTCGCCCTCGACTCCCCAGGCCCAACCTCCTGTGCACTCTCTCCCGTCTGCTTGTTATCCATTCCCTGTCCTCATTGTATTTCGATCCTTTCCCCCCGAAATCTCGCGTTGTTGCGCGAACGAGTACTTTCTTCTAGTTCGCGCGTTCCCCCCCTCTGTTTACCTCCTCCTCCGATCCCTCCTCTCTAGAAGCCCATACGTAGAACAGAATGTGAGCGCTTACTAGAGTACTTTCCCTATGGTACCATCAAGACAATTCGAGCAGTGTCAGCACACGAGAGAGAGAGAGAGAGAGGTTCGAGAGCGGGTTGAATCGAACAAAGGCCCCTCCCTAACGAGCGACAGAGGAGAGAGACGAGAGACGGGAACGTACCAGTAGGATCATCAGGATTGTTCTCTGCTGCGTTGACTTTGTGTTTCGTGCTTGATGCGGAGCCGGAAGGAGACGGCGAGGCGGATGCGATCGAGGAGAGGGAGGAGAGGAGGAGGACTAGGGAAGTGAGAGAGGGACGCATAATCGAGTGCTTTGTGAGAGGCTAGCAGCCTGGCGGAGCTGGAGGGACGGAAGAGGAGGTTTAGGATCGGAAGAGGAGAACCGTGAAATTTCTTGCGCCAAAAAAAGAATCGCAGAGTTGAAAATCGCAAAATGCTTCCAATCGCTGTTCCGCTCTATGGCTTTCAGTCGTGCTACGTCCTTCGAAAAGGAACCACTGAGCCTTCGAAAGGTAGGAAAAGTGAAAATCGAGAACTTCTCAAAATGGCCTTCTAACCTCGCGATGAGGTCCTTCGACGGTGGCGAGCGTGTACCGAACAACTGTGCGAGAGTAGACTCGTAACGTCGATCTCTGACAGAAGGATTCGGGGATCGCTCTCTGCACAGAAAATGAACCGAACGACCGAAAGAACGAAAGGAGAGACTCAAACTCTCGACTCGACGACGACTCCTTCTGCGCCACCCGTACACTCAGTGGGGTCAGCTGGGCAGTGTCAGCGACGGTTCCAAGAGAAAGTTTGCCACATCGATATGAAGTTTAATTCATTCCATCGCTCGAAACTTTGCCAGAGAGGAGATGCTTTCCGAATTTCATGCCGTGCATTCTGCTCGCTCGTCTCGTATCATTCCCTACCTCTCCTCCCTCCTACTCGACTCCTAGACCTTTCAACATCCCCCAGCCACGCTGCCGACCCCAAGAAACAGCCTCAACAGACCCGTTCAATCAATTTCGCAGTGAGCCCGGACTCCAATTCCCAAGTTGAAGGATGTTTTTCTCCTCTTCCGATTTCGCTCGAGCTCCACCACGCCCTCCACCGCCTCTAGAACTAACTCACCAAGTGACTCCATGTCGAAAGAAACGAGAAAACGCGTCGCCCTCTTCAAAAGGAGAATCCGAGTCTTCAGAAGGAGAGGGAGAGGAACTTACAGAAGGAGAAGAGGGAGAACGGGACGCGTTGCACTTGAGAGAAGGAGGAGTAGTACGAAAGAGGAAGAAGAGTCCGGTCAAGAGAGGGTTGGACGAAATCGCGAAAGTTTGGGAGGTCAATTTGGGTGGAAGAGGAGGAGGAAGGGAAAATCGAAAGGGGGTTGATGAGGAAGTTCGAGCGTTCGTCCCTCTCTCGATCCTCCTGAGCCTTGAGTCAGTCAAGACTGACGCTTGCTGTATCTTTCTGACGCCAACTCGACTGCGCAATCTCCTCCCTCCCCTCGAACCTCTTCTCTCGACTTTCTCTTTCTTCATCTTCCCTTCGGCCGCACACTCCTCTCTCTCTCGCGATCCCCGACAGCCCACCATCACTTGGAATACCTTCTATGAGTGGAACGAAAGATGGACACCCGCCAGAACGGTTCGACAAGATTCTGTACTCGGATTTGAGTCCTGAAGAGTGAGTTCATTCAACTCCGTCATTGCACTTCTCTCTCGAGGGTCTTTGCTGCTGGCATCGTATCACATCATTTAGATGGAGGAGTTGACTGGGTAAACGGCTGATTGGAAACCCTTCATAACGGGAGACGGATGAATGCACTTGAAGCTGACCACTTTCGTTCCTCTCTCTCTCTCCCACGAAATTTAGCGAATGGATTCGACTCGGGAAAGGATCGTTCGGTTGCGTCTACAAAGGAGAATACCTCGGTATCGACGTCGCGATCAAAGAAGTCATGAGTTCGCAAGAGTACGACGTAGAGAAATACCTCTACCGAGAGATTTCCCTGATGCAACAAGCTCGACACCCAAACGTCGTTCAATACGTCGGGTTATGTCTCGCACCTCCACCTCCGAAAGACGCGATCACGGATGATGGAACTTCGAGACCGACGAGGATTCTCATCATTTCGGAATATTTACCGAGAGGGAATTTACGACAATATATCCTCGATCGAACACTTCCTTTCCCTCGGAGGTTACGAATGTCCTTTTCGATCGATATTGCGAGGGCTCTGTCGTATCTCCATGCGAGCCCGAGGAGTTGTATGCATAGGGATTTGAAGGGAGAAAACTTGTTGGTCACGGAAAACGAAAGGTTGAAAGTTTGCGATTTTGGATTGGCTAGGGTCGTCGATGAACAGTCGGCTTCGGCAGAGGTACAGAAATCGAGACCTTTGACTTATTGCGGTACCGACGGATGTGAGTGGAACTCTTGCGAAGGAAGTTTCATACGAAAACTGACTTCTTTCGCGATTCGGATTCTCACAGACATGTCCCCTGAGATTCTCCTCGGTGAACCCTTCACCCTCTCGACCGACGTCTTCTCCCTCGGAGTCCTCTTCATCGAGATCGCTTCCCGTACCCTCACGTCTCAACATCATTTCGTGCGTTCTCCTCCCGACTACGGTCTCGACATTTCCGAAGTTCGTTCTTCCGTCTCCTCGAACTGTCCCTCCGCATTCATCGATCTCGCCCTCCGATGTTGCGATACGTATCCCGAACGTCGACCAGTCATGAAAGAGATTTTGAACGAATTGAGGGAGATTGAGAGGCAAGTTTTGGCGAGGGAAGATCGAGGGGAAGGTGATGCTCATACGAGAGGAGCGAACTCGGCGACGACGGCGAGTATGAAGGGAAACGTCGGATCGATCTCGTATGCGGGGACGACGAAGAGAGGTTCGAAACCGGGAGGAGGAAGAGCGAGACCTTCAGCACCGAGATTACCGAGCTTCGAAGGGAAAGTCAAGATCAGTTCGAGCTTCTTAGGAGGAGGAGGAGGATCGTCGGACTCGTCAGGAAAGAAGCTCGGTCATCCCGTATCGAGGGAAGGAAGCGAATCGGAGGACGATGGAGAAGCACTTCTGGCTCTCGCAGAAGCGGACGTTCCAATCGACGAAACGGAGGAAACGACTTCTCAGTACTCTACGAGCGTAGTCAAACCCCGTAGTACGATCATCGCTCGTCCTTCAGCGGCAGGAGGAGGAGGAGGAGGAAGACCTTACGGAACTCTCGGAAGTACGAGTGGAAGCACTCTACCCGGCGAAGCTCAACACAATCGAAGTGGATCTCTCCCTTCCCTTCCTCCGTCATGGGTTGCCGCTCACGGTAACAAACCCTCGGCCTCGAAAGCGCACCTCCTCGACCCAGAAGCAGACGAAGACGAAGGAACCGCGACGATTATCGCAAACTCTTCCGCCGCCGACTCTCCCCACAAACTCTCTTATCTCACGGCTCGAACTTCGACTCTCTCAATCGCGAACGCCGTCGTAGGAGGAAATCATGACAAACACGAACCGGACGAAGAAGCGGAAGAAGCTCGAGACGTTTTCCATTCCGCTTTCCAACAACCTCCTCAAATCGTCACATCGACGCCTGAAGCGCCTCATCGATTCAGTCTCATCAAGCCTGGACTACAACGTTTCCTCGGTAGCTTCTCTCCTTACTCGTACTCGACTGCGGCTCTCGGACTCGGCGCTGGGAGTGGAGTCTCTTCAGCTTCGTCTTCGAAAGACGATAAACGTACCTCGTGGGACAACGCGGGACGACTCGAGAACGGTCAAGTCTACTCGAGTGCCGTCTTGGCAACGGGAAAATGTCTGTTGTGTGCGAAGAAACTGGGAATGATGAAAGCTTATTTGGCTTGCGACGATTGCGGGTTAGTGCTCTCACTCTCTTCTTGAGCGACTCGCAGAGCTGACACCCCTTTGATCGCAGATACGCATGTCACGTCAAATGTTCCGACTCGGTCTCTCCGACTTGTCCAGCTTCGACCTTGTCGACTCCTCTAACTTCTCCGACGTTCGCTCCCTCGAAACCAACTCGTGCAGCTCCTTCTCCTCCTCATTCTCGAACTTCGTCGAAAGATCGTACTTCGAGTAAACTCGTCAAGAAGACCAAGAACAATTCGGTCGATGGAGGCAAACTCCACAGATGAGCCCGTTCTCATTCTCATCTAACAGACCCTCTCTCTCCTCTCTCGCTTCTCTCTTTCCTCTCATTTTCACTCTCGCATATACACGATTACCCCCTTACTTTACTTGATTTCAACACCTAATCTAATACCATTTTCTCTGACTGTCTTTTACCCATTTCTAGCATTTTTCGCATTTCTCATCATTGATTCCCCCGTTACTACTTATCGTTTCATACCTCTTGCTTCATTCAGCAATACCCCCCTTTGATATCACTTCCTTTCGCTTTTTCGAGCTTAATTTCCCATCTCATCTTGTAAATCATCCCATTCCTTCGTTCCTTCACTACTCCGACGAGAGTGCTCGGATCAGATCTCGAGTTTACTAGCTTCCTCGACCAAACTCAATTCCAAAGCGAACCTCAAATCTTCTTCTTCCCTCTTTCTCCGTCGCTCTCGTTCCTCCTCTTCAGCTGCGATTTGACTCGCTTTGAGTTGATCGGATAGAAGAGATGAAGGAGCTGCTGGAGTCGTTTTGGTGCTTGATGAAGCGACGGGAGACGGAGAGGGAGAAGCACGAGCGACGGGAGACGGAGAGGGAGAAGCACGAGCTCCTGCGACTTGGGACCATCCTCGTCGGATCGGAGTGCTTGAGCTACCGGCAACCGGCGGAGAGGTCGACGAGTTGATCGGGAAAGAGCTGGTTGAGGGCGAGGGAGAGGGAGAAGGAGAAGCGAAAGAAGGTTTTCGACTTGAGGGAGGAGGAGAAGTTGAAGTCGAAGCTGCAGTCGGCCACAGAGATGGATCCATATCCGGGACGGGATCGTTCGCGTAATTCGAGAACGAAGATCCATAAGTCGGTCCGAGTCGAGGGGAGATTTGAAGTTTCGCGTTTGAAGTTGTCGGAGATCCGAGCGCAGAGAGGGAAGGGGAAGACGCGGCGGAAGCGGGCTTCCAGTTGTAGGCGGAGAAAGAACGGGGAGATGGGGAAGGGGAACCGTTTGTGAGTGAGGAACCGCGGAGAAAGGGAGAGGAAGGAACGTTGAGTGAAGTTGAGGGAGAATGCGGATGAGATCCTCCGCCTGTTGCTCGATCTTCGTAGTCGTCGATCACAATCGTTGATCCTCGACGAAGTCCAGATCCAGAAGGTCGATCGTCCAAGTCTTCATCGAGTACGAGGTCCTCCCTCAACCACTCGTCCGGAGCTTGTTCCCACTCGCTGTCCTCCTCTTCGACTTCTCTCCCCTTTCCGTTATCCATAGCGAGCGCGATCAACTTCTTCTCTTCCTCCTCGGCGCTCAAGATCATCGCGAACGCGATCGCTTCTTCCTCTGTGAAATTGTCGAGCGACGGAGGGAGTCCAAATTGCGAAGTCAAACGATGTTCTTCGTCGAATCGTTCGACTCGTGCCGAAGATTCTGCTGATAGTGCCGAGAGTGATTCCCGCACTTGATGTTGCAGCTCGATGTTTGCTGTGATGTGGAACGGAGCCATGATCAATGAAAATTCGGATCGACGACGAACATTCCGCACTCACCTTTGAATCGCTCTTGTCTAGCCGTGACTTTCCCAGTCTTCCATCCAGGCGCTCCTTTCTTCTTAAGAACCGCCTCTGTCCTCCAAGCGAGGATCCGACCTCCGATCGCAGCAACGACGCAATCTCGATTCGCTCGAATATGACTGACCAACCACCTCTCCTCGTCGTCTTCAGGGATGAGACCTTGCGCGAGCATTCGAGAAGGATGTCGAGGAGCCGAGCGTTCTCGGAACGTCCTCACGGGAGATTGGGAAGCTTGAGGCGGACCGAGAGTGGAATAGAATCGGAGAGTACCGTCCAAACTGAGACGACCAAAGAACTCATCAGCAAACGCTCTTGCGTAGTACAGATGAGAAGTCTAAAAGGCTCACCCTCCGATGAATACTCCCGCTTCCGTAATTTCGAGCGCTGTAACTTTACTCGATTTTCCGCCTGAATCCGGAATCTCTAGATCTTGTAAAAGCTTCGAGGGTGCCACAATCTCTCCTTCCTTCTCCGGTTCTGTGTACCAATCCCAGACGTAGACTCGACCCTCGAAGTCTCCCGCGACGACGTATTTCTTTCTCCCGAAAGACTTCGAGCCGAACGCTGCTGCAGACGAAGGAAGAATCGACGTCGAATTCGTGCGAGACAGAGGGGGAAGAGTCGAGGAGGAAGCGAGCGAGATGAGTCGAGGCGGAACGAGAGAGATTGAGGCGGAGTGTTCGCTCGGAGTCGCAGGTTGCGAGGGAAGCGGTAGAGGTGGAGGTTCGTCGAAATCAACCGCGAGACAAGTGATCATCGAGAGTTGATTCGGTACAGGGTGACCGAAGACGACTTGAGTGAAGGAGTTATCGGGGTAGAAGGTGTAACGAGTGAATTTTGTCGAATCTTCGGAATGAGCGAGGAGGGATCTCGAGCCGTTCGATGGTGACGGTGAATCGAAGATGAGAGTATCGACCGACCCAATCTCGTGAGGGTCAATTACGAGCGGTTCGACGGAAGGGCTGAGGGCTCCTCCTCCTTCAGGCAGATCAATTGACGGCCAAACGATGACCTTTCCATCGCTCCTTCCGATCGCCAGACACGCCGGTCTTCCGTTATGTCTTCCTATCCATCCCGAGTCGAATGCGACCGCCGTGGTCTTGACTCGATGTCGCATGACTTCCGCCGCTGTCACTCCTCCGTTCGCGGTCGCTGTCGAAGAAGGTTGAACGATATTTAGGTCCCACCGACTCGACCAGACCTTGACTGCCGGAGGAGCTCTTTCCCTCGCCCCTTGAACTGGCGGAACGTTCAAACTCCAAACATTGACTCCTCCATCTTTCCCAATACTAACGAACAATTCCATCCTCTGTTTCACTCCCTGCATCAACTTCCCATTGCCCGTTCCTCCCAAGTTCGAGAACGTGACCAACTGTACCGCCGTCCCTTCTCGATGCGCTTCGAAGATCTGTCTCACTTCTCCTTGGTCAATCGTCGAACCGACTGAACCCCTCCCACCATTCCCAGCGATTCCTCCCGTAGGAGTGCTATTAGAGATACGAATACTTCCATCTCGCATCCCCCAGATCAACCGGCTCCCGTCTTGAGGAGAAATAGCGAACGAGGTCGTCGAGATGAGCGCGAGGTTCTGTAAGGGTCGACCAAGGTGATCGATCGGAGTCGAGAGGAGAGGCCGTTTCGAGAGTTTACCGGTGAAGGGCAGGGAGTGAATAGCGGCGCCAAGAGGGAGGGATAGGGAGAGAAGCGGGAGGTCGGTAGGAGAGTTGGGATCTCGACTTGGGCGAGATGGAGTCGAAGGTCGTGAAAGCTGAAGCGGATTCGATGTGGTGGAAGGTAGTTGGATGAAGATGGAAGATAAGGCGCCGAGAGAAGGGTTTGTCGTGACTGTAGGAGTTCGAGAGCGATGCCATAATCTACAGGAATTCTTCGTCGTCAATTTCGCGGTTCAGAGTGAAGGAATGAGTATACGTACCTCATGAGGGCTACTCTGGCGATATACTCAGCTCGCCAAGAAGAAGGCTCGATCCTTCTCCCTAACGAGCTTGCATTTACGCCGTAATACATCTCGAAAGCGGTCTGCACCAATGCACCAGAGTTAGTTCTCGCGGTCTCCGAGGATGGGAGAACTAACTCACTCTCCAGCTTGTCTCGTCCCCAACGACTTCGTTCCACAGCCGGCAGACAAGTTGACAGGTGCCCAGTTCGCGCGGAGGAAGATGGGCGAAAACGTGCGTCAAGCACTCAAAAGGCAGGTTCTGGATCGGAGAGGAGCTGTAGGATGAGATATACGAGCTTCTGGTCAGTAGAACGAACGGCTGAAGCACAGAATTGGAGGTTAGAAAGCGAAGTTTCGATACTGAAAACGCCACATTTCGACATCCTGCGAGCTTCAGTGCCAGTTCCCGTGGATCTGATGACGCCTAGCTACATCCTGTCTCCCTCCCCAGAGTTCCAGACCGTTCTATCGTCCTTGTGAGAGACCACCATTCTTCGTTATGACGAGAGACGCCGAGAACGTCGCTTTGCTGGCTGTGAAGAGAAGCTATACTTACCCATACGCTCCTGTGTCCCTATCCTTCCCTCTAGCTTTCCCCTTGCCCTTGTTCGAGGTCAAAATGGGTGATTGACTCGTTTCATCTTCTTTTCCGAATTGTTCTGTCTCCACCTCTTCTGCGCGTTCGACTACTGTCTGACCCACATCTTGGCTAGCTGAGATTACTGCTGATGCTTCGTCGGACGCCATCGAGTGTTGTTGAGGCGTTTACTGGTGCGTGACGTCGAAAGAGGAGAGAGAGACGGTTGATGCTGATATGCTGAGTACTGGATGCGAGAAACGATGCGATGCGATGCGAATGTAGCTGGAGACGATGCGGAAGGCGAGACGGAGTCGAAACAGTGAAAGAGAAGTTTCCGCGAAAACAACGTTCCTTGCGTTCTCGACTCGACGTCAAAAACGCGTCTTGCGAAAACTAGTGAGAACGTGCTAGCTCTCTGAATCTCCACAACTAGTGCTCGGTCATGTACAGGGAATCGATTAATCAGTAGGAACTAAGTAAAGGAGGTTATTCAATATCGTATTTTCGTTTCCGTTCTCTCCCAGTTTCCGCGGCCCCGTTTCCCGAACTATGTACTGTCCCCATCTAACTACCTCTGCATCAACGTCAAATCTCCAGCAAATGCCGCGATCGTGCGATTTAGCGTTCGTCGGTTTTGTCCTATTATCACAAGTCGGTTAGTTTCTTCTCACCTAGGACTCAGCTGGAACTGCCACTTACATAACTGCTGTCAATACCACCAAGAAGCATCTTGACGAGCCACAACTCGGGTGTCAAATCGACGGGAGGAACTGCTCGGGCTGTGAGCGAACGAACGGAGAATGGTCAGAGGGGGATCGAGTCTGAGATTGCGAGGATTATACACACCCATATCTTCACTTTCGTTCTCAAAGTTTGAGGTGCACTGTGTTAGAGGCATAGAGTACATCAGCAGAAGATAGGGAATATTGGTCAAGAGTTGAAGATGGGGAGCGATGGTCAAGAATTGCTTACATCAACCAAATCTCCAACGATCGGATGGCTATCGATCTCCTCGAGGAAAGCCCTCGCCTTTTGATCGTTTCCGACCTGAGCCAATTGATACGAAACGGCATCGGAACCGTAGTGCGTTTGACGGAGGACATTGTTTGCGTTGACGATTACGTTCGTCAAGGTATCACGGGCTTCTCCACCCTGAGAAAGTACAGGTGGGTCAGACAGCGAATCAAGACAAGGAAGATTGAGGGGAGAAGCTCACGGGAATTCCGTCGGTGATGGCAATGATGAGGACGGGTTTCTGTAACCTCCTGGCCCTCGCAGGACCGAGAACCAAAGGTTCAAGAACCTTGTTGTTCAAGTTCGTTCCCAAGGGCGTCAAACCGCTGAATCTAACTTGCGAAACAAGGTTTGAGGCTTGTTGCTCCGTCTTAAGTCCGTTTCCTTCGATTCGAGAGTTCATGAAGCGAACTTCGATACCGTCGTCGTCGAACAACGAGGCGGCGAATGCGACGCGGGAAACGATGAGCTTCAAGTCGTCAATACGAGATCCTCCTTCTTCGAAAGCCATCGAACCAGAGTCTACACAAGCGAGAGAGTCGTCAGTTCTAGCTCAGAAGCAGGAGAATGTTTGGGACTCACCATCGCAGTAGAGAATAACATCGAACAAGGCCAACTTGGCCAAATCCATTCCGATTTCCAAGGGCATCCTCCATTCCGTCGCGACCTGTTGCAAAGCTCCACTGCTCGCGATCCTTTGAGCGAGTCCGTGGAGTTGATTCGGATCCGGGTAGAAAGCTTCAATGTGTTGATCGATGACGGTAGCTTTCAACAAATTGAAGATCACGTTGGGATCCGTCGCGGTCGAAGCGTTTCCACCTTGAGGAGGTCGGTTTTGAGGAGGAGGAGGAGCAGCTTGTCCGTAAGCTGATTGTTGAGCGTGTTGTCCGTATGCGCCTTGAGGTTGCTGTCCGTAAGCGGATTGAGATTGTTGACCGTACTGTTGACCGTATTGTTGACCGGCGCCAACGGGAGGAGGAGGACCAGGAGGGGGAGCGTATTGACCTGCATCGATCGTGAGGACTCAGTGAGCCGAAGAAGGGAAACGAGAATCGGAAAAGACTCACCGGATTGGGGTCTTCCACCTCCGGGAGTCATCGAAGGGGGAGGACCTGAGGGAGGAGCATACTGAGATTGCTGAGATTGTTGACCTGGAACGATTGCGAAGTGGATGGGTCAGCCAAGAGAATCCGAAGGAAGAGGAAAGCTCTGTTGCTCCTCCGGTGCGAGTTCAATCGAGACTAGTTGATCACTATCACCTCCTTGAATCCTAATTCATCTTGCCCAGTTACTCCCCCGGGCTCCCCTCTTTGTTCCCGTGTTGTTTATCGTTTCGTCATCGTCCCCCACCTTTCGATTCCTTTATCGCGCTGTATCGAGACTGAGAGCTTACCGTATTGGTTCGAGTAGGCAGGAGGTGCACCGTATTGTCCGCCTTGTTGGGGTTGTTGAGGAGTTTGAGGAAGAGGGTGAGACTGTCCGTAACCTCCTGCTCCTCCAGATGGCGCGGCGCTGTTTCCACCGGCGGGTTGTACACCGGCTGCTGCTAGTTTCGATGCGAGACCCATGATTCGTGAGTTGGGATGAAGTTGAAGGGGAAGTGAAGGGGAAGGGAGAGAAGAGAGAATCGGGAAAGGTTCTTCGCGGCGAGGCGGTACAAGTCTTGGGTCATGATTTCGTCTCTAGGATCTCGCAAGACTGTCGCTGCAACACAGTACATTCCATCGCGAGAGAAGCAGGACGGGCGAAGGTACAATCGCGAGAGCGCGAGAACTTGACATCTCGCAGAATGACTCGTTCCCGCCAGCTGACTATCGGGAAAGCAGTACGAATTTGCAGCATGGCGACTATCGGAACTACACAGATATGTCGGAAGCACGTTGAACAAGATTGAAGGTGAGGGGAGAGACCTGTGAAGAAGGAGGAGAAACGAAACGAAAGAGAGTCAGCTCAGTGAATCCTCGAGTTTCTTTCGCCGTCACAGTTTTGTTTCCCGCCCTCTCCCCAGAACCGTCCTCTGCGTGTGTTCCTTCCACGTGATCGCTCAATTACTATCGTAGCTGTATAAATCGTCACGTTTGACGACTCTTCAACCCGCAACTTCCCAGTAAGCGTTTGGTATGGTTGAAGAAGTCTTGTCGCGATGTCCCTATCTCTAGGTGTCTCTGATCGAGGGCACAACAACATTCTTCCAGCAGTATACAAGTTCGTCCTCTACGCATCCAGTCCGTGCATCGTCCCTTCCTGTCTCTCCCAAGCTCTGCCACTCATCTCCGCTTCGTCCCTGTCGACACTGTGCTCCATTCCCTTCGTTTTCTTCTGCGTTGCAGCTCCTCTCTTTGACTTCGGTAAAGCCTCGTCGAGAGTAGAAGAAGGGTTTCGCTTGACACGAGGTCGTTTCGCGGCTGGCTTCTCTTCCTCCTCCGAACTACTTTCGTCCTTGACGGTCGTGGCTCGTTTCGCATTTCTTCTCGTCGGTCTCTTCGTCTGCTTGACCTCTTCTTCGACGTCGACACCCTCCTCCTCTTTGACGGGCTGATTCCTTTCCCCAATTTCGTTCTTGACTTCCTCCTTGACGTCGATCTCGACTTCTCCCTCCTCATCCTCCTTGACAGTTCCCACAATCTTCCCTTCCTCGTTCTCAACCTTAACTTTCTTCTTCGCTGCTCCCTTCTTCTTCCCGTTCCTGCTCCTAACGATCAGATCCTCAATCGGACAAGTCTCGACGAAATCCTGAGTCGTTACGCCGTTCGCAGCGCATGACACGCAGCCTCTCCCATGCCTCACCAGCCTACATCATCATACCGAGTCCTCTCACGTTAGATGGGGAAGTCACAGTGAGAACAAAGGGGAAGGGGTACTTGCAGCGAGTGTAACGGATATTTGAGCTCATCAGGCAGGGTTGCGTCGAGGTGGTAGAACGTTTGATCGCGAGAAGGAGGAGTAGTCGTTTTCGAGGAGGAAGTGTATTGAGGATTCTTGAGATCGGTAGAGTCGGGAGAGAGGGTATGGACGGAGCCGGTAGGAGGGAGCCAGCCGAGCGATTGAGTGAGACGATGGACGTGTGTGTCGACAGCGAAGGAGGAGCGGCCGAGACAGAAGAGGAGAACGCAAGAAGCCGTTTCTGCGAGCGAGAAAAGAGTCAGTCTAGCGTCGGAGAGTTGGGAGAGTATGGAACGTACTGATTCCGACTAGGTCGTACGAGATGAGCTCCTTCATGGCGTCTTCGTCGCTCTGCAAGCAAAACTTGGTCAGTAAGTCGAGAAAAGCGAAAACAAAGCGAATGAAAACTCACTTCATTGTGCAACCAATCCAAACTCAATTCCTCCTTGTCCTTCCCCTCGTTCCTCTGTCTCTCGTCCAACCTCCTCAGCACTCCGATAATACTCTTACTCTTCTGTTTCGCCAATCCACCGCATCGAATCGTACCTTCCAACAATTCCTCCCCTCCCTCAAGCACTTTCCTGTACTGAGCTCTCCCATACTTTTCATCCATCGACAGTTTTGCCCGCGTACTGTTCTTACTCGTCGTATTCTGGCTCAGGATCGTACGGATTAAAGCATCGAGTACTGAAGGAGTCGCTCCACAACCGGCAGGCGCTCCGGGTTTATCGACAAGTACGGCGGGACGAGTAGGCATTCCATGAACGGAAGCGAGTCGATCCGCGACGAGTTGAGCCTCAGAAGGAGTCGGATGAGGCCAGTGAGGAAAGGGAGTGCCCGATTCCAAGGTCTTCTCGTAGAGCTGGATCTTCTTCACTGCAGAGGCAGAGAGCTTCGGTTTCGTGTCTTCTGTTTTGGGTTTGACATCTGGTTCGGGTGAAGAGAGAGGGGAAGAAGGAGCGGGCGAAGATTTGGAAGGCGGCGAGGAGGTTCGTTTGATTGGGGCTTTACGAGCCATCTTGGAGGTTATACTGCTGACGAGACGCCGGTGAATCGTGTCAAGCGTGTACTGTATCGAGGGGAAGGGAGGGAAGGGAGAAAAGGAAAAAGTTGAACGACGTCACGGCGAAGTTCTCTCTCAAATTCCTCTCACGATCGAGTACCGATATGCAACTCGGAATGCAAAGGCAAGCCCAGATCAGAAGAGGAGAAGAGAAGCGGAGATGAAAAGGCTACAAATGAGCGAAAATCCGAACTTCGCAGACAACGAGTCACCATGACTCGTCGCCCCTTGCGCACTTCCGTAGTCCATTCCGCCGACTCCAATCGACGTCGCGATCGAATAACCTTGGGACGGAACGCCTTCAGGTTGAACCAACGTGAACGTGCGAACGGACAAGAATAAGTGAGCTTCGTTCCTTAATTCGAAAAGAGCTTTATGAAGAAGACTGGGCTCACCAGTGTAGGTGTAGTTGATTCCGGCAGACGATTGTGACTTTGCAATGTTCCCAATCAGGGCTGACCCGAATCCGCAAACGTTTCGGATTCCGTCAAGGCTGAAAGGAACGAAATGACGGAAAATGCTCGTCAGTCCGAAGCTCTCTTTGGATCAAGCTCACTCACGAGCTTCAGAGAAGTGGTAGAAAAGACGTGAAGCCGGAGCGGACGTACATGCTCGACGCATTGTGCTCAGAGGGAACTCCGAGGAATTCTTGACATTGATTTGTCTGTTGCGGTTGCGAGCGAACTCAGTCGCTCACTTCTCGCGACACTGCCCTTCGAATCTGGGCGAGAGCAGAGTACGTACCTGAACGAAGCAGTCGACGCATTGAGGGTCTGGCAAATGAAATTCTCGACGTGAGCTTTGGTTCGGAGAGCAATATCGATTGAAGTTAACACGATCTTACAGGCTGATGTGAAGGTATCTGTACAGGAGCACTTGATAGCGTTATAGAAGGACGCTGGATTGACTGTATTTGTTCACGACGGGCAGAATGTTCGGTCGTTCTCCCTTGATGCAAGATATCCAATGGGGAACAGACTCACAGATCATCTAGAGGCATTGCGAAGATCGTAACGAAGCTAATGAGCGCTCTGAAAGGAGACGAGACCTGCAAAATCGAATTCGAAACTGAGCTTCAAGTTGAAAACTCACATTTTGCCAATTCTGCGACGAGTTCCAGATATTCATATTCAGCTCATCCCGCCCTCGAATCTGTATCAGCAGAGAACTGGGATCGCTCACCTCGAA
The DNA here is from genome assembly GCF_050403485.1 of Sporobolomyces salmoneus. NCBI lineage: Eukaryota > Fungi > Basidiomycota > Microbotryomycetes > Sporidiobolales > Sporidiobolaceae > Sporobolomyces > Sporobolomyces salmoneus. The sequence goes on along the minus strand of NW_027481146.1, from coordinate 76,629 downwards.
AGCAGGAGCTGCGGCTGCACAACTCGAAATCCCCTCCCATTCCGGTTGACAAGCTGTTTTCTCCTATCAGTCAGTACCCTCTCCTCTGCATCACTCACTTCCATATAGGGAACTGAAACGTACCTTGACACGAAGGAATCTCCGCTGGAAAGTATGGTACAGATTCACCCGGGACGTACTGACGAGCCGAAATCGAAGCACGGTTTTGAAGTGTGTTGATGGGCGGCTGAGTCGGGGCTGGGAACGGAGCTGCAGACACTTGACTGACGAGGAGAAAGAACAAGGACGTGACGAATAGCAGAGAAGTGAGCATTGGATAGGGGGAGCGGGGGAACCGAAGAGAAAAGGAAACGAAGGGAAATTCCGCGAGGGAAGCTAGGGTGAGATCGTGAGGATGAGGTCGTGAATGGGTCGTTAGTGGGTCGTAAAGAGTCGTTGGACCGAGAGCGGAGTGTTCAATAGGTAGCAGTGTGCGAAGCAGAAGCAGAGATTGACCTTTTGAATTTCGAGGTGTGAGCGGGAAAGAGGGTACGAGCGCGATCGGAGAGTGAGTGGTACGACTCAAGCGCCGAGCTAGCAGTATGATTTGTGTGCGATCAGACGAAGGTAAGGCGCAGACAGTCGAGTACCGAAGCGAGCGAAGCCCAGCAACAGGATCGAGGAACAGTCGCTGGCAAAAAGACTCGGAGGGATTTTTGGAGCATACCAGGTGGCCGTATAGGAAGGATTCAATCTTGTACTCACAGGTACACTTCAGGCTGAATTTTCGGTGCGAGCAGGTTGGTGGGAGACAAGGAGAACTTTTTGTGTTCGTCTCTTTCCTTCGTTCTCTTCACTTCCTGTCCTCTTTTCCGTTCTTCGATTCATCCACCAGCTTCCCAATCATCTCAAACCTTCTCCCGACCATTGATAACGCGGCCACCTGGTGCCAGGCCGTTCGCCCGGTGTTGATCTTTTACGACTTTTTTTCGAACCTCATCGCAACGAACCTCAACAGCTTCGCCTGCCAGTCATACTTCATTTGCTCGCTCACGCCCTACTTCAGCACTCGACCAGCTTTCCGGTCGCTCGCCCTCGCTGTAAGCCTCTGTTCCACTTTCCTCCTGCCTCCTCTCCCCGACAATCGCCCTCGCCTGCGTGTTACCTTCTACGCCGCAATGATGAAAACCCACCTAGAGATAGGGACATCGCGACAAGACTTCTTCAACCATACCAAACGCTTACTGGGAAGTTGCGGGTTGAAGAGTCGCCAAACGTGACGATTTATACAGCTACGATAGTAATTGAGTGGAGACACGTAGAAGGAACACACGCAGAGGACGGTTTTGGGGAGAAGGTGGAAAACAGAACTTTGACGGCGAAAAAACGAGGATTTACTGAGCTGACTCTCTTTCGTTTCGTTTCCTCCTTCTTCATAGGTCTCTCCCCTCACCTTCAATCGTTTTCAAAGTGCTTCCGACGCATCTGTGTAGCTTCAACGATGATCTCCATGTTGCAATCCGTTGTCTTACTCTCAATTATACGATGGAATTTTCGAGAACGACCTGTTATTCGTTCCTTCGAATCCGCACGATCACCGCGCTCCCTTTCTCCTCCGAACAGTCTCGAGTAGGCGGAGTAAGACACGCTGCGCTCTGACTCGCGAGAGAATCCCTAGCTGAGCTCAGACTTGGTTTGAACTCTCGTTTCAGGATCACTTCCTTCGGGCTCTCGGACGTACGTTCTCTCGTTCCTGGGACGTTCCCCTACGCTATTTGTAGAAGCTACCTCGGGGTCAACGGGATCGCGGAAGGAAACGGGAATCCCGACTCTTTCGCGAACCACGGCGAACTTTGCTGTTCGAGTTCAGATAGTGTTCAGGCTATGTATTGTACTAGTTCTTACGATCTTATACGATTAGGGTAATTTTTTGAGTTCACAAGCCGCAGCGCGAAAACAACAGTCTACGCAACCAAAACCTCGCGAGTCGCTCGGTTCTCTCGCTCTCACTTCTCTTCTCGACTTCGCGCCATACCTCCCGAATACACCTCATCGGACCAGCCCACGCCTCAAGACACTAGACAGAAGCTGCTTATTCGATCTTTAAGGTTCTTTCAACATCAACCTTGGTTCCCTCGTCTCGGGATGCCAGTCCGACCACGTACTGCCCCTTCGGGGTCCTCTACCCCTGGTCAGAACCTCGCTCCCGACCTATTCGTCCTGGTCCGACCTCCGCCCGGGTCTCACAACCATCCACTGAACTTGCAGATCCAATTACTCGTTCCTTCGATCTCTCGGCAGCAACCAACAGGGGAGAACCTGAGCGTACCGGGAGGGAGAAGGAGTGGAGAGTACAGTGGGAGTTCCTCTAGAGCTGGATCGTTTGGGGAAGGAGGAGGAGCGGGAAGAGCAGGTTCCGCTCAGAGTCTCAATGGGAGTGGTTCGATCGGACCTCCTGGGGCTGGTGGAAGTGCAGTCAGTTTCGATGCGATTGCAGGAGCATCAGTCAGTAGATCCGGGAGTCGTTCGAGCGATACTCACGATCAAACACTCGCTCAAGAAGGAGGAGGAGCAGGTTCAAGCGGAGCAGGAGGAGAGTCGTTGAGGAGAACGAATTCGAGAGGTTCGACGAGGAGTAGAGGAAGTACGAACAGTGTTTCGACGACGGCTTCGGGAACGCCGTCGAGAAGGAGGGTCACGCCGTTGTTGAATCTCAATTTTCATTCAGTTTTACCGACGGTTGTGACGGACGCCGGTACGCTTGTCCCATCTCTTCAGCCACGGTTGACGCCGTGCTAATAGAGCCTTCATGTTGTACAGGCACGGATCAACGAGTCGCGAAGTTCTTGAAACGAGGAATCGAAATGAGTAATCTCGCAATCATTGACCCGATCGACCTCTCCCAACCTCCTCCTCCGACTTCTTCGACGGCCATCACTCCTCAGAACTCTCCACCTCGAGCTACTGCTCCTCCTACAGTCGCTTCAGCTTCAAATTCAGCGTCGACTCCGACGAATAACCTGTTCTCGAAATTCAAACGATTCACTCTCGGTTCTTCTCCCAAAGCCCCAACGTCACAGCAACAACAACAACAATCGTTACCTTCTTCTACCTCGGCTTCGTCCTTCTCGTTATTCTCTCGTTCAACCTCTACTTCCTCGAATCTCTCCGCTTCTTCTCCGACTTCAACGAAATTCCTCCCCTCTCTCGTCAGTTCCGAAGGTACTCCCACCCCACGTACTGTACCACTCCTACGAACCGGTTCCGACGATGCTACAAATATTCAATCCCCCGTTTCTGCGACTTCACCTCCTCCGAAAAGTCCCTCTTCAAACTCTACCGGAACCTTGCACTCCTCGACTCCGGCAGTAGGATACGCGTTCGTCGTGAGGAAATGGCTACGAGACGATCTCGTGCAAGTGAGTGAAGCGGGAGGGTTGCCGAGTCCGAACACGACGGTTCGACTCGAATGGGTTCGAGCGTCAGATCAAGAGTACAGAAGAATGGGCAAGAAGACTCGAAGTAGAAGTAGAAGTGTCAGTCAGAGTCGAACGGCAGGGATGAGTCGATCTCCTTCGTCGTCGGGAGGGAGCGATTCGATCGGGATCAGTGCGAGTAGGAGAAGTTCAGAAATCGTCGAAGGAATCATTCCTCAAGTCGTTCCCGAGGACGAGGAGTTACAGACTGGGATGAGTACTTCACCGAATGCGATGGAAGATGAGGAGGGACGGGAAGAATCGGAAGATGAAGGGGAATCGAGTGATCCGGAAGATTCAGAACGTCCTTTCATCTGTACCCTCTTGTATCCCTCTTCGTCCTCCTCTTCCTCTCGTTCCGATGCAACTGCATCATCTCCACCGTCTTCTTCTTCGATGTCGCCCTCTCCCTCTCTACGTCGTCTCCAACTCGCAACTCTCCGACCCGCACCTCATCACCCCAAACTGATCTCCACTCTCTTACTCCCTCCCACACTGCCCTCCATCCCACTCGGTTCTTTCTCCCCCGATCAAGGACTTCAAGGCGGAGTCCTATCAAACGAAACTCTTCGGGATCTTGTTCACGTAACATCGATGTTTATCTCGATCAGAGAGGGTCTAGGCGGATTGGGGAAAGAGAATCAGACTTCGTATTTGACGAGCGGGTTGGGGTTGACCAAGGTTGGGAGTGGGAAAGTTGGGAGAACGTTGAGGGGACTTAAGAGATGATTCGACGTTCGCCAAATTCCGACTTTTCAGCTTAGATCCTTCTTTCTCGTTTTCAACGCTCGCTTACCGACTTCACGCTCAGAACATCCTCTTACTATCCCTCTCGCAACTTCCGCCTCGTCTTTCTCCTACTACGGCCTCGAAACGGATCGCAATTCTCTTTCTTCTAATGATTACCCCTCCTCTCGCTCGCTCTATCATTCTCTTCTCGCCTCTCGTTCTTCCTTTGTTCATTGCACCTATCGCTCGCTACCTTATCGTTCTCCCCCTACCCTTCTTTTACAGCTGTTTCACGATACCCTCGTTCTTTCCTTATTCTCTTCGTTTTTACTTATTCCCCTCGTTACTTCTCTCCTCCCGGAATTACGAAACAGGTTTTCTTACTGCTCCCTAAACTCGCCGCTCTCCGAACGGTCCGAGAGTGCATGACGAAAGAGAGAGAGAGAAAGAAGCAGAGTTGTTACAAGATGCGTGCGAAGATTTTACGAGCTAAAGCAGACGACGAGAGGTGGAAGAAAATATATGCTAAAGCGAGGTGAGATCGAGTGAGAGAGACTCAACAAAGAAGTAGGAGACTATTGGGCGAAGTCGAGAAGAGATTATGTGGAGAAGAGAGAGACAATGCGAAGAAACGAATAAAGCCTCATGTTTGGTGTGTGATGTGATCCAGGAAAGAGAGAGAGAGAGAGACTAGTGCGTTATATATATAGAGAAGGAAGAGTGTGATGTGTTTCCGGTTCAACGACGAGGTTGAGTTTGAAGTCCGGCAGAATGAGCTTCTCGTAATTCATGAATCCATCTCGATGCTTGACCTGACGGTTCGTAATACTTGTGATTTCGTTGGGACTGTTACTCACGAACAAGTCAGCTTGGCTATCACTCACCTTGGAAGGAAGAGTGAGAAGCAGAACTGACTGTTTTCACGACGAATCCTTTTCCCTCCGTTCCCAACTCCTCCACCGCGATAAACGCGCTCACTCCCTCCCTTCTCACTCCCCCTCTCAGAGCACTTCCCAAGAACACTTCGTTCTTGATCGAGATCTTCTTCGGAGTCTCCTTGATGCACAATAGTCGAGGATAGTCGGTGAGAATGAGAGTTCGTTCTTTCGTTCCTGCTGGTAGAGGGGCCGATGCGATAGTTGGAGGGACGGGACCTCCCGAGGAGGAATGACCAGTTGCGGTAGAAGCGTTCGAGACAGATGCGGCCGAAGTGATCAAATTGAGAGGGTTGAGAGACGAGGGAACTTTTGAGGGGAACTTGATTTTCGATGATCTTAGGAGGGCGGAACGAGCTGCTGCAGCGGAAGAAGGTCGTTGGAGGACGGGAGAAGTGAGGAGGATCATCTCGGAGGGTAAGAGGACGTTTGACCATTTCCCCACTCCGAATTCTCTTCCAGAGGGTAAATCTCGAGCACTCGCACTCGTCGGACTCGAGCAAGTTTCGTCGTGATCGTCGTCTTCTTCTTGATCGTCATCGGAAACGCTAGCTTGGGCTCCATCCTCCCATCCGTCTGCGGCTTCTTCTCCTGTTCCGATCGAGGAGGCAGCTCCCGAACGAGTTCCTCCGAGATCTAGGACGAATTCGCCGCGGTGTACCGGAATCGGTTGAGAGAGTCCCGTTCGAATCTGAGGAGGCGAGATCGTCCATATCCGGGAGAAATCGATAGGTCGATCCAAGGGATGTTCGGGTACTGGTATTCTCGGAGAATCAGCAGCTGGAGATTGCGACGGGATCGAAGGAGGAGCTGAATCGGGATTGATAGGAAGAGACGCGGGAGATCCATTCGGGACTTCGATTCTGTCGCGAATCGGTAGTGGAAGATTATCGTTCGTGTTGATCGGGAGAGATGGTCGGAGTTGCTCTTCGTCTTCCTCCGAGTCGGATTCGTCGAATGCAGATTCGGGTAACGCGGACGAGGAAGCAGGTTTCGAGGTCATCAAGGGGAAAGCACCGGAAGGGTTCGTGAGGTGAGAAGTGAAGAAGGGGTGGGATTTGATCGCTTCGATCCCGTTGCCGTTCTTAGGATCTCCTCCTAGTCGTTTCAGAGGGTCGACGACCTATCAAGGCGAGCGCGGGTCAGTCGTGAGCCCAATAGAAAAGGTGAGCGGCAGACTCACGAGAAGTTTCTCGACGAGATCCTTCGCTTCCGGCGGGAACCCGAGAGGAAACTCGTATTCGAGATTCATGATCTTCTGAAACATGAGATATTCCGTTCTTGCCTGAAACGGTGGTCTTCCCGCGAGCATCTGGAACAAAATACATCCCAACGCCCAAAAATCCGACCTGTACATCGCGCCAACCTCTATCAGCCACGGGAACGGAAGCAGCAGATTAGGGGAGGAGGGAGCATACGAGAACGAGGATTCTCTTCCCTCGGTTAAAACTTCTGGTGAAACGTATTCTGGAGTACCGACGAACGACCTGGTTCTCGGTCTACCGCTCGGATCTGTACGTCGTTGGCATCCCAATACTACACTGTCAGCTTGACACCCGAGAGAGTGAAAGGACGACAACGCACCTTCGGAAGGACGACCATCGACGAGTTCTTCCTTTTTCAGCAGTTTCGCAGTACCGAAATCTGTGATCTTGATTCTCATGTCCTCCGCGAACAGCACACTGTACGCATTGTTCATCGATTCAGCTTGAGGTCTCGCTGGAGCGGACAAAGAAGAAAAGAGAGGGAAGACGAACTTTTCAGGTTTGAGATCTCGGTGAATAACTCCTTTACCGTGCATGAACCCGACGGCGGAAAGGATCTGAGCGGCATAATACCGTGCTGAACGAAGGTCGAATGAGCCGTACTGTTCTCCATCAAGATGCGACAAAGTCAGCTTTTCGCGAGAAAAAAAGATTGCAGTTCTGCTTTGACGGCGCACCTCTTTGATCCACTTTAGTAGTTCTCCGTTCGGTGCTAATTCGAGCACATAATCTGTCATACGACCGGCTTCACTCAGTATCTGACGGAAGAGCATGACTAAGATGAAGGGCGAACGTACAGAGTGACCATTCATCCTGAAACGTCCAGTACAGTCTCACGACTCCCGGATGACCGTCCAGTTGTTTGAGAGTATCTCGTTCGATGAGAACATATTTCGTCTTCTTTTCTCGTTTGATGTGTTCTTTATCGAGGACTTTGAGCGCGTAGGAACGATAAGGTGGATGAACGGTTCGAACTAGTGTCACCTGAGCATCCCTTTCGCTTCTCAGTTGCTGACCTGGAACACTGAGGGAGAGAAGGTAACGCACAGTAGAGTATGAACCTTCGCCCAGAACTTCCCCAAATTCGAAATCTTCAACTGTTCGTTTACTCCCTACAACTCCCATCGAATTTGGGATCATCATGTTGACCCCACCTCCACCACTCGTTCCACTTGTCGTGCTCCCGTTCGCAGAAGTAACCGTCACATTCGAAGTCGTACTCGTTTCTCTAGGTCTCGTTCCGTTGTTCCCTCCTTCGTCTAACCTCAAATTCGCGACAGTTAATCTCCCTCCCTCTGTACCAGTCGGTGAAATCGATGTTCGAACGGGTGAAACCGTCGAATTCCTCCCTCCGCGAGAACTCGTACTTTCGACTCGTTCTCTCCCTCTCGTACTCGTGCTCGATTCCCCTCGATCCCTGATCGTCCAGTTTCCCGGAGAGCTAACCACTCTCCTCCCTCTTCTGATTCGACTACCTTCGTTATCTGACCCGTTACTACTATTCGCGCTCGTCCCTTCTTCGACCGGAGAACACGCCGAACCGTACGAATGGCTCTGTCTGAACTGGGGCATCGGCGGAGCTGGTAGAGGGCTCGAAGCATCGTCATCATCGTTGTTGTCGTTATCTAGTGGTCTAGGAGAATTCGGTGCAAAGATTTTCGGAGGAGAAGTTTGATTTTGAGTTTGCTGCTGAGAGGGCAGAGTAGCTGTCGGAGGTGGCATCGTCGTTGTTGGCGAACCTAGACCGTACGCTCCAATTGCGGATAATCCTCGAGTGACGATCCGAGGTACGACAGGTCCTCGTTGAGGTTTCTTGATCGGGACCGCTTGGACCGAATTCGTACTTCTACAACTTGAAGCCCTACTAACTCCTGTGATTGAACTTGCCGAACTCGTTGTCGAGGCAAACGAGACGACGCTCTGATTCGAGTAGAGAGGGGGAGGGGAGGAAGTGGTCGAAGGGGAAGAGATTGGTGTGAGAGGTTGCAAGGGTTGAACGACGGTAGAAGAGGCGAGATGATGTGCCATTTGAGGGTAGGGGTGGTTCGAGAACGAGGATTGAGTCATCGGGGAAGGAGCGAGAGGAGGAGAAGTCGCAGAGGAGGAAGAGGCGGACGAGGAAGAAGAAGCCGTCGTTTGAAGGGAAGGGGCAGAGGCCGTCCGGGCTTGGAGCGAAGATCTTCCGGTTTGTGGTCGACGTGGTGATGAACTCGAGGAGGAAGAGAAGAATGTCGTTCCGGCGATAGAAGCCGACATCGTTTAGAAAAATTGATCGAGCGAGAAAAGCCGAAAGTCGAAGAAGAGGGAGAACAACGCGAGGTGTAAGGAGATGTTGCGAGTCGAGTCGAATCAAAGCGAGAGGTTAGGAGGTAGCGAGTAGTTGCGAGGTTCTGATCGTTGAACAAAAAAGTCGCGAGCGAGCGATAGTCGATAACTCGATAGCGAAAGACGAGTCGATTCGGCCTATTCCCTGTGTCGCTCTTCTTCGCTTTGCTCTGAAGGTGATCTCGTTGCTCTACGACTTGAATCTACGGACAGCGAGACAGGGAGAGAAGCGATGATTTAGTCAGCCCATCTGATCTCTCGTTCATCGATCAACTTCTTGAGTGGATCACGTTGCGTCTGCCCTGCTCTCCCGTACTGTTATCCACTCCTGTTCAGTAAAACCTTATCCAGACGAGAACGAGAGCTTGATCGAACCGAGTCGGATCTCCCTTTTTTGTCCTCTGTCCCCTTCCCGATCGCGTTTCTCCCCTCGTGAACTCGAACAGAAGGACTCACGTTCTGTGTATTCTCACCGACTACGAGTTGCCCAGTACGCCGTTTGTTGGTCGTCGAACGTTCCTCCCCTTTTTGAATCGAATCACGAAACAATCAACAAAATCCTCAAGACGATCGAACCGGCCCCTGTTTGGATCGAAAGGCGTGGTAAGGTCGAAGTGGATGGGATTGCTGCGTTCAACTAGAATGCATTGGCGAGAGAAAGGGATGAGTGAGTGGGAGTTCGAAAGAGTCTCGAAGAGTCGAACGAATGTTCGAGCCGAAAAGTGGAGGAAGTCGAGGCTCGACCTTTTCGCAGCATGTTGTGTGTAAGCGGAGGGTTTGAATATGATTACAGTTTATGCGACCAAAATATGCCGGCAAGGGTATTTGAAAAGCGAGCGGAAATGAGCTCGAAAAAGCAAAATGAAGATTTCGCAACCTCGTTGCGAATAGATCGCGCATGGCAGCAATCACGCTCTGATGCGGGACGGAATCGTCGGTCTACGACGACGCGCTGGCTGAGTGAAATCAATCAGAGGGCACTGACTCCCGAAACGAGGGGAGAGAATCGACAAAGGAAATGTCCATTTTCCAGCGAGCCTACGAGCGTTCTTCCCGAGGTGTTACGATCAACGTTCAAGTTTATGTGAGAGAAGCGAGACAGAGAATGCTATATGCGAGGTGCAAGTGTCGTGCAAGTGTCGTGCAAAGGAGAAACAGAGAGGGGAGGAAGAGAAAGGGAAATAGCTACAAACGATGCTCAAGATGCTTTCACAGAAAGACTAAAGACAGAAAAACGTATATACAAAGACAGCGATACTTTCCTACCTACCTCGGACTCAATTCCTTCGAGGGAGAGTCCAGCTCTTTCCGCGTTGCGTTCAGAGGTTAATCGATTCGCGTTTCCTCAATTCTTCGTGCGAGGTCGCTCGTTTCGTAGGTCTGATCAAGTTCGGGTCTACCCAGCCTCCGTCGAGGGTTCCAATGGTGTAACCACCTGGGTTTACCTATGTCGCAGCCAGAGTCAGTCACAATACGAAGTGGTGAGAAAAAGGGATTGAAATTTACGATCGCTCGAGTGGTTTTGACGAGAGTGTGGACGGATCCTTGTCGATCTGTCGAAGTTGAGAACTCCTCCGCGCCTCCTGATCCGGAGCCGGTCGTGGTAGGGATGGGAAGGGAAGTGATAGTCGAAGATGGGGATTCAGGTTCTTCTTTTTGAGCTTCAGCTTGAGTGGCGGGGTCCTCGAAATCGAGTCCACGACGATGAAGGAGGTGGTAGTCCACTTCAGAGAAGTCAAACGCCTCCGATGTCGTGGACGGAGCTTCGACGACCTCTTCCTCAGAGGAAGGTGAAGGAGTGGGAGTCGGTTGAGGGAGAGATGTAGTCGAGACCCTTGACCAAGAGTCAGAGGTCGACGTCGCGGAAGGTAGAGAAGAAGGTTGGAGATTGCTCGAAGTAGCAGAAGCGTTGGGAATGGTCGAAGCTGAACGAGTCGAGGATGTCGGTTCGGCACTCGGGATCGTGGTCGTAGGTCCAGCGTCGCTTGTCGTGGACGAGACGGGGACGTAACCCGTCAAGGTACCGATCGTGTAACCGCCTACAGTCAGATAGGGAGTTCAGGTCAGAATCTTGTGAAATGTGCGAGGAGAAAGGAAAAGTTGGAATTTACCTGGATTAACCTATTTTCGTGCGTCGTGAAACGAATCAGCGCTCGCGCAGGACTCGTAGCTGATGAGAATTGACGACTCACGATAGGTCTTGTCGTAAACACGAAAGTTTGAGTACTTCCATCCCTCAACGTACTCGTACTGTAGCCATCTCCCTCTCCCGCTACCTCCGTTCGCTTGTTCCACCACTTCCAACTGCCCTTCTCCGTCACTGTAACGTATTCCGTGACAGTCTTGACTCCTCGATGACCGGCTTGTTGAGGTTTGACGAGTTCCGCTAATCCGTCTCCGATGAATGCGCCACTGAGGAGGCAGATAGAGCAAGTGAAGACTAGGAGGACGGTGTAGAGGAGCGTCTTGAGGAGAATTCGCAGCGGCGAAGTGGACTTTGGCGAAGGATGTTCAACGAGTTGTTCAGCCGTCTCGGCACTCGCCAGGTCCTGAGATCGTAGCGGAGGTTTCTCCTGAGGAATCGATTCGTAGGCTGGAGGCGACATGGTAGATGAAGAGAGAGGAGAAAGCGAAGAAGGGGACGCGGCAAAGCTCTTTTTCGTCGCGCTCCTTTCGCATCGCATCGCCTCGCAACGGAAATTTAGTTGATTTCATTCGCAGTGAAACGTCAGTATGCTACAGTAACTCTCTTTGCGTGTGTGGACGCGAAATTTCAAAACGCACAGTCGCAGAAGACCTGCAGCGTAGAGACTCGCGAAGTTTCGCAAGCAGCTGAGTCCAACTGTGACGGACCTCGACTGAAGCAAGGCCGACCAACCTTGGTACACGCTTAGGATTCATGGATAGCTGACCTGGCCGAACAAGGCAAGCTGGCCTCAAGGCGAGCGAGTGTAGAGCGTTGAAGAAAAAGGAAACTCGGAATCCGAAAGCGACGAGGGCTGTCTCGAGAGCCTGGCTCCGGACGTTCACGAGGCGTTCGAGACGACACGAGTGTAGCGCTCGCTGACAGAGGAGATGTACGGTCGACTGGGGCAGGGCGAGGTGGCTAGAGGAACGAAAGTTGTGCATCTCACATAGAGGGTGCAAATCTGATTCCCATCTCTCGGCTCGGAGTTCAGGCTGACGATAGAATGCCGTGTACATTTTCAGGACAAGGTGACGGACGTAGGCCAGAACAGCTAGCTGTAGGCGAAAGTTGATGAGGTCGAAATAGCGAAAAAGTCGAGAGTAAAGCGAAGACCTATCGAATCAGGCAATGTATGCGTCAGTTCACCCGTTCTCCACTGTCCACTCGGCTCATTGTCCAGCAGGATAATCGAGAGGGAGTCGAAGGAGGAATCAGGGATTAAAATTATCGATCACTGACTTGTACTCCGAGTCCAAGCCCGGCGAAGGGGGACTCTTGCTATCAAAAGCAGGAGTACAGTCCAGCTCTTCACTCACTCCAAGAAAGGAAGAGGAGAGGAGCGGATTCAGGCGCAAATTATAAAAAAGCATCACATTCAAGGGGGAAGGAGAGAAGAGGGGAGGGGAGGTACAGAGAAGGGTGCTCACAGATCAAGAGCAGCGCAGTGTTTCGTTGGCGAGCGAGTCGAGTATGGGTTGAATATCGAAGAGAGAAGTCGGGAGAAGAGAGAGGAAGACAGAGAGTCCGAGACGACGGGTTGTCAATTTCGAGCAGAGTATCTCGGTGAAGGATGTCAAGTATCACGAGCAATACGATGCACTGGCTGAGTTTGGCCGCGAGTGATGCGAAAATGAAGCGGAAATAGCAGTCTTCAAGCGAGAGAATGCAAAACTTGCTTCGCAATGGACGCTCGCCTTCGCTTGACAGTCAGTCAGTGGTTGTCTCGACCATCTAGCACGAAGAGAGAGCTGACGAGGGGACCGTCACATTACGTAAGCTCCCGAAAGAGAGTGCTCAACTCAATCTCCCCCTCTCCCTTCTCTCCAACCTTCCCTCTCTTCCTCCAATTCCATCCACGCCATCGCGACCGATATCCAAAAGCTCGGCTCGTATCCAGATTCATCGATTAGTTCGGTCGATACCGTGAGAGTCCCTTTCGAGGGCGAAGGGAACAATCTGCACGACGAGCGAAAACCAAAGACTCAGTTAGTGTTCGACGAGAAGCGAGAGAGGAGACAACGTACGTTGGTGGATCTTCTTCGAAATACATGAGAACTCGCTCCTTGCTTTCTGCCTGCGATGGTGGTGCCGTCTCGCTCGATTCGTTGTTCTTCGTCCAGACGCAACTCCATTGCTTCCCTTCTTCCACAAGCAAGCTTCTCACTCGATTCAACACCCGACGACCGAGACTCGTAGGATTTGTTCGTTGTAGCTGTTCGAGGAGAGCGGGTGGCAGGAAAGGTCGCAATCGAAAGGTCGCGAGCTGATTCTGATCGAGGTTCGGCAGGGAGGAAACATCGGATGTAGGAGATGTCGGCTCAGAAAGAGGGTATCTCGGGTCGATGGTCGATGTTGTTGAAGAAGTGGACTCGTGAGAAAGGGAGGGAGCCATATCGAGTCGATAACTGCTCGATTTCGGTCGCGATTTCTTCTTTTGCGTTGAGGAGTGACTCGCTTGAGTCGGAGTGAAGGGATTTTCTTCTCCCTCATCCTGGAGTGACGTAGTCGATATGGCGGCGAGATTCAGAGCTGCGGGTCGAGGAGATCTTCCTTTCGTCTCCCTCGTGGGGATTGTGAGTTTGAATTCCAGAGTATTCGAGTCCTCATCCTCCTTCTTGCTTTTCTTGCTGGTGGCTTCGTCAGAGTCGATGAGTGGAATGTATTGATTGTCGGGGAAGTTAGGGGAGCGCAGGACGAGGTAACGAGGCCAGGGAGGAGAAGATTTCGACGTTGACCTAGAGACGGCTTGTCGTGGTCGATGCAGAGTGAAACGAGGCGAGTGAAGCGAGTCCTATCGAGGGTGTAAGGGTAACGTCATCAAATCAGTCCGTCGGGTATCGCGAGGTCGAGAATAGGCAAGAGGAAAGCTCGGATTGAGGGAAAACGAAAAGTCGAAGGAGAAATTGAATCGAAAGGTAGAGCTCACGAGAATGGTGGATACGATCTCATCTTCAGTCAGTGAGCGAGTCTACGGCACAATTGGACCACTTTAGCTCAAGCAACCGCGTAAGAGAGGCCTTCGCAGAGAAGCGACTCACTTTTGACCAGATTAACCTTCCATTCGATGGATCCTTGATGGTCACTACCTCCTCACCGTCCAGGTAGTCACTCCTGTAGCATTCACAAGACTGTCCGTGTCAGCTTGAAGGGTAGACGAGGGGGAGAGACGTGTGGGGCGAAATAGGAGCTGGAACTCGCGTTTCGAGGCGGTATGAGCGCATGGGCATCTCTGTGGGACAGTTCTAGTGGTCCAGAGCTGGTAGCAGGTCGAGTAAGATGGAAGGGGGAGCCTAAAAGTCATTCAACTCTTCCTCCATCTCTTTCCCTCCCTCTCTTCACCTCCGACTTTCGAGAGCGACAGACGACCCTCGATCACGACTGCAACGATCCTGAATCAGTATCCGACACGTCTAGAGCGTCTTCAAACCCCCTCCCGCTCGCTCCCTCTCCTCCCGGTTCGCCTTCCTCTTCGTCTCTCCATCTTCTTTTGCAGGCCATCACGATTCGAGACAGTCTGAAAACCCGACAGTACCTCACTCGGCGTCCATCAGCTCGGCTATGCGACAGCTCTCTTCAGTCGGTTCCTCAAGATTTCGGAACCTCGCCTGCCTGACCCTCCAGATAATATGAGCAGATTCTAGCATACGAATACCGACAGCAGTCTGGGCCAGTCAATTGGTGGCGGTCAGGGAGAACACGGGGAGAACGACGAAGGTTTGGCGAAGGCCGGTTTCGCAAGTTTGAACGACGGAAGCTGTTCTCTATGGGTCGAGCTTTCTCCGCCTCTCGAGAACGTGAGTCGTTGAGTGCGGTAAACACGGGGCCAACCTTTATCGAGCTAAGAACAGCGAGGGATTGAACAAGTCTGATTGCTATTCCAAAGGTAGCGTCGGGATTGAAATCTGTCGAGGTTCCCTGGCAATTCAGACCATCTTAGAGTCTCAATTGCTCGAGGAATGGTCGACAGGTCTGATCCCGATTCTACCTATGGTTTAGCGGTCAAATCTCAATCTTCGCATCTCTCGCTTCCCCGGAGGTTCTCCCTGACTGCCCCTTCTCGGCTCCATTTGACCTCTATTGACACATTCCGCTCTATTCTGGAAGCCATAGGAAGGCAATAATAGAGAGAACCGTGTTTCGTTTCGCCCAAACTCTGGATTCGCTCCGAATTCTTCCCTGTGGCTTCGACATCGCGCGCCGCGCACGCCAGCTGGTCTTACCTCCGACTAGCACTCTATCTCTCTCGCTCAGACGCCATTCAGAGTCTGCTCGTAGGAGGCAAACCCGTCAATATAAGTCTCGCTTCGTTTTACTCGAGCTTCCAGTGCTAACCCCTCGCTCCTGCTCAGCTAAGCTATCTCCACCTTCCTCTTGATACTTTGTACCCGCTACGAGCTTCCAACCGAATCTGAGCACCGTAATCGCAGTCGACAAGCTCAAGGACTCGATTACGTTTTCATTCATTCTTTTTCGTCCTTGCTCCTTGAGCGTACGAATTGTCCCTGTCCGCTTCCTACGCCACTGAACCTCACCCTTGACTTTCGTAGTAGCTCTCTTGCTACAAGGACCTCTTGCAACGAGGCAAGGTTCTGAACGATCCAGGGTTTTGCGGAAGGAAAACTGAGGCAATCCCGGCTTCTGGACGCCGTCTAC
The DNA here is from genome assembly GCF_050403485.1 of Sporobolomyces salmoneus. Lineage (NCBI taxonomy): Eukaryota > Fungi > Basidiomycota > Microbotryomycetes > Sporidiobolales > Sporidiobolaceae > Sporobolomyces > Sporobolomyces salmoneus. Next base: position 61,079 of record NW_027481146.1, on the reverse strand, counting down.
CTCTTTCAATGACTCCTGACACGGTAAGTCTACTGTGACGAGCCCCGCTCAGTGGATGGCTCTGACGAAGAGCAGAGCTTTGACTTTCGCAAGCAAAACCAATCAGGCGAGTTTGAATCGTAAATTGTTCGAATAGTTCGGTTCACTTCGAGCGCACTTCAGCTATCTTACTCGTGAATGTGAACTGCTTGAAAGAGAGGTTGCGACGAGTTGCGAAACCTCCGTCGCCGACGCCCGAAGCCAAAGTGAAACTTCGCGATCATCGAGGCCTTGAGGTGAACGCATCCGACGATCGAAACTCGCGTTTTCGCTTTCTCTCCTTCACTCTCCCTCAGTGCTCTACAAAGATGGCATCTTACGCATCAGCAACCGCAGCATGGACACCACCTCAACTCGAAGCTCACCCAGATACTTCCCTCCTCACGACTTCCCAAGATTCTTCGGCCGATGCGACTGGAATCCACTCGACCAAGAACGCGCTTGAATACACGCCTCCTCTGACACCTCCTCTCGCTCCTGAACAAGATAAAGATGAACCCAGCAAAGAGCAGGAGAAGGAGAGCAAGGAAGAGGAGAAGGAGATTCCCGGTTCAAACTTTGACCATGTTATCCCTGGGGTCGAGGTGATGGAAACTCGTCAACTACCTGACGATCTAGAAACGAAGATCGCGAAACCCTGTACGTTTCCTCTCCCTTTCCTCCTCCCCCACTTCTCCCTCCTTTCTCTTGCGAATCTGTCGACTGATCCCCGCTTTGCGCTCGCAATGATCAGACATGGCACGAGCGAACATTGCTGCCTCCGTCGAAGAACCGAACGGAACCCTGAAAGGAGATTGGGCCAAAAAACACAAACATCAATCAGTTTTAGCTCAACACGTCGATTTCTTCTTGAGACCCGAAGCGGAAGGGATGTTGTGGCCCTTTGATACATGGAGAGGGTTCAGGAGAATGGGATACTCGTTCTTTTGGTGTTGTTTTGCCATGACGTGAGACGATTTCACGCTTCAAGACGAGGCTCAGCAAAACTGACTTCGTGCTCGTGATCTTCGGTCCCACAGGGTCATTCACGTCTTCTTCACCTGGTTCACATCGTCGAACAAGATCTTGTTCGATCCTCTGTTCCGAGTAAACACGAATAACGGTCACCGAGCGAAACACGGTTCAGATACTGGTGTCATTGACACGGAGGTAAGCTCCCAGTCTCTTCCTCGATCCGGCTCCTTCTCCGAGCTGACGCGGTTATTTTGTGTAGGGTCGATTCGTACCAGCCAAGTTTGAGGAAATCTTTGCGAAATTCGACACGGATAACAAAGGCGGATTAACGTTTACTGAAGGAGTGAAAATGGTTCACGCCCTCCGAACAGCTTGTGATCCTATCGGTACGTTCTATTCCACTACTTGCCTCAACGCAAGAGGCAGAGAACTGACTCAGCTTTGAATTCTCTCGCAGGTTGGGGAGCAGCGATTTTCGAATGGGCGAGTACATACCTCCTCGTTTGGCCCCAAGACGGTATCGTCGACAAAGAATCTATTCGTTGTGTGTTTGACGTACGTTCCCTTCTCCCTCACTTCTCCTCCTCGCTTTCGACGCTGACTGTGGGACTGCGAGAACAGGGATCGATCTTCTATGTTGTCGCAAGGCTAGAACGTCACCGAGCGAAGCAGCATGCATTGAAGAGAAAACAAATGACGTGGGGACAATGGGTCGTCGATTCGATCCCTGGTCCTTGGAGGGTTTTCACGAGAGGGTGGAAGAAAGAGAACAAGGCCGGTAACACCGAGATGATCTGGAAGTTCGATTAAGCCTGGGTTGATCAGTAGTAGGACAGTGCTGAAAGAGGACGAGGAGGAGAAACGAAGAGGATCTTAGCTTTGTTCAGTTGCTGTTATCAGATATCTTTCGCAAATTATCTTATTCCCCCTTTTGTGTATGTTTCGTCGCAAAGTTTAGCAGAAAAAGAAGTAATTTTATCTAGCAAGTTGTTTCGCCTGCCAGGGTATAAGACTCGAGCGAACAAGTCCGGCAGCACGAAGGAGAGTTGAGAACTACAGATTATTTCGCTTTTTCAGAGGAGGTATCGAGTACAAATAGCGATGGACCGGGAAAGAATCAACGATAGAGAGAATAGTAAGAAGAGAAGTGAACGAGCGAAGGGCGAAGATAGAAAGTTGCGAAAAACTTGTGGTGAAAACGAACCGGAAGAGTCCATATCGAGTAAAGTAGTTTACTTCCTCTGTCTCCTCCTCCTCGCTTCCGCGACTCTCCTATCCCTCTCACTCAACTGCGCCTCCGTACTCGGTCCAACGAGTACTCCACCTTTCTTCGCCTCATTCTTTCCTTGTTCCCACATCTCCTCTCCGATCGTCTCGACTCCCCTCAAATACCTCGGACCCTTGACCGTCTTCCTCGGGGTATAGACTTCTGCCTGACGGTTCAAGTTCGCAGGGTTCCATTTCTCCTTCTCTGCTCGTTGTCTCTCTGTCGTTTCCTTCGTTTCTTCCCATTTCTCTTGCATTCCTACTTGCATGTTCTTGAACGCTTCGGTGAAAGAAGGTTCGGGCACGTAGTTGGCGTCTCCAGGTTGGGGCTTGGGAGGAGGAGTAGGGATAGAGAGGAGGGAACGGATCGAAGGGAGTTTGAGAACCGAGGCTTGGAAGAGAGAAAGGAAATTGTTCGTAGTCCAGTAGAGGAGGAGGGCCTAAACGAACGAGATACGTCAGTTTCACCGCCTATAGACTACTTCTCTGAGCGAAGAAAACGTACAGCAGGGAAGTAGGCAACCATGGGAAGAGCGAGGACGAGAGCGATACGGAAAATCATCTTCATGTTTTTCGTAGTCGAAGTTTGAACTTGAGTCGTCGAATCAACTCCAGTCTATTAACAACTGAGTCAGTCAAGGCGCTCTACAGAGAGAGAGCGTGACTTACCTCTAGCGTAGCGAGAGTGAGACCAGTCGAAGCAACGGGTAAGATCCAGTAAGGATCCGCCTTTGTCAAATCCTGTACCCATCCGAATCCCTCCAACTGCATACTCTCGAGTCCCGCACCACTCAATCCCCTAATCGCGAAGAACATCGTCATGAAAACCGTTGCCTGAGCAAGGGGGAATACGAGGTTCTTGATCGGGTTGACATTGTTATCTCTCATCAATTGTTGAGTTTCCATTTGAGCCGCTTGCATTCCCGTTTGATCACCTCGAGCTTTCGCAGCTTTCAACTTCTCCATCCCTTTCAACATCTGAGGTTGAATGATCGCGAGTCGAGCGGCATTCGATTGAGCACGGATTTGGAAGGGAAGTAAAGCGAATCGGAGGACGAGAGTAACGACGGGGATCAAGAGGAACCAGGCGAGACCGGGAGATCCGAGGAGAGGGAAGGATTCGTGCAGGTGGAGGAAGAGGGATTGAAGTCGCATAATCGGATGAGGTCCGAATGAACCGGAGAGAGCGGAAATGTCGAGTGAACCGGTGTTGATGCCATCGTAAACGTGTTGTGTGAGAGTCTCTGTCGTAGAAGAAGGTTCGACGACTGCTGCTGTCGGTGTAGGGGTAGGAGGAAGGGAGGAAGGAGGGGGAGGAGGAGGAGCGATGGAAGATTCGGTAGGTTGACTGGCGAGAGTTTCGAATTCATTCGCGGCTGTTGAAGCCGTTTCTTCCTTCTTCACTGGTGTTGCTGGCGTGAGAGTATTCCATGAGATGCTCGGTAACCAAGAGAGCGAACGAGGAGAGGTCGAGAAAGTTCTCCTGATCGAGGGGGAAGGTCGAGCTGCCAAGGCGAGAAGCGGTGATTGACATGCTGTTCTATACAGAGCCGGGTTCGACCTAGAGGGAACATAGGTCAGCTAGGAAGATCGCGGGACTTTCAGAAAAAAGATGAACGAGACTCACGGCGAGAGGAGCGCCCTCAGAGCATTCCGAGGTACTACACCAGCCATGACTGACTATTCCTAAACGTGTCCCGGGAGTCCCTGGTCGATGTTTGAGGTGAAAGTCGGAATTCGAGATGGAAAAGGACGAGATCGTTTCGCTCCACCTTTTGATCCCGATCCCTTCCCCAAACTCGATCAATACACCTACGAACCGTTCAATACAAAGCTCATCTCTATCCGGCTCGAGCCCGACTTTCCCTGCACTCTCAATCTCGCCCAGTTCGGTCACATCCCTCTCCCCTCATGTCTGCTTCCACCGCCGCGATCTCGGGTATCCCGTTCCGCAAGATCAACGTTGATCAATACGACGAAGAACTCGTCCTCCCTTCCTCTCTCTACGTTCCCGATCCTCGTCCTTCGTCTCAAATCCTCAGTGACACGCAATCGAAAGAACGGGTCATTCGTCAAGCTCTACAATCTGGCGATGTCGCGAGTGCGTTGAAGGAGTGTTTGAAAGAGGGAGAGTACCCGTATGGAGAGGACGACGATAGGGAAATTAAACAGGCGAAAGTGAGCTCGTTCTTTCTTCTGCTCTCTTTGGCCGAGTGGGGAACAGGAACTAATGGAATGACGGAGGGTGGTAGGGTATCGCGTTGTCGGCAGTGTTGTCAGTGATCAATTCCTCAAGATCTACCGATATTCCCAACCTCGTACAAACTTTAACTCCTTCAGAACAAGTCAGCTCAATCCTCCTCTTGTTCGGTCTCTGCCGTCAGCTAATTCTCGTTGATGCGGTGTTGGTAGGTCACACTGATGAAATACTTGTATAAAGCGATGGAGAACTTGGGAGATTCAAGTGGAAACGCAGTTTTGGGTTGGCACGAGAAAGTAAGTTCATTTCTTCCTGGTTTCTTCCTCTTTTCACCGTTATTGACATTGCTTTCCTACGGTAGCTCGTGGAAGTAGCTGGAATCGGATGTATTGTCAGGGTCATGACGGATCGACGAAGAGTTTGAACGAAGAGGTTGCGATTTAGTATCTGTAGATAGGGAGAGCGAAGCGATACCCGGCCCAAGTCAGTAAGGCTGCAAATGAGATCTGCTATATGTGATTCGCTCGTCAGAGATGGGAGTAACGATACTATTTGATCTCGTGGCGAGCAACCGAAGTTCCAAGAATTGAAGACAGACAAATTCGCACACTGCCACAAATTCGCACACTGTGAAGACAGACAAATTCGCACAGCCTGAACACTGTCGTCCTACTTCTGCCTCTTGTTTCCGGGCATAGACGCTTGTACCGTCTCTCTTCCTTCTCCGCGAAAACTCTTCGATTCGTCATACAGTGCGAAACCTATGGAATCGCTAAGATGTCATTCATAGCAAGCAGGTTTCGACAGCAACACCGACGAAGCCCAAGGGCGAACACAAACGGATACCAACAACTGAGAGGGAAGAAGCGGGAAGGTTACGAAAGGGGGAGCGGAAGATGCTCGAAAGCTGGAGATTTGAAAGCCAGTCCGTCAGATACAGTCCTCCAGTTCCATCAAGCTCAAAGTAGGCCTATCGGAGCCGAGGAGAGACAGTCAAGGATGACCTCCGGGGAAGCAAGAGCTGCGAAGATTGAGATTTGACCGCTACACCATAGGTAGAATTGGGATCAGACCTGTCGACCGTTCCTCGAACAATTGAGACTCTAAGATGGTCTGAATTGCGAGGGAACCTCGACAGAGTCTCGATCCCACTGCTACCTTTGAAATAGCGATCAAACTGTTCAAATCTCTGCTTCTCTTGATCCCCCTCGAGGTGGCCCCAAGTTCACCAAGCTCAACGATCCATGTCCTTGCGAGGCGCGGAAAGCTCGAACCAGCGGGCACAGCTTTCACCCAGCGAACATGCGAAATCGTTCTTCGCCAAACCTTTCTCCATTGCCCATGATTTCCTCCTTGTTTCTCCTACCCACTGTCATCTGAATGCTCTCGCCTGCTGGCGGTAGCCGCATTGAAATCCCCGAGTAGGTGAGGGATCAGGATGGGGAGGTCCCGAAGTTTGGAGGGCCCGACTGGGGAGCTTGTCGAAAAGCGAAGCTGTCGGACGCCGAGTGGGGTACTGTTGGGTCACCAGACTGTGCTGTAGCTCGAAGAGCTGTAAGAGGAGCTGAAGAGATGAAGGGGAAGGGCGAAGAGGGGAGAGGGGGAACGAGCGGAAAGAATCGCTGTAGACGCTGTAGACGTGTCGGATGCTGATGCAGGATCGTTGTAGTCGCTAGTGAGGGTGGTTAGTCGCTTTGAATAGTCGGAAGTGAAGAGAAGGAGGGAAAGAGATGTCGGTTCAAGTTGAATGACTTTGAGGCTCCCCCTTCCATCTTACTCGACTAGATACCAGCTCCGGACCACTAGAACTGTCCCACAGAGATGCCCATGCGTTCATACCGCCTCGAAACGTGAGTTCCAACTCCGATTTCGGCTCACACGTCTCTCCAAGTTCCCTCTTCTCCCCTTCGAGCTGACACTGACAGTCTTGTGCGCGACACAGGAGCGATTACTTGGACGGCGAGGAGGTAGTGACGATCAAGGATCCATCGAATGGAAGGTTAATCTGGTCAAAAGTGAGTCTTCGCTTCTTTCGTCTCTCTAGCGCGCCCTGGTTGAGCTGATCCTGCTTGTTCGTCTCCACAGACGCGATCACTGACGGACGATGAGATTGTCTCGACTATTCTCGTGAGCTCTCCCTTACGATTCAATCTCTCCTGCGACTTTTCGTTTTTCCTCAATCCGAGCTTTCCTCTCTCTCTCTTGACCGTACGTCATCCGAGGACTGAACTGACGACTCTGAGCTCTCGCTCTCGATAGGACTCGCATCAAAGCCCTCGCTTCACTCTCCATCGACCTCGACAATCCGTCTCGAGGTCGACCTCGAAATCTTCTCCCCCTTGGCCTCGTTACCTGGTCGTCCGATCCCCCAACTGCCCTGACAGTCAATACATTCCACTCGTCGACTTTGAAGAAGCCGCAAGCAGGAAGAGCAAGAGGGAGGAGGAAGAGGCGAATACTCTCGAATTCAAACTCTCAATCCCCACGGCGCCGACGAAAGGAAGATCTCCTCGACCTCAACCTCTCGATCTCGCCGCTGTGTCGACAACTTCACTTCGAGACGAGGGAGAAGAAGACCCCTTGACCCCGACTCAAGCGAGTCATTCCTCAACACACAAGAAGAAATCGCGTCCGAAATCATCGAGTTATCGACTCGATATGACTCCCTCGCTTTCCAATGAGTCGGCCTCTTCTACCACATCGACAGTAAACTCGAGGGATCTGCTCTCCGAGCCGACATCTCCTCCGCGCGATCTTTCCTCCATGCCGAACCTCAATCAGAATCAGCTCGCAACGTTTCGATTACAGCCTTTCCTTCCTCCGAGTCTCCTCGAGCAACGACAACGAACAAATCCTGCGAATCTCGGTCGGCGGTTGTTGAATCGAATGAGAAGCTTGGTCGTCGAAGAAGGGAAATGGAGTTGTATCTGGACGAACGGCGGATCAAGCGAGACGGTACCACCTTCGCAGACAGAAAGCATGCAGCGAGTGCTCATGTACTTCGAAGAAGATCCACCTACGTGAGCCATGTCCTCCGTTCTCCTCTCGAGCTTGAACTGAGATTTGAGTTTTCGCTCGTCGTACAGGTTGTTCCCCTCTCCCTCGAAAGGAACTCTTACGGTATCGACCGACCTAGTCGACGAATCTGGCTATGAGCCGAGCTTCTGGATAGCAGTTGCGATGGCGTGGATGGAACTGGAGGAAGAGAGGGAAGGATGGAGAGAAGGAAGGGGAGGAGATTGAGCAGAAGACCCTCTTATTGGAGCTTGCGTAATGTTACGTTCCCCTCGTCCGCTCTCTCTTCGTGCCAGATGGTTGAGACAACCTCAAAGTGGCTGTCAAGCGAAGACGAGGGAGCGCAAAGAAAGTTTTGCATTTCTCGCTTGAAAACTGCTATTTCCGCTTCATCCTCGTCTCACTCTCGGGCAGACTCAATCGGTGCATCGTATTGCTCGTGATACTTGACACGCTTCACTGAGATGCTCTGCTCGAAATTGACAACCTGTCGTCTCGGACTCTCTGTCTTCCTCTCTCTCCTCCCGACTTCTCAGTTCGATATTCAACCCACACCCGACTCGTTCGCCAACGAAATATTGCCGCTCTTGATCTGTAAGCATTCGTCTCTGTACCTCCTCTCCCCTCTCTCCCCTCCCTCTTGAATGTGATGCTTTTTTATAATTTGCGCCTGAATCCGCTCCTCTCCTCCTCCTTTCGTGGGAGTGAGTGAAGAGCTGGACTTTACTCCTGCTTTTCAATAGCGAGAGTCCCCCTTCGCCGGGCTTGGACTCGGAGTACAAGTCAGTGATCGATAACTTTTAATCCCTGATTCCTTCTTCTCTCTCGACTCTCCTTGCTGGATAATAAGACGTATGGACAGTGGAGAACGGGCGAACTGACGCGTACATCGAATGAATCGATAGGTCTCGACCGAATCCCGTCTCGCTGCTTGTTTCGACCTCTCCTCACCAGAAACAACTTGCTGCAATGCTCCAGAGATCTTCTCGATATTCTTTCACCCTCCAGAGCGTTCCCAAAGCGCAAAGCAGAGAAACACACTACTCCGCGGCAGTCGACCGGAGGAGATTCTTCAGCGCTGATCGCGACTTACGCTCAGTTCTCTGTGCTCTTTCTGCCTCCGTTCCAGCTCCTTATGCGATCTGAGATGCCTCGCCGAGCTGACTACGTCGATGGCGCAAGATCTCGTCCAGCAAGCTATCTCCCACCTCGTCGTTCTCTCCCGACTCAACCTCAAAGTTCCGCTCCACTCGACTACATCCCTCCCAGTCGGTCTCAGAGTCGCGGCACACGAGGTCGCTACGTAGAAGAAGATGAAGATGAAGAGTACCTTTCAGCGGACGAAGCAACCAGGATCATGATGCAAAAATGGGATTTACTCGATTCGACTGTTTCCCCTCCTCCCGACCGCACCTCCTCTCGTGACGGACAACGACGACAACCCATCAGATCAAGCTCGGCGCCTTCTACAGCCCCGACAGCAGGGACGGGTAGGAGGAAGAGTAGAGTGAGGGAATGGGAGAAATGGAAGCCGGAGATGGAGAGAATCAGGTTGGCTCAGGTCGAGATGGAGAAGAGAATGGAGGAGGAAGCGAGGGAGCATCAATTGGCGTCGATGCGGGGTGATGGAACCGAGGAGGAAAGCTATCGAGACGAGGCGGAAGAGAGAGCGGGAAAGGGGAAGAAGAAATTGAGGGAACGGAAAAGCACTCCGAGGTATCCGCGAAGACCATCGCCAGACGCCCGAGAAGACTCTGATGAACGGGAGCTGTCACCGACGGCCAGCATTGAATCGACGAAGGCGGTGTACGATGATAGCGAAACAGAGTCGAAATTGAGGAGGAGAGGAAGTCGACGACGATTGAGAATCGGGGAACCCAGATCGCGCTGTGAATTTTGTTTGTCTTTACATTGGTCTGTGCTATGTAGCTTACCCGTCTCTAGCTACAGCAACTCGTCCTCCATCTCGTCGCGCCCAAAACCGCCGCCCCGTCGAATCTCCCTCGCCAAATCCTCCTCCTCCTCTCGACTCTCGCAGGGCTCGGACCGAAAAAGAAAGTGACGAATCGCTTCCCCTTCCTGTCAGTCAGGCTTCGGCTCAGCGATCCCGTTCTAGGCGTCGCAAACCTCGACCTCGTTCGGTTTCCCCTCCCCCTTCAAAACCTGCGACTCCGGTTATTGATCCCTCTCCTACGCCCCCTTCCACTCGTCAATCTCGATCGTCTCGTAATCGAAAACGACCTTCGCCTTCACCTCCTCCAACGGCCACTGAAGACAAAGCGACGAGAACACCATCTGGAGGTGAAAACGATCTGCTTTCGACCGCGACTTTGGCAGCTGAACAAGTTTCAGAGGCAGTCACGAACGCTTTCACGAAAGTTATTCCGGGGTTGTTTGGGATGAAGAAGTAAAGAATCGGGGAAGAGACGAGTAGACCAAGAGTAGGCCGCTGTGGACATCTTTTTGCGGCAATCTCGCTGGTGCAAGCTGTGTTTCTGTCGTACCGTCGTCTATTCTTCAAGTTTGTTCTCATAAGACTGTGTCTTCTGACGCGAAGCGCTTGACCCCTATCGACGTGTTCACCTAAGGAGGTTCGTGCGTTTCGATCGGTCGATGAATAGATGGACAACGGAGGCTCCTCTCGACTCTTCTCTTGTTTATCTCATCTGCTCACGATCTCCACCGTGCGTTACAGAAGCCTTACCCAAACCCGACCGCCCCCGAGCTCCGCTACGCTCTCGTCGATACCGCCTAATCCCTCTCCTCCTCCTCACAAGCCTCGTCCTCCTTTCCGCTTCTCCTTCGTCTCTCGATGTCGTCAATCACCAATCTCAGCTACGGACTCACCGTGTTGGCAACGGATCTCCTCACCGCCGCCCAAGCTTGGCCCGCTCTCGAACCCACTTTCACTTTCTTCGATTTGCTCTTCCTCCGTAAACGCACCGGCACCCTTCTGAGCGAAGGAAAGATGGAAGGATTAATCGAGAAGGTACCAGTCGAGTCATGGGAAAGGATCAAGCAGTGGGTCATCTTAGTTGAGATGGAGGACGCGGAACATCGATTTTTGGCACCGTTCTTGGAATGGGACGACAGGTGCGAAGAGGCTCCAGAGCTCCCCAAGAAGAAGAGTTGGGATTACGTTAGGAATGGAGTCCCTGACTGGTATCCGATGAGCTATCTGCGCATCGATGACCCCGAATTCCTTACGATGCTTCATCAATTCAGAAACGGTTACAACAGTTCTTTGAAAGTGAGCTTCAACACCCTCCCGCGCTTTCACGATCAGGTCTGACGTCTCAAACTATCACAGCCTATCCATAACCTTGTCGCTTCCTTCGGACTCGCTCATCCTCTCCCCCGCCTCATAACTCTCGATCCGAAAGCCGACTTCGCTTTGGACAACATCGCGCTCATTGCGATTCCTCGTCGAGTAGAAAGGAATGCTTCGTCACACACGATACTCTCGGCAGAAATGGGTTACGGCGAGTACGAAGACGAACACACCCTCGTTAACGTCTCCCTCGATCTTCCTCTCGACGCCAATCTTCGCTTCATCCGTTTCATTCGAACCTTCAAGCTCCGAGTTCTGGAGGTCACTGACACTACCCTTCGATGTGTCGCCCCGAGTCCCGAAGCGAAGTACGACTCACGCAAAGGTCTCATCGGAGTCAAAAAGGATCAAGTGAAAACCGACGTTCGACAGATCAAACCCAGGTGGATGTTGTTTACCTCGTGCTGGATGGAGTGGGGACCTTAGCTTGTAGAACTGAGTATCTAGATCGTAGCGACGTTGCCCTTATTCTGAACGAAGGAGATCCGACAGAACGACTTGAGTTTTGAAAGATTCCTTCCTCCTGGCGAAATGACATGGTGCGCCTTTCGTCGAAGCTGTCACAGTCTCATGCTTCTCTCGAAGCTCATAACTGTGTCCAGAGGAGGAAGCTGGCTAGCATGTTTGACGGAGCAGTGGCAGATTTATCGACTCCGTTAGCTTTCCGCCTTCGTCTCGCCTCATTGTCCTGTCGGTCGTCTTCGGTGCTCACACGGCAGCAGCAATACAACTCTCTTTGATCGACCTCTCGCCGACTCTCCGTATCGCCTCGGACAACCAGGAATTGGTTTTGGAGATCAAGCCGCTCATCACTGCTCTCTCGCTCCTCTCGGGCTCATTGCCAAACCGATTATTCCAGAACCCACTTTGACCGATGGTAAACCGATGCACGTCCCTCGCCTTGTGCCCCGACCTTGACAACTCTTGATCTCTCTTCGACTTCTTTCCTTCTCTTTCGACTCCGGTCACCTCCCAGACCGCCTCAGACGGGTCTGCAAGATACTCGAAATGTCTGTCTGTCCCTTCCCTGCTCGTCCACCGCTCTCGCCCGCCCTTGCCCTCTTCCGCACTGCTCTCGTTCAACGCTCCTCTTCCCTTCCCTCTCCCGCTTGTCCGATGACCTCGATTACGACTCTCGGATACGGAATCACAGTACGAGCTACCGACCTGTTCACGGCCTCGCTCGCCTGGCCGCTCATCGAACAAACCTTCCAATTTTTCGATTTGATCTTACTCCGCAAGACGAACGGAACCCTACTTGGCGAAGGAACGATGCAAGGTCTAGTCGAGAAGGTAACGGTTGAAACCTGGGAAAGGATGAAGCGCTGGGCAGTCGTAGCCGAGATGGAGCGCGCACAACACGAATTGTTGGCACCGTTCATGATCGAGCACGAAGCTGAATGCGACCGCGTGCCGGTGAGGAAGAGTTGGGATTTTGTACGGAACGGGGTACCAGGGTGTCGTCCCTCGGACTGGATCGAAGACGTTGACGGTTACTGGCAGCTCCTCAACAGGTTGATGCGAGGTGACGACAACGGTATCGCCTATGTGGCAAGTTCTTACGTTTCCCGTTCTCTGAGAGCCGCTTCTGACATGCGAGCTTCACAACAGCCTATTCACGATCTCCTCGCCAAGTTCGGACTCTCTCATCCTCTCGATCGTGTCGTCTCCGTCAATCGCGAATATGGGAAATTCGATCTCGACGTCGTTTCCCTCATCACGATCCCAAATCGTGCTCAAAGGGACGGGTCGACATACTCGACGATCTCGGGCAGCGCACATCACGACAAGCAGGACGAACACTCGATTGTCAACGTTTCCCTCGATCTTCCTCGCGATGCCAATCTCCGTTTCATTCGCTTCGTCAAGACCTTCAACCTTCAAGTCCTCGAAGTCTCTCCTTGTACCATTCGGTCGGTTGCGCCGGACCGCGAAGTGAGGAACGACACTCGCCAAGGTTTTGCTGGGATCAAACGAGATGAAGTGAAACTGGTGAAGGAGATCAGTCCTAGGTGGCTGTTGTATACCTCGTGCTGGATCGACTCGTGAACAGGAAGGAGAATGAAGTCGCGCAGTGGGAGAAACAAAAGGCGTTATCGAAATTTATCTGTTCCGTCAGTTCTTTTTCTTCCCTTTCCCTCTATCTCTTAGCTTTGACAGTCGGAGTAGAGGAAGGAGCCTTGTTATGCGATCTGCTTTGTTTACGATACTATCATCCCTCGCAGGGTGTTGTCAAAGCCGTTCTACCAAGACTAAGCTTCGAATCGACAACTGTCGAAATCTTTCTCCTTGACCTCCGCTGTCTCTCCAGACGTTCCCACGCAGGATGAACCGTCTCTCGAGAAGCAGTGTGAGAAGGGCTCCACGAAGCGCAGAAATTGGAAGATTGTAGGTACTAAACTTCATTTCGATTCACAACGACTATTCGTTACAAAGCTCATCCCGAACGGAAGGCAAATAAGGTGACCAAGTAAGACCGGAGAAAAGTGCAAGGAGAAACAAGGCTGAACAAGTAAGAGACGGAAAAGAGAGGAGAGAAGAGGGAGAGAAACTAGAAGCGAGGATCGTTAGTCGCCTTGTACTTGACGGCTTCTGGATCCGAGTCACGAAGACCAAGCTCAATCATGTGGATCTGCATCGCGAGATGTTTGCTGTTGGGAAGGAAGGGAGGGACTGTCAGGAAATCTGCTTGCGATTTCGTCGGAAAAGGGAGAAAAGAACTCACGAGAAGCAACGAGCTTGGAAGAGGTTACCAGATTGCAAGTAGAATCGGGGGACTCCCGAGTTCCTCCAGACTCCGGGAATTTCCTAGCGAAAGAGCAAAGAGTGAGTCAGAGACCTTCGTGGGAGAGGACAAGCTCGAGAAAAACTACTCACTCCTTGAGCGTCTTGACCCCATAGAGCACCGACGTTCTTCGCAACTTCGTCACCGATGACTTTGGCGATCGTAGTACGTTGAGAGCTGTATCCAGTCGCGAGAACGATGATATCTGCTTCTCTCTCCTCTCCGTCTTTGAAGAGGATTCCCTTCTCGGTGAGTTTCTCGATCTCGACTCCTTGCTTAATCTTGATCTTTCCGCTTGCGATCATCTCCTCGGGACCTTCGATACCGATGTAGTATCCTCCTACGAAGCACGAACGAAATCTGGTCAGTTCTGGAGATGGAAAGCTTTCGGCGAAAGCGGTTCACTCACCTCCATCTCGGAAGTATTTGATGAAGAGACCTGCCGGGTAAGGGTTGTGCTTGAAACCGGCTGCAGAGGTCGAGGAGTAAGTCAGCATCAGCGCCACAGCATGAGAACGCGGCGAACCTTACCCTTTGCAAGACGACCGAGAATATCCTTATCGAGTTCTGCGATATCCTGCGTCGCTTGAACGTGGAACTATCACGGAAGAACGAAAAGAGTCAGAAATGAGAATACGTGTAAGCGAGAGAGGTAAATAAACGTCAAAGCTCACCTCGGCGAGAACATCGATCGGAAGCGAAGTGAGCATGATATCGGCATCGTCGGTAGGAGGACCTCCTTCTTCGTACTACGCTCGATAGCGAGAGCGAGGTCAGACTCAGGGGAACTCGAAACGATGCAGCGAAAGGAAAACTCACGACACCCTTCAGAAGTCCTGGAATACCGTGCTTCGAACTCATCTACATACGGCGGTCGTCAGCCATAAGCGAGAAGGGCAAGGGAGGAGCAAGCAGATGAAACGCACGAAGTAAGTGTGAGAACGTTGTACCATGGTCGTTTCGACCCCTGATTCGCAGAAATCGAAAGCGATATCGTGTCTGTCGTGCTCACACTCGACGGTCAGCTTCATTGATCCTAGTCGCTTGAAAGATTTGTGGAAGGCTCACCCAGAGTTACAAGCACCGACGACGATCGCTTTCTTTCCCTCCCAACCTTGACCTACGCAACCGGGATGTTGCGAAGAGTGATGAATGACTCCCTTGAACTCATCCATCGGGAAATTCGGTAGACGAGCCTCTCCCGAGAAACCAGAAGCGAGAATGAGGTGATTGACCTTGATCGTGCGATCTTGTCCCGTTTTTCGGTTCACTTTGACGGTCCAAGTTTTCGATTGAGCGTCGTATTGAGGGTTGCGGTCGATCGTCGATTCGAGCCAAATGTTGAGTTCCATGATCTCAGCGTAATGTTCCATCCAGTTTGCGAGTTTGTCCTTGGGAGTGTCTGCGAATCGATCAAAGGGGAAACGGAGTCAGAACGAGGCCGGTTCAGACCTCGAGAAGCGGGCTGGGAACTCACAGATGGGCCACTCGTCGGGGAAAGGAAGACCAGCGAAATGATCGGCCCAAACCTAGGAAAGAATGAACGAAATCAAGTCAGTTCGAGTAGATGCGGTATTGAAATCGAGACATTGACGGACGGGATCGTGCAAGCAGAGTGTGTGATAACGACGACGCCAACTGTCTCCAACTCGAGCTGCAGTCGAGAATGCAAGTCAGTAGGTGAGAAGGAGCTCGAGAAACCGAAGTAGGAGGAGAACTCACAGTTCTTCTCGACGATGAGGGTGTTGATTCCGAGAACTCCGAGGTTACGAGCGAGCATGAGTCCGTTTTGACCTCCTCCGACGATGAGAACCTGAGGGTCTTCGGTTTCGAACTTGGCCTTTTTCTTGCGACGGTCGAGCCAGTTGTCGGCATCGTCGTGAAGACCGTGAACAGCTCCGAGAGGTCGACGAGCGTGAGCATTCGGTTCGTGGCCCTTGATTTCCCATAGAGCCGACTGCGAGAGTGGGAACGAATCGTCGTCAGCAACTGAAAGACGAGCCAGACAGAAGAGAGACACTGAAAACTGACGAAAAAGATGAACGCTTTCCAGTCTCCAACTCCGGGAGCCGATTCCTTGAGACGAAGGAAACCGCGTCCTCGACCTTCGGCAGTCTCGTAAGTGGTGAAAGCTTGAAGCCAACCCGCGCCTTCGACGAATTTCGCATCGTGCTCACGAATCGGCTTGAGTTGGTGAATAGCGGGAACGCCGTATTTCGTCAAGTGTCCTCGGATATCCGACGTCTTGAGCGAATTGAAATCGAAGTCGATCGTCTACATTTCAGTCTGTCAGCATCAACGAGTCCACTTTCGGTTGAATGCGACGAAGAAGCTCACCAAGATGTCCCTCCACCAACCGTCTTGTTCCCTGAAGTGCTTGATGATTCCATCGATGTCCTTAGCATCGAAAGCGCTTTGCAAGCTCGTACAGAACGCTTGGGCGATTTCGAATGGGGTTTGAGATTGAGGAGGTTTGGTGGGCGAGATAGAGATGTTTTCGACGTGAGAGATGGTTTGTTTGATCGTGTCCAAGATAGCCGCCATCCTGTGAGAGAGCGGTTGGCTTGTGGTGGAAGGAAGAGAGAGGGGACAGCAGTTGAGATAGCTTTGAAACGAGGACTCGGATTTCGGAGGAGGGGAAACTTCTTTTCGGCTTCAAGTGGGGGAGAGCAAACTGAACCGCCTCACTTGTACTTTCCCGAGGCTAGCGCTGAGTACGTGTGAAACTGCGAGTGTGCTGACGTGGAAGGAGGGGAACGGAGAGTGTGACCCCTTGAGAGAGCGGACTATTTGGGCTGTGAAACAGCGAGAGCCCCTTCCCTTTCAAAGTTCGTATCAGCTGAGCAAAATTGTGGAGACGATACAGCTCGGCAGGAAGTTTCAAGCTGTTATCAGTACCTTTCGCAAGTAAGTCTGATCTACTGTATGCGCTGCACGACTAGAACGAGGGGCATAACTCACGAGACGCGAAGAGAGACAGAAACTACTGGATTCATGGAGAGAAAGAAAAAATGGAAGTCACTGCGTCGAGACGGTCCGTGCGCATGCCCTCTTCCGTCGTTTCGCGCTTGCTTCAAGTTGTCGACGCTTCTTCGACAATGGCCACCGTCTATCATACAGCAGAGAGAGCACGCATATAGGAAGGTGATCGACTCGCGCAGCGCCTGAAACTACGGGATGTAATTTGGAAACAAGTTGACACGGACCGAGTTGCTAAACCAGCCTCTACCCGAATCAATCAGAGACATACATACTTGAGCTAGTCCACTCGACGGCAGGCTACTGTAGGAGGAGCGAGTGTCAAAAGAGGGGAACAAAACCGGACAAATGGAGCTCGCAAAGAATCAACCGAGGCAAGAGAGCGAGGGCTTAGTGCAGAGTATCAGCGGACTCGAGCTCGATATCGTGGGATCAGCGAGGTACGTAGCCGGGTCGATTAGAAGCGAGCAAGTTCTATCAAAAGTCTAGACAATTTGAAGAGATTTTTCCCCTCGATTTTCGCTCGTTCGCTCTCGAAGCGTTTGAGTCACGTTACCACTCTGGCAATAGCTCCCTTTCTCGCTTCCTTGTGGGGCTCATTCCATTCCAATGTCAGAAGTCCTCTCGCGCGGCAACCAAGCGTAGTCGAACGTCGCGATCGGAGCAAAGCGAACGAGGGAGAAAAAGCACATCTCCGCTTCCTTCGAAGACTCCTCTTTCTAAATTGCCTCTCCTTCTTTCCCTTCTTGTTTCTCTTCCTCTCGCTCGTTCATCTTTCTACAATGTCTGCCCCCTCGACAAGCTCAGCAAATCACCTACCTACACACGTCGACGAGAAATCTTCGCACCACCACCACGCCGCAATGTCAGACGTCGACAACCGCGACTTACTCGAAGGAGGCGCACCTATGGGTCGTCAGCTATCGGTGAGTCTCATTCTCTCGTCGATCCTAGGATGAGAGGAGGGCGCGAGACGACAAGAAAACGGTCTTTTCTCGTTGTCGTCGTCGTTTCTCCTTCTTCCCTCTCTCTCGTTCCAGGTCCATGGTACTGACTTGTCTGCTTGTGTACGTCTCGATATAGATCCAATTGACCCAAGAACAGTTCGAGCGACTCTACCTCGAGCCGGGAGGACGTAAATCGAAGGGAGATCTTTCGAAACGTTTCGCAAACCCAACTCCGCTTGGAATCGCTTCGTTCTTGCTTTGTCTTACACCCTTCAGTTGTTTTTTGATGGGGTGGGCTAGTAAGTCTATGTCCTCTAGACTCGGAAAGCTCCCGAGAGAGTATTCGTTCATTTCAACTTACACTTTCGAATTCCGCGAAACAGATACGACGACTAACGCCGGCCCGACTTTGGTGGGAGCTATGCTCTTCATGGGAGGTATCGGATTGATGGTTGCTGCCATACTGGAGTGGGTCCTCGGAAAGTAAGTTCGATGTTTTAGAAAGTCCACTTTCTGCGCCTGCTGATGCAACGATTCACTATAAAGCACTTTCACCGTCGTCGTATTCTTCACCTTCGGTTCGTTCTGGTTGTCATTTGGATACCTTTTAGCACCAGCTCAAGGTATTGCCACCGCTGTCGGCGCGTACGTCCTTTTTCTCTCTCGGGAGTAGTGCGGTTGGTTCTACTTGCTGATAAGCTGCCCTTCATAGCACTACGGCTGATTATAACGGAGGAAGTGAGTCGTTTCTTCTCTTCCTTTCCGTATCGCTTGACTGACGCTTGCGCTTTCCGTAGTCGGGCTGTAAATCCCTTTTAAGTGGCTTCCCGTGCTTCCTCCGCTGACGCTCATCTATTGTGTTATTTTTAGATATCTCTGCTGGTGGTCTATCCTCAACTTCATCTACATGATCGCTTCCCTCAGAACGTGAGCTTTCCGGGTCGTTTTCCACAAATTCGGAAATTTTTGAGGGAACTCACCACCGAAAAACAATCTTGCACAGGAATGTCGTCTTCGTACTGCTCTTCTCGTTCCTCGAAGTCACCTTCTGCCTCCTTACTGCCCTCTGTAAGTACGCAAATCAATTGAGCGATCCAAACTCAGCTGATCCTCCTCGAATTTCGTAATCGATGCCACAGACATCAAAGTCGCTCTCGGCCGTCTTAGTATGATTGAGGGCATCACGACGGCTGCTGGCGCTTTCGGTTTCCTAACCTGCTGCATGGGGTGAGTCGTGTCTTCGAAAGTACCATTCTCTCCTTCTCCGACTGACGCCGACGTTACTACTGCCCTAGATGGTATCTCCTTGTCGTATTGGTCTTCGATTCGACCGGAATGCCCATCTCCCTTCCTGTCGGAGACCTTTCGACTTTCATGGCACGAGGAGCTCGCAAGGATCGAGCTCACCAAGCTTAGGTCCTCCCGGTTCTCCCTTCTCTTCCGTTCCTCCGTCTCTCCTTGATCAGTTGCACGACCTCCTAATACTGTACTTGTAGTTGGGCCGTCCTTTCGAGGACGAGCTCTTTGGTCTTTCTCGTCATCTTCTTCTAGTATCTATTTTGTCGCATCTATGAGTCCCATGAATCGAATCGAAATAAGCAGTACCCTCTTTGTCAGATTATCACTCTCGAGTCGCCCGACGAGTGCGGGAGATAGGTAGCCTGAGAGAGGAAGCCCCTGAGAGAGAGAAAGGCACCGAAGGCCGCTTTTCGATTTCGACAAGTTCAATTAGCTACTCCTTGACGAACCCCTTTATCACTCGTGATAATCTCGACAGTACTACATTCCACAAACTCTAGTCAGCGGCGGACTCGAGACCACGACCTCGACTGGACAGAAAAGAGAAAATCACATCATTTCCTCCCTAATATTCGCTCTCTTGAGTACCTTTCTCGCAGCTTGTTCGATCACAGACAAATCATCAAGCCCAATGACGAGTCTTTCTCCTGTATTGACTGGAGCTACTTTGAGCTTGATCGTTGCTATGTGATCTTCTTTCGAGAGGGACCAGATGCGCAATTCTGCACCTCAGACGAGCAGACGAGCGTGTCAGCACGAAACACCTCCGGAAGGAGTGGCAGAGCTCGAGCACTCACCGACCAGGGTAAGGTGGAGACGCTCGCAGAGAGAGGCGGGGAGCCATTCTTGAGTAGACTGGAAGATTTGTCGGAAACGTTTCGTGCGTTGAGGATCGAATGCTTGCATGAGAGCGTAGGAAGATGCAGTCACTGAGGAGGAGGAGAGATGTGATGAGCCGATCAACTGAGTGAGTGATGAAGGGACGAGGGGCCCTACCGAGAGGGAAAGAATGGCGCAGAATCAAGTACCTTCGGGTTTCGTTCGCGAAACTGGTCAGCTGCGAGCGAAACGAGCGATAGATGGTACTCACACAACGACGAGTGAAGCGAGAGGGTCAACGTAACCAACTCCTTTCCACGGTTTCCAGATTCCCGAAACTCGACCGATTCGAGGTCCGAAAGCTAACGAAATCAATCCATCAAGGACGACTGCGACGTTATTGAACTGTCAACACACGCATTCGGGATGAGCTTGATCGGGAGGAGATCGCAAGGAGGAGACGAACGAGATCCTGCGAGAGGCGAGAGAGAATAAGCCTCGATCGTGTCTTCGAAAGGGAAAGGTGAAAGTGCACTCACTGTGATGGCGTGAACACTGAGAGAGCTTTCGTGTTCTTTGACGTTCGAATGCGAGAGGTCTGAATGATCGTGCGTGGTACCTTCCCTGTGCGATGAAGCTTTGCGACTTCGCAACGTCTTTCGGGACAAAGCGTGCTCGACGCGCGCCGAGTCAGCAAGATATCGAGCACTCGAGATACCCGCCTATCAACTTCCAACATCAGTCGGCTCATAACAGGGTTCAAAAGGTAAACCTCACTCACTTGAATCATTTCCCTCCGAAACAACACCGGATGACAAACCGAATGCGAATGCATCTCATGGTCTCCATTGCCATCTCCATGACTAGCGTTCCTGAACATCAACCACATGATCCAGTTCCACCCGCACGCGAGCAATCCAAGACCAGCGACGAGAGGTGGAAGTTCCATTGGTTCGGGAGAGTAGAGTCGTTGGATCGATTCGAGTCCGAGCATGAGACAGAGCGCGACGAGGATCACTCCTACGCACGCGCGCAAGATCGAGAGAGGTCAGGACGTTGTAGCATAGACGGGAGAGTCGAGAGCGAGGGACTCACCGTTGATCAGATTTGCGACGAATGCGACTCGAGAGAAACCATACGTGAAACCGGAATCGTCTTTACTGTCTTGTCGTTGCAATCCACCGATCTAGAGGAGAGAAAGATCACGACATCAGTCGAGCTTCGAAGGAGAATCGGGAATCAAGCGCAAAACTCACTTCGTCGGCGTAGAGTCGAACAATGAAAGCGACAAGATCGTTCAACATGCTACTCCTCATGCAGCACGAGTCAGTCACCCTGTTGTTGTCGAGATAAGGAACGAGAGAACTCACTGAAAAGCGTCTGCGACGAGAACTAGAGCCGAGAACGAGTAACCAACCACGAGTTCGACGAGCATATAGATCGAAGTGACTCTACAGTATTCGAAGTACGGGAGGGATGAGCTCGATGAGGTGGAAGGAAGGAACGAGGGGGGAGAGACTCAACGCCATGGCAATCTTGATCCGTTTCACTTCTTTCTCACGACGGAGTTCAGCTATACTCTTCCCTTGCGATGGTGCTTCCCTCGATCTCTTTGCGGTCCTCGAAGTTGCGGTCATTTTTTGCTGAGTCGATGTCGAATGAGGGATGAAGAGTCGCGTGTCAAGAGGTCCTATTCTGGCCTCGTCGGTCTTGAGTACTGTCGAGGTGAGGGGATTGCCCGGTACCGCGGAGAGAGGGTTCGAGCGAAGGCGAACGAGCAAAGAGGACCGAGCGAAACAGGTGAAAGGATTTCGAATCGAGTGAGGCAGGCTCGATTCGCTCGACCTACACACACGGCGTATCTACGGTTTCAGCAGATCAACCACATCAGCCATCGAACCATCGAAAGAGACGCAAAGTCGAACTCACACCTCGCCAAGATGAAAGCTCGAACCTCTATTCGCTCACCCCTGAGTTTTGTTTTCTTTCTCGAGGCTCGTGAGTCGTCCTCCTCGACCCCTACGGTTCTCTCATCGATCCAGTACCCAACTTCCTCCCTCTTCCCACGTTCTTTTCCTCCGTCTCTCTCCCTCCTCACTCCGATCTGCGAAGATGACCCATTCTCACGATTCGAACCCCTACTCTCAATCGTGTCAAACCCCAACTACCGCTTCTGCCTACACGTTCATCTCGAGTTTCCTAGGTGCTTTATGTTCGATCTCGCTCCCTACCCACATTACCGGTTCGTTTCAACCTCCTCCTTCTCCTCCTTGTCGTTCATCCTCAATTCAACTGACTCCTCATTCCGTGAATGTGAAGGTTACTTCCTTCCAACTCTTCCTCAGACGATCCTCTTGTGGTCGATCGTAGGATCTGGGTTGGTTTACTCGTCGTTGACGGCGAGTTTGTTCTTCAAGATTTTCGAGACGGCGATTAGTGAATCGTATGATACGAAACGAATCATTGTCGAATTCCCCAGGAAGAAAGAGACGGAGAAAGAGGCGGAGAAAGAGAGGAACGGGAAGAAGAGGAGGTTGAGAATGTTGAGTTGGGCCAGTGTCGTGAGTTTATCGTTTTCGATTGACTGAAAAGTTGGGAGCGAATGCTGATCACGAAAGAGAATGGATGGCGAAAAAGATGTGCTTGTTCTTGTTGGTAGCTACTTCAATCGGGTTGTTCCTCCTCGGTTCGAGGATGGATTCGAAAGATTGGTTGGAATTCTGGTTAGTCACTCGCTCCCCCTCCCCTCACAAAATCCAATCCGCTGACCTTTCCCGTCCATGCATCACGTCACGATCGGATTCAGTACGACCAGATCCTTGATCGTCTCCGCTCCAACTCAATCCCACGATTCAAGCTCCTCCGAATCCCTAAACAACAACAACAAACTCGAACTCTGTACCCTCATGGCACTCAATCAAACCTACCTAATCCTCGGAATCCCTTTCATCTTACTAATCATCGAAGTGATGCGACATCTCCAAACGTTGAGTTTTATCGAAATGGCGTTTGATCAGGGGGTTGAAGTGGTAGAGGTTGCTCCGAGGTTGAGGGGATCGACGCATCAGGATGTGAGGAGTGCGGGGAGGAAGAAGGACGGAGGGGTGAGAAAGGGACAGCAGAGGGAAGAGAGGGAATTGGCGAGATCTAGGAGGGAGAGGAGGAGGAGATTTAGAGACGAGGGAAGTAGTGAAGGGGAAAGTGAACTAGATCGATTACTCTCGGTCTGATCCGATGCGAAAGCGGTGGAAGGTTAGAAGGTTGAAAAGAGGAATGCGAAGATGGATTAGAATCTAGAAATTCCTAAAAAAAAATGGATACAATTTGTTCGTCTCTACCTCTCAACAACCATCGTCAGAGATTGTTCCATCGAGACCATCGAGAGCGTAGAGATAGACTCACACAGACAAATCCCCTCGATATTCTTCTAGAGAGTCGGATCCTCTAATCTCCTCCAAACGCTCCATTCCTTCCCTTTATCGTTCCTCTCTACTTTTTTCCCTTCCTCAGTCCTCCTCTTGACCGCTTCCATAACTTCCCTCTCTCTCTCCCTATTCAATTCACTCCCTTCCTGTCCTTCGACTCCTTCTCCCGATTCTAATCCAAGGTTATCGATCTCTTCCTCGGTTAGACGTTTGAATAAGGGAAAAGAGGCCAAGTGGGATGTCATCCAGATGTGAAGGTCGGGAACATCGGTGATCGTGTAGAGGAGTCCTCCGGGACGGAGAACGTAGGCGTATTCAGCGAGAAGTGTCGGACTATCTCAGGAGGAAGAGCTGTCAGTCTTGAGACTGATAGAGAGAGAGAGGTAGGAACGTACGAGATGATTCGGGCTTTGTGTTTACGGGCTTTGAAATGAGGATCGGGGAATAAGAAGAAAATTTTCGATAACTAAAATCAAAACGACAATCACAATCACATCAGAAATCGTCTCTCTCTCTCTTCGCTCTTGTCCGGCCGATTCCCCGGAAGAAGGAAGCGGGACTCACTTGAGCTTTCTCAAAGAAATTTGGTAAAAACTTCATCGCGTTCGCTCTCAACACGCTCACATTCCCATAACTGTACCCTTCCTTCGGCATCAACTCTTTCCTAATCCCTCTAGGTCTCGACGTCAGAACGCTTCCGCCTTCTCCTTCTCCTTCGATTCCGGTGGTGATGGGAGTTTCTGTTGTTGATTGTTGTTGAAGTTGTTTCGCTTCGGCGACGGCGGCTTCTACATCAGCTGCATTATCGGGATCTACCGAACCTGGGTTCAAACGTAAAGCTCGAATCTTGTCCGAAACGTATTGAGTTACTTGAACTCGAATCTCGAGACCTACAGACAGTAACTCCACAACACAGCGAAATTCCAGAGGAAAAGTCAGCTCCTTCCTCTCCTCTCCTCTCGTCTCGATTCGGGGAAAGGAGAGGAGAGTGCGTACCGAGCATTAAAGTTTCCGGGAATAAAGGAGCTAAAGAGATACTCAATCCACCGAACCCGCAACCAACATCGGCGAATTCAACTTTCTTTCCTTTGAGATTGACGGAACCTTGTCCCGCTTGAGGAGGAGGGGAGAAGAAGGTCGGGAAATGAGTTGACCAATCCATTGTGGCTGGAGATGAAGGACTGGCATGGGATAAGGGGTGAGCGAAGGAGAGGGATAGGGAGGGAGAGAGAGGAAGAGAGAACGAACTATTCGAGGTGGTGAATACTCAAAGGATTCGCATGAGCTCGTTGACGGTAGAAGCGTTTCTGAACAGCCTCATTGCTCCTGATCAGCTCCCTCTCTCTCGATCGACAAGGAGAGAGGAGAGAAGGAGGTTTAACTCACTCGAGGCATTCCAACTTCTGTAGTAGCCGCTCCCAATAGAAGCGCGTCATCTTTCGCTTTCGCGGCTTTCTTCTGAGATTTACGGTTTCGAGCCATTCCTTTACTCGAGTGAATCGGGGCTGCAGAGGGTGGAGGAGAAGGGAGAAAAACAAACGAATTCGAATCGTTTCATCTCTAGATCTCTGTCCTACACTCGCCGATCAATCAAGCACACCAAGCACTCCAATGCAGCCTACTATGGATCTAGCAATCGACCCACGACCGCCGCGCAGCTCACCGTAGCTCACTTCCTCGATACTTCTCTCACCAATTCGTTTCGAACTCATCTTAAACCGCTTCTCCGGTCTCTGCTCGAATGCTCTGATAAGTGTTACAAGTACAAAAGCTCTCATCTGGATCCATAGTCAGCGATCCGCGGACTAATCCCGGAGAACTCTCGCTCAGATCCCGTCTCTTTCTCTTCTCTCAAGGCAGTTGGTCCCTCCTCCTCCTTCTTCTCATGCCTGCTAAGAGCGCTCGATGTCTACCTCTCAATACACTTTCTCCTCCCCTTTCTTTTCCTACGCCTGTCCACCTCAAACCGTTTCAAGCGCAGCATGGAAATCACTCGATTTAGCTCCCGAAATGGATCCAGAAGGAGAAGGGAGTGGTGGGACCAAGATTGAAGTGAAGGGAAGTAGTGGACCTGGATGTACTGTGAGTTTTTCGGGGTGGAAGGGAAGTGAAGGATGGGTGCAGGGATGGTTGAGTACGCCTTCGAATTCTATCTCCTACTTCCTCTCGTGAGTAAGACTGATGAATGAGTGGTTGGGATAGATCCGAATGGGACGACTTGGTGTTGTGCGATTGATTCGACGACGGATTGGACTTGTCATGAAAAGAAAGGAGGAGGAGGAAGTGGTTGGAGTTCGGAATTTCTGTGTAGTTTTGGTGGGTTGGATGCGGAGAAAGAGTCAGTGGACGGCTTACTCTCCTTCGTCTTGGAGCGAATGCTGATGACTCCTGCATGATAGACATACTTTGACAATCATGAATAACCCAGCGGGAGAATCGAGGCTCCTGATCAATGGTGGAACGTCAAACGGTCGAGCGCAAGACGAGTGAGCTACCCATCTCTCTCTCTCTCTATCTCGTCCCGTGAAGAACGCTTACTGATCTCGAGGTATTTGCAACAGACTCAAACTCACCGATTTCGTCACCATAGCAACTGTTGCGAAACCCGCCTCGGTGAATCTAAACACTTTCTACTCCTCCACAACTTCCTCCTCCGCCTCCGCTTCTTCCTCATCAACCAGTTCCTCCGTCGAAGACAATCCCACAAGCTCCTCCTCTCCTTCACCGACCGACCCACCCCTTTCTTCTTCGGATAATGAGACGACGGAGACTTCCTCCTCGTCGTCGGAGGAATCGAATCTCCTCTTCTTTTCCGTCGCCGTCGGGATTCTCGCCGTCGTAGTGGTCTGTATACTCTCTATCATGTTCTGTGGAACTCGATCGAAACCCTCCGACTCTGACGTCGAGGAAGCGGGGGGGTTCCTGGGAGTAGCGCAGAAGGAGAAGAGGACGAAAAAGAAGAAGAAAATTGGGAGGGGGAGTAGGAAGGAGAAGAGAGTTGCGAAGAGATTGTTGGAGAAAGTAGGCAAGGATGAGGATCAAGATAGGGAGAGATGGACGACGAGTAGCGAGAGTGAGGAGGAAAGTACGGAAGAGGACGAGAAAGAAACGAAAAGAGAGAGGAATGCAAAGTCGAGAAAAGGGTCACGAGAGAGAGGGAAACGGAAGAGAAAGGAGGACGACGAGGAGGCACATACTCGATATCGCGATGGGGGAGGAGACGTAAGGGAGGATTACTGAGCAACTACCGAGCAGGTGGTTTGCGTTGTAAACTTTTGTCATCCGAGCGCAGTTCCTTTTTGTGTAGCTGACTCAGTCGTCGTCGAGTCGAACTGAGCGCTGAGTGTGTACGGTAAGCACGTTTTTGTTGCGATCAGTCAGCTGCCAGTGTATACTCAAATTTGAACTGAGATGAGAGGTGCTCCACCTCCACTTTCCGAGAATTTTAATTGCTCATCATCACCCAACTCCTTCCTCTCTCTTCTCTCCCTCTCTTTACCTTCACCTTCGCCTTCATCTCACGCAACAAACGATGGCGATCCCTACCTCGTTCAACTTCCACACGACCTCCACCAAAGCCGCAAGTCACTACAACGACCAGATTTCTGGGAAAACCGTCCTCGTTACTGGAGTTTCTCCGAACGGATTAGGTGCCGAAGCAGCTACTGCCATTGCGCGATCCCAACCGAAGTTACTAATCCTGGCTGGGAGGTCGGCGGAAAAGTACGTGTCTCTCTCGCTCGCTCCCCCTCTCTCCTCATTCGCTCTTGAGCAGAGTCTGATGTGCAGAGAAGGACACGAGCTGACTAGAGATAGTGATATGCTGTTGTAGGATCAAACAAACTCAAGAAGAAATCAAGAAAATTGCTCCGGAGGTCGAAACGAAAGTTTTGATTTTGGATTTGGCTTCTTTCAAAGCTGCGAAGAAGGCTGGAGAGGAAGTTCTCTCGTGGAACATTCCTATCGACGTGTAAGTTTCTCTCTCTACCTGACCTGAGAAGACGTGGTGAGATCGCTAGCATTAGAGGAAACGAGCTGAGTTAAGTTGTTTTCGTTTTCGTCTCCTCTTCTCCCTGCTCCCAAACAGTTTGATCAACAACGCCGGAGTGATGGCCTATAGCGAGAAGACCCTCACTGAAGATGGCTACGAGATCCAATTCGCTTCTAACCATCTCGGTCCCTTCATCTTCACCAACACTATCCTCCCTGCTCTCCATCGTTCCTCTGCTCCTCGTATCGTCTCCGTCTCGTCATGGGGTCATCATCTTAGTGATGTCTATTACGACGATCCCAAGGCTGAACAATCTTACGATAAGTGGAAACGTTATGGATCTTCGAAAACTGCGAACGTCCTTTTCGCTGTTGCCCTTTCGAAGCGTGGGATTTCGGCGGTTTCCCTTCATCCTGGGGCGATTCGAACTGAGTTGTTGAGGCACTTGACGAAAGAGGATGAGATCGCAATGGGTGAGCCTTTCCCGTTCTCTCTCTATCAGTTTCGAGACCACTGTAGGTGCTGGTGATCGATGACCTCGAGGTTAGGTTTCATCAACGAGGATGGAACTCCTGGAACTAAATGGGAGTTCAAGAAGATGGAAGAAGGTGCTTCGACTCATATCGTCGCGGCTTTCGAACCTTGGCTCAAGGGAGGTGAATACCTCGATGACTGCCAAATCCAACCTGAACACGAGGAATACGCCGTTAACCCTGTACGTCTTTTCTCTACTCGCAGGGGTTACTAAGTTACTGATACTAGGCTTGTCGTGTGTCGTTACAGGACAAGGCGGAGAAACTCTGGAAGCTCAGCAACGAATGGACTGGCGAACAATTCGAGTAGGATACTCGATCGGTTGTCTTCTTAGCTTTGTGTTTCTCAACAGTCAGACTCTTTGCCTTAGTTAGCTTCTTAGTTTTGTGTTTGTTAGTGGTTGGAACAGCAGTAACGTTCCCCAACTTGAACGAGAGTCGACAAAATGAGTGAAAACGCGAATCGAGAAAGTAGAGCTGGGATCAAAATAATTCGTTTCTGCGACTTACTCCAGCGAGTGGGATAGATGAACAACGTTACTCTTCCCAGCACTGAGTATACAACAGCCACATAGGTCTCACTTCTCGACTGGGTTTCACTTCATCCTCCTCGATTCCAACCTTTCCGCCAAGATTGCCGATATCGTAATTTGGAGCAGTGCAACGAAGGATACTCGCCGACACCTCCATGACTTGCAAGTTGAACATTAAAGTGAAACGAGTAAGGCGAATGTCGGCATCGGAAGGAAGGTCGAGAGAAACGGGTACAATCGAGTGTCCAGCAGCTCCACCTCGTTCCACTGGCGGCCCATAGATTCTCGGCGCGAGGGTATGTGACATCGCGTCGATCGCAGCTGGGATAGTGATGAGGGCGAAGCTGTCAAGCATTTTGCATCCGTTCCATGTCCCGGTTGAGTCGATCGGAGTGATATTTTCGTCAAGGGGACTGGCGAGGCCGAAAGAGGTAACGAGTCGACGAATGAGCTGCACCGAACGAGACCCAAAATCAGTGTTTCGGTTGGGTCTGCGTCGTGAAGAGCCTCTCTAAAGAAACTCACCTTGTAGCTCTCGCTGAAACCATCTCCAAGATCCCAAAGAGCGTTCTTGAACCAACAAGGTTGCGACGAGAAGTCTCCTGCTCCTTTTCGCCTTAGATATTTCCAACTCGTTTCCTCCATCTCCGGAAGTTCACAGCCACAGGCGATTGGGCTCGAACACGCCGAGTACTGAACCAAGAACTCATCTTCTGCCTCGATCATCTCGCGCACCACGACTCCCTTCCTCATGTCTTCCCACACTTCTACCGGTACCTTTTCGACCAATCCTTTCATGTTCCCTCCACCCGAGAGGGTCCCGTTTCGTTTACGAAGAAAGAGTAAATCGAAGAAACGGAAAGTCGGTTCGAGATCAGGCCACGCTTGAGCGGCCGTGAGCAAGTCGGTAGCTCTGACATTGAGTCCGTATCCGAGGGTCGCGAATGAAGACATGACCGGAGATGAGGAAGGGAGGAGGAGGAGTGAGGAGGGAAGAGTGGGTACGCTGAGAGGGGACAAGTGGACGAAGATTGGGAGTTCCGGCTGTCAGAGGTCTATGGGGGTACCTCGAGTGCTTCAGATGTAGTTCTGGAGGTTCGAGACAGGAGTTGATGGAGAGATCGATGTCGGGAGATGAAGAGACGGAAGACTGGTGGATAACCGAGAGGGAGTATTGGCCTGATCGTTCGAGTACTCACGAGTTGATCCGGGTTTGCGTAGTGTGTGTCGAGCTCGCTAGGAGTGGAAGGCGGTGGAGCAAGAGTTGAAGAGCAGGGATCTCGAAAGCTGTGCGCTCTTGATTCAAATTGTCACAAAAAGCTATCTGGTTATCTCGCAAATCCGCCATACTGACACCGCAGAGGAGCGCGCGAAAAGTAGGAGAGCAAAAACGATCAAAAGAAGTCGAGCTGCGGCACCGTGCTTTTCGCACTCAAGCTTCGCGACGTCAGCCCTCGTTCCGTGAGCTCGATGAATGCCACCGCGGAGAAGCACAATAGAAGAGAGTATCTTTCGCCAGTGTACATTCGAAACGAGCCAAAGAAAAACTTCACAACAACGACTTCACTCTTCGTCCCTTCGCAATATTCTCCTCCTCAACGGTAGCTTCTACGTTCTACTAGTCCGACTTGCAGGCGACGTAGAGCCTCCAACGTGGATTGATCGATTTTGCGGTCTTGTTTTCAAACCCGCTCGTTTTGGCCTTTCCAGAAGCTTCCAACGTGTCCTCGACTTTTCCCGTCACGAGCTTGTTGACCGAAGAGGTCACGACCTCAAGGGCGAAGAGGCGAATGAGATTGGTGAAGCGTTTCTTCATGTCGGGTGCGAGCCTCAGGGAGACATCGACGAGAGAGTGATGATCCAATTCGGCCTCCAAATCGCATCCGGCGGTTGCGTAAGGCGAAGAGGATGAGCCATTCTGGAAATGTGAAGGAGCCGCGATCAGGACGAGAGCGGAATCGTCCGTCGAGTGTTCCGTGATTAGGTTTTCCGAGGAAAGCGCCAATCCGAAATGGGAGAGCAAAGCTTTCGCTTTCTGAAAGAGTACAATTGAGTCAATGGCTCTGCGCAGTACAGTAGATGTCACCTCGAGAACGACTCACGGGGATTGTCGTTGAGCGCCATCGTTCCTCGCAATGTTCCAACCAATCTTCGACTCCACCTCGCGTAATCGAGCAAGACTTCCTCTTCTTCATCTTCCTCCACTTAACTCTCCCACCCTCTGTCACTTTACTCACACAAGGTCCGTTGTTACAGATTCTCGGGCGAAGGAGAGATTCTTCCGAAGTTGCGATTTCCTCTTGAACGAGCCAGTAGCGGATCTCTTCCCAGATCTCGTTCGGAACTCGAGTAACCGGTCCATCTCCAGTTGGAGTGATGCTGACGAGTCCTCCGTATCGACGTCGAAGGAAGACGAGATCGAAGAAAGGGAGAGTAGGTTCGATTCGGGTCCAGGCGTCGGCGGCGAAGACGAGGGAAGACGCGCGGACGGTGAGACCGTAGACGAGAGTTGCGTTTGCGGTGCACATCGGCATCGAGTGGAAGAAGGAGAGGGCTACTCAGAGGAGAAAGAGATGAGTTTAGATCAAGAGTGAGAGGACCAAAACTGCGGTCTCGATCGACGTCAAACAGTGGAAAGTCAGAGTCTGGACAGTCTGGGGTTCGGCGAGGGATGGTCAAAGAGGGGAGAGAGGGAGGGAGACGAAGAGGGGAACGTTTAGATTTCGAAGAGTTGCTTTCTCGGCCGTCTCTCGGCTTCGTTGGAGTGACTCGCTCTGGTCGTCGCCTCTCCGAGCTCGAGCCCACGCAAAGCTCGAACACAATGAGATGGAGCAAACGCAAACACGATACAATTCAAGGGATCATCTATCGTTCTAAGCACAAAATCTATACTGCAGAAGAACTTTTGGGTGGGAACCGTACAAGCTGAAGGATCACTCCAGCTACTACTGCCATTGCCTATCATCGTCAGACGATCGAGATTGTCAGCGGCAGACCTCGTCTGTTGCAGGAGAATGAGAAGACGAAACGAACCGC
Organism: Sporobolomyces salmoneus; assembly: GCF_050403485.1. Lineage (NCBI taxonomy): Eukaryota > Fungi > Basidiomycota > Microbotryomycetes > Sporidiobolales > Sporidiobolaceae > Sporobolomyces > Sporobolomyces salmoneus. Next base: position 29,927 of record NW_027481146.1, on the reverse strand, counting down.
ATTGATGAAGAAAACGTCGAAAGCTCTTCCCATTTCCGATAGTCCAGCAAAGATCGCACCGAACGCGCTCACCGTCAAGGTCATTGCGAGAGTTTCGATCAGTGCGATACCTTGAAGAGCATCGGCTTGTTCAGTTTTCGAAACCATTTCGAGAACGACTCCTTTCGCTGCTGGAGCTGAGCCAGATGCGAGAGGGACGACGAGTGCAGCTAGAGATCGAAGAAGAGGTCAGTGTACGAACGATGAGTCGACTTGAAGTGAAGACTCACCAAGGTAAAGGTTCCAGCCCGTTTGTGTAAAACCGATACACCCGGTGAGGACAGCATCGACGAGAATCGAACCTCGCAAGAAAGCTAAATCGAATGCAGAACCGTGTTGTTGATCAGTCGGAGTCGGAGGAGTCGGAGGTTCTTCAGATGAATCGGGACCGAGGAGAGGTTGAGTCGGCTCGATTTCGGCGAATGAGTCGGGGAGGTGACCTGCTGGAGCGGTGTCTTCGTCGTTCTCGACAGGTGTCGGAGGTTGACCAGTGGGTCGGCTGTACCACTTTCGTCCTTGTTTGATGATTTGTGGAAAGAGTAAGGTGAGGAATCCGGCTCGGGATAACGCCGCCAAGGACATCAAGAGTCCGTTCTGTAACAATCGGTCTCTGTCAGTTGTCGAGAGCCAGCTTCGTTCGAGAGGAAGGTGTACTTACAGCTGAAGGAGTGAAACCGAACGCTGCCGTCGAGATGAGCTGGAGCAGAATCTGAATCGTACTTGTCGCGAAAGTGCTGACGAACGATCCAAGCCCGATGAAGAACAAGCCGTACCACCTCGTACGTTTATCTCCATTCTCGACGAGACGAGGTAAGAAAATCTTGAGCGGTCGGAAGAATCCACCAGAGCTTGAGGATTTGTCGGCCTCGTCGGCGGTTGGAGGAGGGATGTAGGGTAGAAAGACGCCGGAGATGATAGTAGAGAGCGCGAGTAGGACGAATGCGGCGATGAAGGGCGTAGGTAATCCAAATCTGTCTCCAAGCCAACCTCCGACTAAAGTCGCTCATCAGCAATGTCCTCTTCGAGCAGAGATCTTGAGACGTACCGACTAGTCCAAGGGCAGTCCCGAACGCTTGAAGACCCTGCAGCCTGCCGAACGTCGCGGTTCGGTCTTCCGGCGAAACCAAGAACGCGGCGAACGTGTTCACACAGAGTATATACCCAGCCCCGCCTCCAAGAATCGTGAGGAGTTGTGTGAGCTGCATGGCTCGAATTCCGAGTAGTGTTCCATCGAGCACTGACCCAAGTCGAAAAGGGAACAAGAATTGTCAGTTGAAAGACGAGGGAGGAGCAGAAGTTTCTCGTTCTGCCACCAACAGAACGACTAGGGATCTAGGCAGCTTGAGCGAAAAAGCACGACTCACCTCCCCACAGCTGGCAGAGAACTCTCACCGAAGGCCAAAATGTCTGAAAGAACATTGAAAATCTGACCCCGAACTTTCGAGTAAGCCACCCCGTTGAGAAGAGGTTCAGACATCCCTACTGAGCATGAACAGGGCATCACGAGGAGGTGAGGGCGGCCGAGGAGACGATATTGGGATGCAGGGAAGAGAGAAGAAACGAGTAGAACGAAACGATTGTCAGCCTTCGAGCCGGGCGCCTCAAGCTCAAAGGTTCACGTACAGATATCGTCGTCAGGGTGACCATGTACGAGACCTCTCGAGCGCTCCTCGCATCGACTTCCCGACTTGAACATCTATCGACGAAATCTCCCGCTCCTTTCTCCAGCAGATCGCACACGATGACTCGGACATCCCAAATCAGAGTTGTACTCGTGAGCATGAACGAAGTAGATAACAGGAAGGTGACGAGATAGAGTCGAGTTAGTGGTGAAATGATGAAGCCGGTTTGACGCTTGTCGACGTTCGTGGAGAGCAAGGGAGTTATTTCTGATGGCTCGTTGACATCTTCTGAATCTATCCGAGGCGGCATCGAGGGAGCTGGAGGTGCGAGGAGATTGAAGAGAAGGAGAAAGTTCACTGAGTGAAAGTTTCGCAGAGTTCGTTCTCACTTTTTCGCTCACTTGTTCGAGTATTGCTAAACAACCAAGTAATTTGATTTCACTAAACAAAGAGAGCTATCAAATCAGAACCGAGGGGAGAAGAAGGAGGTTGAGTAAAAGGGAGAAGAGAAGAAAAGGAAAGGAACGGAGGGTACTGCTTGAGGACTATTTACAAGAGAGAAGGAGGATCACCTTGATACGGACGGCGAACAGAGAAGGGTATCTAGAGCCACAAAGGGGAGGGAGAGAAACGGAGTTGAAACCGTTTACCACCTTTGGAAACGACGACGGCGGAGCTTCATCGGGGAGTAGTTGGAAGCGTTCGCGTCGATACCTTCGTTAGGGTCCGAGGTCATTCCGGGAGTGGTGTAATCGGTGGTCGAGGATTCGAGAGTGACGGTAGGGGAAGCGCCGGCACTGCTCGAAGTCGAAGAAGCGGAAGACATCATCGATGATCCAGATGAAGTTGCGGAGGGAGTCATCGACGAGGCGGAGGCGGATCCAGATGCCGAGGCAGAGACGGAAGCGCTAGGCATCATCGAGGAGGAGGAGGACGAAGAAGAGGATGAAGGAGCGGCGGCGTTGTTTTGGTTAACGGCGGGAGTCGACGAAGGAGAAGCTTCAACGGTTGAGGTAGAGAGTGTTTCGTCCATCATCGAGTCGGTAGGAGTAGCCATGGGATCTTCAGACATGGTCATCGAATCGGTAGGGGTGGCCATCGAGTCGTCCGTCATCATCGAGTCGTCCATTGATCCGTCATCCATCGAAGAAGATCCATCGTCCATCATCGAACCGTCATCCATGGTAGAGTAATCGTCAGACGACATCGAGGTAGAAGATCCATCGTCCATGGGAGCCGAAGTCATCGTCGAATCAGGAGCCGAGGAAGATTCGGTCGAGGTAGGGAGATCAGTCGAAGTGGCTTCAGATTCCATCGAAGTCGAAGTAGCAGTCGCGGACATCTCGTCGTCGGCAGAGGACATGGAGGCGGCGAGAGTTCGGTTCTTGTGACTATCGATGAGGTGGTTGACATCGGCGGGAGCTTCGTAGTAGGTCGAGGCGGGAATGAAGTAGAGAGAGATGTCCTCGGGATCCTCCTCAGCTTCGGCGGAGGCAGTCGAGTTCGAATCGGTCGCAGCGAAAGAGTGACCAGCGGATTGTTGAGAAGCCTTGTTCGAAACGAGTGCCATGGGAGCGGGGGTGTTGGTGTAAAGGGGTTGAATTTCTCCGGTAGTTCCGTTGTAAGCGAAGTCTGAACGAGAGAGGAGGATTGTCAGTGTTCAGCGAGAGATGGGAACAAGGAAATAGAAAACTCACTTTGAGAGAAACCATCCTTCTTTCCACAGGGGAGGAGCGACAAGGGGGAAGGAGGAGTCAAGTCGAACGTAGCGCAGTAATCGACGACCTTGAGAGTTTGAGAGTCGAGGATAGGAACACGAATGTTGACGACGTTGAGTTCGAGAGGAGTCGAAGGATCAGGGTTCGACGCGGTCGTGAGGTAAAACTGAGTCGATTCGGCGTCCGAAGTTCCTAGAACGAAAGTGGTTGCGTTCGGGGAAGGGTCGGGGTTCGCAGTGAAGACGAGTCCGGCGACGGTACGGGCGAGGGAAGAGTTGAAGAGAGGAGTAGCGACTTCGACGAAACCAGGAACTCCAGCTTGCTCGAGACCTCGCTTTCCGAGGGAAACCTTGGCGGCGACGGTAGGCTTCTCTTCGGTTGCAGCGGCGTCCTTGTTCTTCTTCGACGACTTGGTCTTGTTCTTCTTCGAGTCGTGCTTCTTGTCGCCCTTCTTGTAAGATTTGGCCGACTTGGAAGACGACTTCTTGCCCTTGGACTTCTTCATCTTGCGCTCGAATCGCTTGGGTTGATCTTTGGAGCGCTTCTCGAGCTCCTCGGATTCCTAAGAGTTGAGCGAGCGTGTATAAGTTTTGGAAAAGAGAAGCACAAAAGGTGAGGCAAGACTTACAGCGATTTCGTCACGCTTGTGAGAGTGAACGTGGACATGCTCGTGGTCGTGGTCGTGTCCGTGGTGGTGGTGGTGACGAGGATCGCGAGCCTGATATGAGAGGTAATCAGCAAATGTCGAGACGGAGAAATCAAAACAAAGGAAAGCTCACCTCGATTTCATCCCTCTTGTGAATGTGGATGTGAGTGTGATCGTGATCGTGGTCGTGATCATGGTCGTGACGGTGGCGGTGGCGGTTCTTGCGGTAACGGTTGCGGCGAGACTGTGGCAAAAGGAGAAAATCAGGGAAAAGTTCGACAGCAGTCAAGCGAGAGGTACTTACTCGGGGCTCAGGCGAGCGCTTCTCGAGCTCGTCTCCGGAAGATTCCTCGTCATCTTTTTCGGCCTAAGGGAGGAGAAATCGGCGGTCAGTGAGGAGTCGAATTGAAAACTGAAGTGCAAGAGAACACTCACTCTGCGGCGAAGGTTGAGTCCGAGGCCCCCCTTCGATCCCAAGAGACCCTTGTTGTTCTTGTTACCGAGGAGGCCGTTGTTTCCACCGAGGTTGAGACCGAGAAGCGAACGTTTCTCTTCGTGATTTTGCGACTTTCCTCCGTTGAGTTGGATAATCGCTTCGAGATCGATAGTTCGACGTTCTTTTGCTCCGTGCCAACCGTGTCCGTGTCCGTCTTCGTTTGCACATCCGTGATGGTAGTTCCAGTGCAGAGAGTGATCCGGATCGAAACAATCCTTAATCCTGAGATGATCCCTCTTCTCAAGATCCATATCGCTGGAGAAGAGATGCGTCAGTATCGACGGAATAGAAGGTCGAGGAAAAGGATAGGATAGACTCACCCCGATTTTAACATCGAGCGACGAGCTTCCTGCCTCAAAGGAAGAGGTTTCATGGCGGGAGCAGCTTGCGCACCAGGCGCAAGGCTCGAAAGAACGACAGAAGTGACAGCGGCAGCAGCGACGGCAGCGTTGTGAAGATGAACCATTGTTATTGATAGATTGAGTGGTAAGTGAGTGTGGGTAGTTGAGAGAGCGAGTGTAGAAGTTAGTTGGTAATTAGCGAGTGTGGGTGTAGGATCAACCTATTCGGCGGGTACATTAGTCGCTGGACAATAGGAGAAACAGCAGAGTATGTACGTACCTTGTAAAGATCTCTAGGATCGAAAAGAGCGAGTGTAGAGAGTGTTTGAGGAGTGAGTTGCGTCGAGCAATAGGGGGACTTGTCACCGGGACTAGTCGTTCAAAGAGAGGGAGGCCACGAAAGAGGGGAGGAGCGGATGAGGAAGGAAGCGAGGGATGGAGAGAAGAAGAGAGAAGAGGGAGAGAGCCTGAAGGTCATTCACTGAAAATGGCTTCAAACAGAGATCGCCAGTCGTCTTCGCGATGCTCCCCGCCCTTTCATCGTGCCGTCTTAAACTCTGACACCTGTTCGAATGTTGATTGAAGAACGGCCTGGCAAGCGCGAGCTTCCGGACGCGCGAGATGCAAGATCAGTTGGGTTGCGAAGGAAGTTTCGATCTGGACTAGGGAGAGAGAAGATTAAGTGCGGCCCACCAACCCCTTCTAACGGTTGGTCGAGCCTCTCGTACATACACTCGATCGGGATCAACGAAGCCTTGTCGTCCTTGATCGAATGCAGGACACTCGAGTTCGGCAGAATGTTCGGAAAGTACTGAGCAGCTTTCGGGCGGTGAAATCGATACCTCCTTCACGGAAGCGCTTGTTGTAGCTTTGTGAGCACTCCTAGTAGTCATTACCGAATCGAAGGCATATAGTGAGAAGGAGAGAAGAGCTCGGGATTTGTAATTTCCTCTCCGAACAACAATTCACTCGACTTCGCCTTGACCGCCTCTCCCTACCTCCAGAGTCGACAGTAAAGAGCGGCGAAGCACTCCTCTGGACGACTACGGACAGCGGGATCCGCCAAGTCGACTTCATCTCCCTCATCTTTTTCTCCTTCTCCTTCGACCTTGAACGATGGCGCCGATGTCGAAAGTCGCTGCGGCTAGGGCACTGGCTAAGAAGAGAGCGGCAGAAGAAGCAGCGGCGAAACTATCCTTGCCGACTGTCGCAGACCCTTCCTCCTCCGAATCCTCATCTTCGACTCCAGTTCAACCTGCTGGACCCGTTCCGTCAACTTCACGGTCACAGTCACCAACCGGAATGGACTCGATGATGCCTCCCGCGAAAGCGCTCCCGACAGAACCGATGGATTTAGATGAAACGGTCGAAGAAGGAACTGGAGATACAGAGATGGTTGATGCAGACAAGAACGGGGCAAGGAAGGTAGAAGCAGAGGTGAAAGATCAAATCATGGATGGAGAAGGGGAGAAAGAAGAGGGAAAGGCGACGACAGAGGTCAAGAAAGCGAGTGCGAATGGATCGAAGACGACGAAAGGTTCTTCAAAGTCAAAGGCGGATCCGAAAGGGAAGGGAAAGGGCAAAGCGATCGAGAAAGAGGGAGAAATGACGAACGGACAGAGCGCGAAGGAAATCGAGATGGGACTCGAAGCGATGGGAGAGGAAACTTATAAAGGAAAATCGTTAACAGATCCAGTCAAGAGCGTCGCTGTGAGTTTCTTCGCTCTCTATTAGCGCTCAGTCCTTCGAGCTCAATAGGTACGGGGATTCTTGCAGGACAAATGGGATTTATTGCCTGCTTTCCTCGCGGTCAAGGGTCTCGTCAAACAACACATCGACTCGTTCAACTATTTCGTCGACGTTGACCTGCAAGCTATCCTCCGTGCGAACGCTCGTATCACTTCCGACGTCGATCCGAACTTCTACCTCGAATACCTCGACATCCGGGTCGGTTCACCAGAACGACCCGACGAAAACGCCATCAATCCTTCGATCACTCCTCACGAATGTCGCCTGCGAGACCTCAGTTACTCAGCACCGATCTACGTCAGCGTCAAGTACACGAGGGGACGACAAGAGATCGTCAGTAAAGGAATCAAGATTGGGAAATTACCGATCATGTTGAGGAGTAACAAATGTGTCTTGTCGGGCAAATCGAACGGAGTGTTGGCACAGATGACGGAATGTCCCCTGGATCCGGGAGGATACTTTGTCGTGAAAGGGACGGAAAAGGTTATTCTCGTTCAGGAGCAATTGTCGAAAAATCGAATCATTGTCGAAACCGATCCCAAGAAAGGTCTCGTTCAAGCCTCAGTCACTTCGTGAGTCCTCATCAGACTAATCCCTGTCGTTTCAACTAACTCGGAGCTGACCTGTGCCCACTACTGATGACTAGATCGACTCACGAACGGAAATCGAAATCATACGTTCTCACGAAACACGGCAAGATCTATCTCAAACACAACTCGATCCACGAAGACATCCCTATCGCCGTCGTTCTTCGAGCCCTCGGTATCGTCTCGGCTCGAGAAATCGTTCAACTCGTTTGCGGTAACGACGACGACCTTCGAGCTGCGTTCGCGATCAACATTGAAGAACTCGAAGATCTCAAGACGAAATCGGGAGGATCGATGCCAGTTCAGACTCAACAACAGGCACTCGACTACATCGGCCATCGAGTCAAGATCGTTCGTCGAACGGGACCTGCGGCAGGAGGAGGATGGCAAAGTCGTCGACCAGCGGCCGAGGAAGCGATCGAAGTTCTCGCGACTGTCGTTCTCGCTCACGTCGCAGTCGAAGACCTCAATTTCCGCCCGAAAGCGATCTATATCGCGAATATGGCTCGTCGAGTTCTCGCAGCGATGCTCGATCCGAAAAACGTGGACGATCGGGATTATGTTGGAAACAAACGACTCGAACTGTGAGTGCTACTGCCCTTTTCCTTAGTGAGATTCGGGGAGGGGAGACTGACGTCTCGTCGCTGCCCAGTGCCGGTCAACTTCTTTCGCTACTCTTTGAAGATTTGTTCAAGAAGTTCAACCACGATCTCAAAACGAATATCGACAAAATTCTCAAGAAATCGAATCGAGCGACCGAATTCGACGCGATCAAACAATTCCAGCTTCACGGAGACGGCATCACTCAAGGATTCGTTCGAGCGATTTCGACCGGAAACTGGTCTCTCAAACGTTTCAAGATGGAACGGGCTGGAATCACTCACGTCCTCAGTCGACTATCATTCATCTCAGCACTCGGAATGATGACTCGTATCTCTTCTCAATTCGAAAAGACGAGGAAAGTTTCGGGTCCTCGTGCTCTTCAACCGTCTCAGTGGGGAATGTTGTGCCCGAGTGATACCCCGGAAGGAGAAGCTTGTGGACTCGTCAAGAATTTGGCGCTCATGACTCACATCACGACGGATGTCGAGGAGGAACCGATTTGGAATATCTGTTTCTTGATTGGAGTCGAAGGTGAGTCTCCTCTCTCCTCTCATCTTGAAGGACGAGACCCTGATCAACGCACAATCGCAGATATCAACGTTCTCGACGGAACAGAGATCTACGCCGAAGGTCATCTCGTCGTTTACCTGAACGGTAACGTCTTAGGTTTGACTCGTTGCGGTCCTCGATTCGTTCGAACGTTCCGACAACTTCGTCGAGCTGGAAGGATCAACGAATTCGTCAGTATCTACGTCAACTTACAACAACAAGCGATCCATATCGCTTCCGACGGAGGACGAATTTGTCGACCGCTCATTATCGTCGAAAACGAGAAGAGTAAAGTCAAGCAATGGCACATGGATGTAAGTCTGATTCGTTTACATCATAGTTTCCTCGTCGAAAGAAGACTGACAGTTCGTTCCTTCGACAGCTGCTCCGTTCGAAGAAGATGAGATTCGACGATTTCCTTCGCAAAGGTCTCCTCGAATACCTCGACGTCAACGAAGAGAACGATGCATACATCTCTCTGTATGAACAAGAAATCATTCCCGAAACGACTCACCTCGAAATCGAACCTTTCACTCTCCTCGGTGCCGTCGCCGGTTTGATTCCCTATCCCCATCATAACCAATCTCCTCGAAACACCTATCAATGCGCCATGGGTAAACAAGCTATCGGTGCGATCGCTCACAATCAACTGAACCGAATCGACACTCTCCTGTACCTCATGGTCTATCCTCAAACTCCGATGTGTCGAACGAGAACGATCGAACTTATCGGTTACGATCAGTTACCCGCTGGTCAGAACGCTACCGTCGCCGTCATGTCTTATTCGGGTTACGATATCGAAGATGCGTTGATTCTCAACCGAGCGAGTATCGATCGAGGATTCGGACGTTGTCAAGTCTTCAGGAAATACGCGACTCTGATGAAACGTTACCCGAACGGACTGTGAGTACTTCTCAACGCAACTCTGCGTGAGAGTTGAGCTGACTCTGGTACTTTGATTCAGCTACGATCGACTGGCGGATCCTCCGAAAGCCGAAAACGGAGAAGTTCTCCCTCGATACGGTATCCTCGATCTCGATGGTCTCGCTCACGTTGGAGAACAAGTCAACCCTGGTCAAATTTATATCAACAAACAGACTCCTGCGAACGCAAACGACAACTCTCTTCAAGCTACCGGAGCTTCAGCGAGTAGTTGGAAGAACACGGGAATGACGTACAAAGGAGCGATTCCAGGTTACATCGACAAAGTTCTCTTAACGGATACCGATCAAGATTCGACTCTCGTTAAAGTCTTGGTTCGACAAACTCGACGACCCGAATTGGGAGATAAATTCTCGTCTCGTCACGGACAGAAAGGAGTTTGTGGGTTGATCGTACCTCAGGAGGATATGCCGTTCAACGATAAAGGGACTTGTCCGGATATCATCATGAACCCTCACGGTTTCCCATCTCGAATGACCGTTGGGAAAATGTTGGAATTGTTATCGGGGAAAGCGGGAGTCATTCGAGGTACTTTCGAGTACGGTACGGCGTTTGGTGGATCCAAGGCGGAAGACATGTCGAGGGTCTTGATCGAGAATGGGTATTCGTACGCTGGAAAGGATTACTTGACTTCGGGAATTACGGGTCAACCACTCGAGTGTTACGTTTACATGGGTCCGATCTACTATCAGAAGCTCAAGGTATGTCATCCTCCGTCTGATTAGCTGAAGAGATGGAGCTCACTCGGTCTCTTTCTTCGTTTCTTAGCACATGGTTCTCGACAAGATGCACGCTCGTGCTCGGTCAGTTGCCTCTTCCCCAGTCAACCCGTGCTCCTCGGCCCTTGCTGACATGGATCGCGTCTGGTCTCGCAGTGGTCCCCGAGCTGTTCTGACTCGTCAACCTACCGAGGGTCGATCTCGAGACGGAGGACTTCGACTCGGAGAGATGGAACGAGATTGTCTCATCGCTCACGGTGCTTCTCAACTCCTTCTCGAACGTCTCATGGTTTCTTCGGATGCGTTCAAGGTCGACGTTTGTCAGGAATGTGGTTTCATGGGTTATAACGGTTATTGCATGCGTGAGTAACTCCCACATATCAGCGCGTGACTATTGCTGAATGCGGATGTACTCGCAGGATGTAAATCGTCGAAACGAGTCGTCAAGTTGATGATTCCCTACGCTTGCAAACTTCTCTTCCAAGTAAGTCCTCCCTCTCTTTCCTCCTCCACCTGTCACTGACGACACTCCTCACGTTGATAGGAACTCATGGCGATGAATATCGCTCCTCGACTCGTTCTCGAAGACGCCGTCTAGAAACTTCATTTCTCCATTTCGATTCCACCCTTATTTGCTCAACCCTCGTTCACGTCTTCTCATACGCCCTTCGCAAACCACTCGCATTTTATCTTTCCTACTCATTGGTTCCGGTTAGATCGGATTTGTTCCTCGCTGTCACTATCTCGTCTCCCAGGTTTTTTTTTTTCGCTTTTAAACGACAATGGAACGAATTCGGGAATGCAGCAATAGTCCCGCAGTATCGTACGACCGAAAGAGACTCCCCTTATCGAAGGGGACGCCATCGCGTGCGACTTGCGACGTCGAGCTCTCGCGCGCGAGCTTGGTTTGCTTCTTTTTCACACACCTCTTCTCGCCTTTTCGACCGCATCGGTTGTATCAGTCAGTAGAGCGATTAGAATCCCGTATCGTCGATATGGGTCGGCCCTCGTCAGCTCGAAAGAGTCCATCAAGTTCATCATCAAACTTCAAGTCTCCCTCGCCCTTGACGCTCCCGTTGTTCCTTGCGATCGCTCCGATAACTCTGCTAGCTCTACTACTATGGCCACTGTTAGCGCTGGGCAGTCTTGTGAGCTAGGGGAGAAAACGCAGTAGTACCGCGTGAGAGGAACTGACTGTGTGTTCTCCCCTCTCCGCAGATTCCCGTGCTAGGATTGATCAGTTTGACGAGCTTATTGAGCTGTACCGTTTTCCTCTGTGAGTCCCGAGCGGAATGACTTTGAGACTTCGCTAACTCGCTTGCTTGCTCTCTCTCTTCAGACCTCGCAATCCCAACTACTTTCCACCTCTTATTCTCTCAAGATCGCCAATCATACAAGAAGACTTTACTCCCCTTCAGGCTCCCGCGAATCCAACTCTTCACGCCCTCTGTCCTGACGCCAATTCGACTAACTCATTCGATCCTTCGACTCTTCTATGAAGCTCACCTCGCTTCCCTTCCCTCCCTCTTCTTCGATTCCATCTCGAAACGGATCCTGATTCTCGGAGGTTCCGATTCCGACAAGATCGTGAAAGAAAATATCGTCTATCTTTCTTCTGCGAATCCCGGTAAAACTCCTTCGAAACGTCTTGACGTCTACTTCCCCGACCGTACAACTCTCGACCATCGCGAAGAGGAAGGTAGTCTCGCTCCTGTGGTCCTCGTGATCGCCTCCCCATCGTATCGGTTCTTGAGCTCGAAATCTTTCCCATCTTCGCAAATCGCACTTCGATTACGTCGTTTGGGATACTGCGTCGTCGTTCCTTCTCTCACTTCGTTCCCACATGGAACGAATAAAGAAATGGTTCACGAGATCAGGGAATGTTTGAGATGGATATCGGAGGAAGTGAGGTCGTTTGGAGGTGATAAAGAGAGAGTTTGGGTTTTGGGTCAAGGAGTGGGAGCGAGTTTGACGGCGTTGACGGTTGTACAGAGCGCGGTTGTGGTCAGTAGGGATGAGGAACTGAGGAGGAGAGAAGAAAGGGAGGACGAGAGGAGGAAGAGAGAATCGAGGGTCCAGAGCGATTCGAGGAATGGGAGAGATTCGGCAGACGAAGGAGATGGGGATCGGTGAGTCACAGGTCGAGTCAATCTTGTGCTCAGACAATCGAACTGATGTACGACTGACTCATGCGTTACAGATACGGCGATAAGGTTACAGGTGATCCGTTCTTCGAAGAACAAAGTGGAAGTCACTCTCGTGACGCTTCCTCAAACTCACCAATCTACGAAGGTCACTACTTCCGCTCGACAACTCACGGTCGACCGACTTCCACTACGACCGTTCCTTACTCGGACGAAGAAGGAGAAGGAGAAGGAGAAGGAGAAGGAGAAGAAGGAGACGGAGCTTCAATCGCTTCGAGCGATACTCTCCCTTTCCCGTCGGGAGTCAACGCTTGCAAGATCTTCTGTGGACCAGAGAATGGAGAGGATATCGGACGAACGCAGCCTGAAGACCGCGGAGAAACGATCAGCAACTGGAACGGAATGAAGATTCGAGGAATGATTCTCGTTGGAGGAGTTTATGATACGATCAAACAACTCAAGAGGGAGTCCGAGTTGGGATTGAGCGAAGGCAAGTCCATGAAGGGAATTCAGTCGCATATATTAGCTGACTGTGTTCCTTGAATGCTTCAGTTTCAGCTTTACAAAAAGTTTGTGGTCCTACGAAAGTCGACGCTGAACTCTCCAGGTTCGTCAGAAGCTCATCTCGACATTCTACTTGACTTGTTCCTGATGCAAACTTTGCTTGCCTGCAGTCCTTGTCACCTCCTCTTCGCCGCCTCTTCCCTCCTTTCCTCTTCGTCAACCCCGAATCTTCTCCCCTCGAAGTTCCTCATCATCCACGGAGGTGCAGATCGTATCGTCCCTTACTCGCAGTCGGTATTGCTCAAGAACCTACTCTTCGGCGTCGGAATTTCGAGTGAGAGAGTCAGGTTGAGATTGTATCGTGAAGAAACGGGGCTCGGAAGTTTGGCTAGTACGTGTCTTTCAGTAACAGTCTCGTTCTCCGGGCCTTTCGAATGCGAGAAAGGAGAAGACTGATAACAGAGGGTCGCTCTCGTACAGGTTTGATGCATCAAACGAAATATTCTCCCCTAATTCTCGACGAAATCGAGAGAATGATCTCTTCCGAATTCGATGATGCTCAGAAGGAGGAGAAGGTAGTGCTGAGTCATCGTCCGAGTAAGGGTCAAGGGAAGCACAAAGCTCGTTGAGAAACTCGCAGAAGGAGGATTGTAGGTTTTTCTCGGTTTGTTCAAGTAATTTTTTTTTCACCGTAGTCGTTCCTCGTTGTTGTCCTTTCCGTACCTTTGTAATACCTCTCGTAATAGATGCAAATATGGGTTCTTGGCGTGACTTTGTGAACTTTTTCGAAGTTGTTTCTGTTTCTTTCCTCAGTACCTTCTCGCAGCTCTCCGACTGTCGAGTAGCTGTCGAAGTTTCCTTCGACCGTAACGACCCTCTTCTGGCCGCCAACAAGCTCGAAGAAGAACTTTCGCTAGACCTTCATCTAAATCTTTCAACCCTTCCCTCCACACCAACTCACGACTTCCGAGCGTGCCAGTAAATTCAACCTAGATCTTTTCACAATCCCTCAAGCGGTCAACGGAGCAATATGGCAGAAGATTACGGAGGGTGGGTTCCGAAAGATTCAGAATCCCCCGCTGAACGCGAGAAACGCATGAAACCGGAGAAGCGGGCCGCCAAACTAGCGCAAGTGAACGGAAGCGGAGGAGGAGGGGAAGCAACACCGGCATCAGGAGGAGCGACAGGAGGAGGAGTTCAATTAGGAGGAGGTGAAATTATCGATGGATGGGTAGCACCTGCGGGAGAGACGCCGGCGGAGAGGGAGAAGAGACAAAAGAGGGAGAAACGTGCGGCTTATCTCGCGGCGCAGAATGGAGGATCAGCAGGAGGAGGAGGAAATCAATATACTCAACCTCAAACTTCGTTCAATGCGGGAGGCGGAGGAGGAGCTCGATCGAACGAGAACTTTGATGGATGGGTACCGAAGGATAGTGAATCACCTGCTGAGAGGGAGAAAAGAATAAAGAGGGAGAAACGAGCCGCCTACTTAGCTTCGCAAGGACAAACCGCTGCTCCTCAAGATTCTTCGTCTTCCGGCAACTATTACCCCCCTCCGACTACCGATTCAGCTCCTCCTCCAGCACTCGCGGAAGGTGGAACGAGAGCGATTCATCCTTCTCGATTGGCGGTCAATGATGCACTCGCGAGGGAAACGGGAGACAAGAAGGGGAAACACGCTCAATCGATGACTCCGGCTCGAGTCAAGTATTTGCAGAAGAAGAAATTGCGGGCGAAGGGAAGGAAAGTGGCGGCAGGTAAAGGAGGGAAGAACAATAATGGAGCGGAAGGAAGTCAGGTTGGAGGAGAAAGTGTCGCGGTATCTTCGGCGGTTGGAGGGAAACGAAAGCGAGATGAGACGGAAGATGGTGGAAGTGATGCGGAGACGGCGAATGGCGACGACAAGTATGCGGGATTGACGGCAGAAGAGAAGGAGGCGAAGGTGAGGAAAATCGCAGAGTTGAAAGCGATGAGGAAAGAAGCGAGGTTGGCGAAGAAGGCAGAACTCAAGAGGATCAAGGCCGAAGGAGGAGTCGTTCCACCTCCGAAACCGAGACAAGCAGCGACGACCTCGAAACTCAAAACTACGACCGTCGTCAAAGCTCCTTCTCCCTCTCCTGAGCAACCTGCGGAACCGACTGAGGAGGAACTCGCACAACAGAAGGAACGAGAAGAGATTGAGGCGAGGAAAGTAGCGAAACGACAGAAACGAGAACAACGTCGACTCGCAGCCGAGGAGAAAACAAAGGAGGAAGAGGAAACGAAAGACGAGGACGTCGAGATGTCGACACTGATTCCGACTGGTCGATCTCCCACGCCTCCAACTGCAATGTCGACAATCGCTGATCAACCTATCGACTCGAACGCCGACACTTCGATTCCTCCTGCCGAACCGATCGAAGCCTCTCCTGTCGAACCCGAAGCACCTTCTGCCCTCCTCCGACTCCCTTCTGCGACTCGACCTGCTCCTCCTTCCGCCAAGACCCTGTCAACGCTCAATATCCACGAGAGTGTGAGAAACAAACAAGTCGTCGATCCTACGAAAAAAGTGAAGATCGGGAACGATGCTAAGGAAGATGGGGTTGGAGTAGGAGAAAGAGGAAGGAAGCGGTTGAGAGGTGATATGGGAATCGAGGAATGGTTCGCTGGTGAGTCTCGCTCGTAGCTATGGCTTTTCTCCTCAGGCTGATGGATTCCGTACGAGGTTCAGTTCAAACCGCTGTTTTACCTATTCTGCTTCCACCTACTTCGCGCTCTCCTACTCTCTACTCACCCTTCAACCCTCCTCGAGACGTCTGCGTTTCCGCCCCGACCGGTAGTGGAAAAACGCTCAGTTATGTCGTCCCCATCGTCGAGGTTCGCGCGTGTTACCTATTATCTTCTCGAAGATCTAAACTGATCGATGGTAGCGTCCGAACAGACCCTACAACATAGGATCGTCACTCGTTTGAGAGCGCTAGTGCTCTTGCCTACTCGAGATCTCGTTGGTCAAGTTCGAGAAACGTTTGAAGGATTCTCAAAGGGAACAGGTCTCAAGGTCCGTTGCATTCAAGCATTTCAGAGTTTCTTCTTACTGAACCTTGCTGTCGTTTAGATCGGCGTTGCGACTGGACAACATTCTTTCGCTCACGAACAATCGGTTCTCGTCGGTGATGATCTACCAGAGTGAGTAATCTCTTTGTTCATCAGTCAATGCGTAACTTGCTGATCGGGGAGGAGGTTACTCAGATCCCTCGAAGGAGGATCGAGTCAGGTAGATATCTTGATTGCGACTCCCGGTCGTTTGATCGATCACCTCAAGTCGACCAAAGGGTTCTCGTTGCAACATCTTCGCTTCCTCGTACGTAGAAATCTAACTCAGTCGGAACGAGCGCTGAGTAGTTCAATCTATGCGTACAGGTTGTTGACGAAGCGGATCGACTCTTGACTCAATCTTTCCACGATTGGTTACCGACCATCCTCGCCGCTCTCAAACCGACCTCGTCAGTCTCGAGTAGCGTCGAGGAATTCGTCGTCGAAACGGGCGATGAGCTCGTGAAAGCAGACGCTGTCGCTCCAGCTTGGTGGGATGCTGAGGGTAAAGTTGGTCGAATCGCAAGCGGTGTCGATGAAAGGTCTCAATCTTCCGTTCGTTGAAGTCACTTTAGTCTCGAACTTTCAACTCAGAATCGAGCACTAAGATAGATTTTTGATTCGAACAGTGTCAAAAACTCCTATTCTCAGCTACGCTCTCTCGAGATCCCGCCAAGATCGACGCTCTTCACTTGCATCGACCGATCTATATCTCTGTTGAAGATGCACTTGATCCTCATGCCGAAGACGAGCAGATCGATGATGAACTCAAGTTTACT
Source organism: Sporobolomyces salmoneus (assembly GCF_050403485.1). Lineage (NCBI taxonomy): Eukaryota > Fungi > Basidiomycota > Microbotryomycetes > Sporidiobolales > Sporidiobolaceae > Sporobolomyces > Sporobolomyces salmoneus. The sequence goes on along the minus strand of NW_027481146.1, from coordinate 13,417 downwards.
TTCCCCGCTGAACTCTCCGTAAGTTTCTCTCTCACGGTGTTCTCGCCTGTAAGTCACTAACCGCAACCGTGTCGTCCATCACAGGAACACATGATCATCTCTCCCTCGACTCACAAACCTCTCTATCTATTCCACCTTCTTCATTCCCTCTCAATCACCTCTGCACTCTGTTTCACGAAATCAGTCGAGTCCGCAACTCGACTCGCGAAACTCGTCGAATTCTTCGAGGATGCTCATGCCAGCTCCGATTCGGCCGCGAAACGAGTCGTCGTCAAGGCTTATTCTTCGGAATTGGCTCCTGGAGAACGAAAGAAAGTTCTCAAGGATTTCAAAGCTGGAGAGATTCAAATGTGAGTTCGCGTCGACTTGCACTCTAACGATCTGAACGTCGGAGAGTATAGTCGACAATCGGTTGAGCTCACATAATCTTTTTTGATAGGCTCATTTGTTCGGATTTGATTTCTCGAGGTATCGATATCTCGAACGTCTCCCACGTCATTTCGTACGACGTTCCCACGGATATGAGGAAGTACGTTCATCGAGTCGGGAGAACTGCGAGGGCTGGTCAAACCGGTCAGGCTTGGAGTTTGGTCGAAGAACAAGAGGTTAGTCCCAAAACCCCTCTCTCTGTCAGCTTCGTGCGATTAGGACTGACTGAGAGTGGGAGAGAACGTGTGTAGGTCGCTCCGTTCAAGGCGATCATGTCGTCGGCTCAACATTATCAGAAAATCGAGAGGGTTCGAGTCAAGGAAAAGGTTGTCGAACCGTTTGTTCCTTCGTATCAGGTACGTTCGAGATCTCACACGCATCTGCTTGCTGTGAAATGTGGCTGATTTGCAGGTCTTCTCGACTGTACAGGTCGCACTCGACAAATTACGAACTTTCTTCTCGACCAATCGAGAATCGACGAACAATGCTTGATTCGAAATTTCTTCTTTGTAGCTCGTTTACGTTACTCTTCGCAATCGCAGGCCATCTCTCTCATTAGTCTCGACCTGAGAGTAAGCTGTCATGCGATTGAAGAACGATATTTCGATTTAAATGTGACAACAAAGGCAAGTTGTAGCTGCTTCTTCACGTCTACCTCGATTCGGAGCGTCTCCACTTCCTCGCCTATAGACCCATATCCTCATCTTCGTCTCCACCTGCTTTCCCTTCTCCTCCGGCCATACCGGGAAAGAGTGCTGTCAAAGTTTTCGATGGTCTCGCTAATGATTCTGCCCAGTTTCTCACCGCCTGCACACACAACAAGCAAATGAGTTAGCGTAATCGTTCAGAAAAAGTAGAAAGGAGTGATGTTTGCTCTCACCTCTTCCATAGCTCCTTGCACGATTTTCCCTCCCTCAATCCCCCATCTCAACATTTCCTCGAACCTCTGTACCCCTACTCTCGTTTCCAAATTGACCAAAGTAACTTTCCCACTCCTCGGCAGCACCGCCACGGTTAAATTCGGTAAGGATTGTTCTTCGACCTGTAGGAGATCTAATAGGACGGTTGAACCTGATCCGACGTGGGTTGATTCACCTCTAACGGCGGATTCGGGGGAGGGAGACGAGAGGACAAAGGGAGGGATCTGACGAGGACCGAGAGGGGGAAGAGAGGGGTAGGAGGCGAGAGAGACGGAACAGATGTAATCGGAGAGGGGGAGACCGGCTGAGATTAAGGCGAGAGTGGTTGCGTTAATCGCGGCTTGCAACACAGCTATCGACAGACAGAGGGAGAGAGTCAGCATGGGGAAGTGATCGGAAAGGAAAACGGGAGAGAGGCTTACAACCATCCGATTCGAGAATTTGTAAATAAATATCGATCGAACTCCTCGGATACAAATGCAGTAACAGTACCGGTTCGAACGTATTCTTGATCGCCGATGCCAATTCCACTGTCCGTCTATCTTTCCCGCCTTTCCTTACCCCTCCTTCACTAGAACTCGGAAGGTTCGAAACTCGTTCTCCCCATGCCGCACTCCCTACTTCTACATTCACGTTCCCTCGTTCTCCTCCGGCTCCTGTGGCGGGGTGGGATTGGGATTGTCCTTGACCGCTCCAGGCGCCGGTTCGGAGAGATTCTCGAGGTCCAAAGACGGAGGAAGTTACGGTCGTTAAACCGTGAGAAACTTTTGCGAATCCATCGGCGAGAGCTGGAGGAAACGAAGGGGAATGGAGAGAGTCAAATGGTAGAGGCGCTGGGAGGATCTCGAAGGATAGGGAACGGAGTTCGAGAGGTAATCGAGAGTCGAGACGGAGAGAGGAAGGAGTCAACAATTGAGTACGGGAATTCGAGGTCGCCATCTCAAGAATCGAAGCACTATCTGTAGTGCTTGATCAGAGTCTGCTTCGGGTGAATGGTGCCGGAGAGTGAGGTGTTGAGAGTCGAGAGAAAGCGATGAGACTTTTTGAACTCTCTCTCCCACCTCGATCCGAACTAGTAAAGGTTACGAACCTCTATCAGAGACGATCATGGCAGCAGTCACGCTCAACCTGATCGCGAAACAACCTCCGCAACCCGTCGGATTGGCAGCATTCGCTTACTCGCTCCCTCCCGCTCAAATCACTCTCAACTACGTTCACTCACTCCCGGCTGAGGCTCCTAAGGGCGAGAACTGCTCAGTAGAGATCAATGGGTACGTTGCCTCTCTTCCCTGTTCCACTTGTCGAGCTTTCTGTGGGCTGATATTTCGGTTCATTTCTCGACCCTGTCATATCTGCAGCAAGACGACGTATGGACTCGCAGCATGCTCCAAAGTCCTAGCAGATTACTTCTCTGCCGCTGGTGTATTTGGAAAAGATTCAACTGAATCGAACGAGGTAAGCTCTCTCGATTTGACCTCTCCTCTCTCTGGCTCCAACTCACACGTTTCTCTCTAATCGACGATCTAGATCGTTTCCCTCATCGACTCGATCCCTCCCTACCCCCCCACGTTCCCTACCGCTACCTCCCTTCTCTCCTCTCTCGAACAACGACTCACCCTCCGAACTTTCCTCGTCGGTTCGGGACGTGCCTCCCCCTCGGTCGCTGATTTCGCCTACCATTCCGCCCTCAAGAACAACATTATCGCTCAAGGACTCCTTTCGAAAGCTCCTCACACGGCAAGATGGTACAATTACCTTTCTCAACTCGCTCCGATCGAAAAAGCTTTGAACGAAGTACCCGCCCAGGCAAAGGTCAAGGAAGAGAAACCGAAGAAGAAGAATGAGGAGGCGGTTAAGGAGGATAAGGCGAATTCGACTTTCGAGTTGGGATTACCGGGTGCGATCAAAGGTCAGGTCGTAACGAGGTTACCCCCTGAACCTTCGGGTTATTTGCATATCGGTCACGCAAAGGTGTGTCTCCTACTCATTTTTTTGCTCATTCTGGGGAAAGCTGACGACGAAGGAGTATTGCTTGCGCAGGCTGCTGTTTTGAACCAATACTTTGCGAAAATGTACGAAGGAAAATTCTTGATTCGTTTCGATGACACGAACCCGTCGAAAGAAAAGGTAACCACATCTCACTCGCGATCATCTCTGTTTCGCTTGTATTGACTCGGATGTTGTCGCACACGCAGGCTGAATTCGAACAATCGATCGTTGAAGATTTGGCCCTTTTGGGAGTCGTCGCCGATTCGAGTTCTTACACTTCCGACTACTTTGATCAGTTACAACAATACTGTATCGAGATGATTAAACGGGGTAAAGCGTACGCCGATGATACCGAACAAGAAGTCGTTAGTCTCTTCCCTCTTCTCACCCTAACGTGTGAAGTGGCGCGATTAGACTAACCTCAATTATTCGGTAGATGAGGGATCAACGAATGAACGGTATCCCTTCCGCTCGACGAGAATCGACTGTCGAAGAATCCCTCGCCCGATTCGCCGAAATGGCTACCGCATCCGACGAAGGAAAACGCTGGTGTATCCGAGCGAAGATCTCCTTCTCCGACCCTAACAAAGCCATGCGCGATCCCGTCATCTACCGAGTGAACGAATTACCTCATCACCGCACGGGGACGAAATACAAGATTTACCCAACCTACGATTTCTGTTGTCCCATCGTCGACTCTATCGAAGGGGTTACTCATGCGCTCAGGACGAACGAATACAGGGATAGGAATCCTCAGTATCAATGGATGTTGGATGCATTGAATTTGAGGAGGGTCGAAGTGTGGGATTTCGGAAGGTTGGCGTTCGTTTATACGTTGTTGAGTAAGAGGAAATTGAAGTGGTTCGTAGAGGAGAATCATGTAAAAGGTTGGGATGATCCTAGGTTCCCTACCGTTCGAGGTAAGTCAACCTTCATCCTTTTTTCCATTATTGCGGAGAGAGAACTGACTCGGTTTCGTTTGGTTTAGGTATTCGACGAAGGGGAATGACGATCGATGCGATTACTCAGTTCATGCTTTTACAAGGTCCTTCGCAAGCGTTCCTCAACCTCGAATGGGACGTCATCTGGAACTTGAACAAGAAAGTTATCGATCCCGTCGCACCTCGTCATGTCGCTCTCGAGAAACAAAACTTGTGCGTATCTGTTGATGTTCTACTTCCTTGGTAAAACTTCGAGAAGCGCATTGATCTTGTTGAATTGTGCAGAGTTCCGGTCAAGATTATCGGAGGAGAAGGGAAACCTGATGGAAAGGTTGAGATCAAGGATCTACCGAAACACAAGAAGAACGAAGCGGTCGGAACCAAGAAGACTTACTACAGTGAGACTATCTACGTCGAACAAGCTGATGCTGCTTCTTTCGCTCAAGATGAGGAGGTAAGCCTCGATTTTTTCCTCTTGTCACTCGACGCGGAGCTAACCTCTCTCTTTTCGCGTAGCTCACCTTGATGGACTGGGGTAACGCCTTCGTTCGAACGATCAAGAAATCTTCCGACGGTTCGACAATCGAATCCCTCGAAATGGAGCTCAACTTGTCCGGAGACTTCAAAAAGACCAAGAAGAAGGTTACTTGGTTATCACCTCCCTCGGTCTCGGGAGCTTCGGACGAGTTGACTCAAGTCAAGTTGTTGGATTACGATTACCTCATCACGAAGAAGAAGTTGGAGGAGGAAGATTCGGTGGAGAGTGTTTTGAACCCGAAAACGGAATACTCGTCAGTTCACGGTTCCTTTCAAGCTACTCCATTGAGCCAATAGCTGATACCCATACTCCATGTACTGACAGTGTCGACGCTGTCGCCGATTTGAACATCCGAGAACTCGCCAAAGGAGACATTATCCAATTCGAACGCAAAGGATTCTACATCGTTGACGTTCCTTTCAACTCTTCGTCCCCTTCGCAAGCCGTCGAATTGATCTTTATCCCCGATGGAAAAGCATCGACGATCGCGCTCAAGTACCAAGTACCCGAGGTCAAGAAGGAAGGAGGAAAGAAGGCTGTCGCGGGAGGATCGAAGGACAAGGACGCAGCGGCGAAGGCGAAGAAAGCGGCGAAGACTGCTTCGACTCCTGAGACTGCTGTTGGACTCCCTGAAGTTGCTCCTAAGGAAGCGGTCGAGACCATCCTGAGAAGCGAGGGAAAGAAAGGTTTCGAAATTCCTGTCAAGGTAATGCTCTCATTCTCGTTCTACATTCGTCGACCTCGCTGACTCGTTGACGTACTTGGTGATGGATAGACCAAGATGTTCAAGGTTGATAGCCCGTACGGTTCAGAGGGTTACGAAGCTCAAGCCGAGACGAAAATGTTCAAGGTTAAACCCGTTTACCAACTCGATTAGATTAGGATTAAATGTGTGAATGAAACGTAATGTATCATCTCTGACGATGTTGAAACGGCTGCTATGCTTCGTAACGAAGAGAGATACGGGCGCGAAGCTCTGGCTTGCGTAGACGAGTCTGGCTTGACATTGACGCAGCACATACAGTGCGGGAGATTGATTCGCAGAGTGACGGGATGAGGACTCGTGGAAGGAACAGATTCGGAAAGCAGCGGGGTAGGACACAAGTCAGGACGGAAACAAAAATTGCGATCAGACCGTTCGCCTCCTCTTTCCTGCTTCACTTGCTCCAGACTACTCTAAGGTCAGTTGGAACCACCCTTCTTCAGGAAGATCGATCTTGACGAGTTTCAAGTTTTGGAGGTCGAAGTTCTTGAAGTTTCTTTCGAACTCGCGCTGTTCATTTTCGAGCCATCCCCGAGGCCACTCATCACTCGCGTCGTCAAAGTTGTCCATGGACTTTTGTTGATAACGTCGGAGAGCCAACCGGTTCTGCCCTTCCACTTTGAATGCATCCCAGACATCGCAAGCTTCGACCCCGGTCCCACCCATTCCGACTCCCGTTCTCTGTGCCGCCTGTATCAGGGCTTTGAGGTCTCCAATCTTCCAGTGATCGTAGTTTACCACGTGCCATCCATCTCTCTTCAAAAGTAAAGGGTTAACGTTGTCAAGCGCCTCGAGCGGGTCGATACGTTTTCCAATCGTTCCTCGGGCTACTATGTCGAGGAAGACGTTTTTAAGGGTGACGATGCGAGTCAAACCCTCGAACAGTGGGAGAAGGGTTGTTGGAAGACCGAGGGACCAATGAGAATCGGGGCCAAGACGGAGAGAGCGTAGACGAGGAAGTCGAGAGAGGTAGGAAGGAGGGTAAGCGAGGCGTGATAGCTGCTTCGCAAAGTTCGAGATGTTCGAGGTTTTGGAAACGAGGGAGGTGTTTTTCGCAAGGACACTCGTGAACAATGTCGGGTTCTCGTGGGTGCGCCCGAAGGAACAAAGTTTTGAGCGAATTGGTCGCGGAATCGAGGTGAGGCAGGATCGCTCCAAACCCGGGCGATGACTCCAAGTCCGACAATGTGAGGCGAGTGATTCGAGGACAGCGGTTGATGAATTGAGCTAGTTTGGATCCCCACTGGTCCTCCTCCTCCGCCTGATTCCAGTGGAAGCTGGTAGGGTCGAATTCGCGAACGAGCTCCAAGTGATCGATCTGATCGAATGTGCCTTCTCCAAGCGGTCTGGATCCGAGGTCGACGCGAGTGAAACGAATCTCGAGATGTTTCAAGTTGACGAGTTGCGAAAGCTCTTCGAGATCCTCGTTGAGGAAGAGGGTCCGTGTGCGATAATGATGATATGTGAGCTTGGTGAGTCGTTGACTTATAGGTCCGGAATGCTGGATCAGTTGCTCGTGGGCGAACGCGAGGGAACAGGTCGAAAGCGAGCGAAGGGAAGGAAGGTCGTCACGGTGGAGGATGCCCATGAGGGTGGATGAGGCCTCCCATGAAGCGGCTCCATCTCGCTGCTCGGCTTGTGAGATATCGAGCTCCGAGACGAGTGCGCCGAGGGAAGAATTTTGTTGAACTGTAACCGCAAACTTTTCTAAAGATGGCATAGTACAGATCTTAGGATGGCGGTAAAGGCTTTCGCGATGGTATGGGAGTAAGGTTCGAGATAGTGGTTGTAGCAAAGGGTCGTCGGGATCGTGGGACAGTTCGAAAATGGTCGAAAGGAGTTCGGGAGGGAGAGTTGATAAACGATCGATCTGGACAGACGTGTCAGCTCCGGGGTCGCAGCAAGATCTACACAGGTGCTTACACAGTTGGTCTCGGACTTCGTCGTAGTCATACTGAATCGGTTGATTGAAGAGGAAAGAGAGATCAAAGCTTCGGCTCGTTCACCTCGACATCTCTCGACTAAATTCGCAGAAAGGTATTACAGGCATCTCACAGTGAAGGACTCGCGGGCGGATCCTCTCCCACATGCCCTCCCCTCCATTCGATACTTCCACTCCTCCGATTGAACGTCCATCGACTCCTATCTCTTCCCCTCCATCACCTTCGAACCCTCCCTCTCCCTCAAGCCCAGTAGACGTACCTCTCCTTCGCCTCTCGCCCGCCGTACGACGCGTCGCCCCTTCCTCGACTGAGAATCGATCGATGACGGGTTCATCTTCAAACGGGAATGGGTTGTCCGCAAGTGGATTCGCGCAGAGAGAGAGGAAGCAGAGTAACCCGTTGAGTCAGTTTAGGAGTACTGGAAGTCTCAGAACGGCAGCGAACGCGAATGGGACGAGAGGACAGGGTAGCAGGTTCGGGAAGGCTCCTGGGAGTAGCAATTCGAGAGGAAAGTACGACGCGAGTAGTACAGTGACGGGAACGACAGATGGAGATGATCGGGAGAGTGAAGCGGATTTACTGGGAGTCGGTAGTCTGAATTCTCCGAGTGTCGGAGGAAGAAGCGCAGGGTCGAGGAAACGAAGCGGAACGAAAGGACAAAACGGAGGGGGTAGTCTACCACCAGGGATTGGAGGAAGAGGTGAAAGTGATGGAGAGTTCGACGAAGGTTGGACGGGAGGACTCGAAACGGAGGATGAGGAAGAAGCTGGTCTGCTCGGGAACTCGAATCAAGTCAGTCTCTACTTGCAGCCTCGGTATGTCGACCTCTATCTAACCTCGGCGATTGATACGTAGCAGATGCGAAACGGAGGAGACGTTCAGGCAAAGGTCAAGCGGAAAAAGAAATCCTTCGCAGAGGTTTTCTCGCTCACAGCAGCTCCTTCGACGAAACCTCGTACGATTCACTTTAACGGACCTCCCTCGAAACGCAAGAAGTCGCCTCATCCTGCGAATATCGTCAAGAATCAGAAATACAACGTGATCACGTTCATCCCGCTAGTCCTGTACGAGCAGTTCAAATTCTTCTACAACTTGTACTTCCTTCTCGTCGCCCTCTCTCAGTTCATTCCCGCACTCCGTATCGGTAAGTTGCTCCGACTCCGACTGACTACTTGCGAAGAAGACTGACTGACGCTTGTATCTCGCTTCTTCAGGTTTCCTCGCAACCTATGTCGTCCCTCTCGCATTCGTACTCGCAGTCACCATCGGAAAAGAAGCCTTCGACGATTACAAGCGTTACTTGCGCGACAAGTCCGCCAACTCGACTCTCTACAACCTCCTTGACATCTCTCGGGCGCCCTCCTCCCTTTCCGCTCCTCATTCTCACCACGTCTCCTCGACTCCCGACCATCCATCTTCCCAATCCGCTCCTCTCAAACCTACTCCTTCCTCGAACCTGAAAGTCGGGGATCTCGTCCACCTCGAAAAGAACGATCGAGTTCCAGCCGATATCCTCTTATTGAGAACTTCGGATCCTTCCGGAACTTGTTTCGTCAGGACGGATCAACTCGATGGAGAGACGGATTGGAAATTACGAGTAGCGGTCGAGAGGACTCAATCGCTCAAGAACGATGGTCAGTTGTTGGAAGTCGAGGGAGAAGTTTATGCGGATCCTCCGACGAAAGATATTCATACTTTCGTTGGGACTCTGACATTCAAGTCGCTGCCTTCGATCCAACGAGAAGGAGAGGAGGAGGAGGAGGAAGGAGAAGATCTAGTCGTTTCTCATCCAGTCGAACCTTTGACGGCGGAGAATATGTTGTGGGCGAATACGGTTCTCGCGGCTGGAAGTGCGGTCGGAATGGTCGTGTATACGGGGAGAGAAACTCGAGCGGTCATGAACACGAGTCAACCGGGAACGAAGACTGGGTTGTTGGATCTCGAGATTAATCGATTGGCGAAAGTGAGTCTTTCAACGTTTCGATCGCGTCTTTCGATGGATTGTTGATCGGACTCTCTCGTACTCTTAGATCTTGTGTGCCGTAACCTTCGCTCTATCGGTCATTCTAGTCGCCTTGAACGGATTCAGAGGTCATTGGTGGGTTTACGTTTTCCGATTCTTGATTCTCTTCTCCTCTATCATTCCGATCTCGTGAGTCTCATCTTCATCTACTCCAAACTCTCCCAATCAGCTATGATGACTGACCGCGTTTGGTCTCGGACAGCTTGCGAGTCAATCTCGATATGGGTAAAACGGTGTACGCGAATCAAATCATGAACGATCCCGAAATTCCCGAAACTATCGTCAGAACGAGTACGCTCCCCGAAGAACTCGGACGGATAGAGTATCTCTTGAGTGACAAGACGGGAACTCTGACTCAAAATGGTGCGATTTCGTTTTTGTCTGCGAGCTCGTTGCGGACGTTCGCTGATAACAACGAGAGCCACACAGAGATGGAGATGAAGAAGTTACATCTGGGAACGATGTCATATGGAGTCGATTCAATGGACGAAGTCGCACATCAATTAGCGACTGCTCTAGGAGAAAAACCTGCGACAGGTGAGGAATAGTTTCGCCTCAGTCATCGACATTGTAAGACTGACGAAAGCTAACACTCGCACAGGTACTCTCACAACCGGAGTCGCTATTGCTTCATCGAGAGGAAGAAGGGACATGAGCTCACGAGTCAAGGATATCGTACTTGCTCTCGGACTCTGTCACAACGTGAGTCTATTCGTCTCGACATCCTGAACCAGAACTGAACGCCCCTTCTCCTCCCCTGTCGTCAGGTCACTCCGGTCATTGACGACGTCGACGGCTCGATTACCTATCAAGCTTCTTCTCCCGACGAAGTTGCGATCGTCCAGTTCACCGAATCAGTCGGACTCACCCTCTCGGCTCGAGATCGAACCTCAATGTCACTCCGTACGACGGCCGGTCAAACTCTCTCTTTCGACATCCTCGAAGTTTTCCCCTTCACTTCGGAATCGAAACGAATGGGAATCGTCATTCGGGACAAACAAACTGGCGAAATTACGTTCTACCAGAAGGGAGCCGACGTCGTCATGGCGAGAATCGTAGTCTACAACGATTGGCTCGAGGAAGAATGTGGAAACATGGCGAGAGAGGGGTTGAGGACTCTGGTCATGGCGAGGAAGAGATTGAGTGAGGATTCGTGGCAGTCTTTCGAGGAGGCCTATCGGGAAGCTCGAGTGTCGTTGGGAGATCGGAACGCCGCGAGTGCTCGGGTTATCGCAGAGTATCTCGAAAAGGATCTCGAATTGTTGGGAGTGACGGGAGTCGAGGACAAACTGCAGGACGACGTCAAGATGACGATTGAACTCTTGAGAAATGCGGGCATCAAGATCTGGATGCTCACGGGTGACAAGATCGAAACGGCAACTTGTATCGCAATCTCGACGAAACTCGTCAGTCGAGGTCAATACGTTCATCAGATCGCGAAACGTAAGCTCGATTCTCGGTCTCAGTCTACTCGTTGGCATTGAACTCACGCTCGCGTTGGAGATAGTGAAATCGCCGAGTCAAGCGAGAGATGAGCTTGAATTCCTCTCGACGAAACTCGATTGTTGTCTCGTGATCGACGGAGAATCTCTTCAGGTGAGTCCGGATCAGCCTCACGTTGTCAACGCGTAACGTTGATACCAACCTCATATTCTAGCTCTGCATCGAACACTTCCGACAAGACTTTATCGAACTCTCAACGAAACTTTCAGCTGTTGTCGCTTGTCGGTGTTCTCCGACGCAGAAAGCCGACGTCGCTCGACTGATCCGCGAACATACGAAGAAACGAGTGTGCTGTATCGGGGACGGAGGAAACGATGTCTCAATGATTCAAGCTGCCGATGTCGGTACGTCTCGCCTTGGCTCTCTCTGTCGGGAGCTTTGACCTGATCTCTTATCGCTATCGCACAGGTGTTGGAATTGTCGGGAAAGAAGGTCGACAAGCCTCACTCGCCGCTGACTTCTCGATCAACCAATTCAGCTATTTGACGAAACTCCTCGTTTGGCACGGTCGGAACTCGTACAAACGGAGTGCGAAGCTCGCTCAATTCGTCATCCACCGAGGTCTCATTATCAGTGTCATCCAAGGTGAGTCTGCCTCGATGCTTGGTCCGACGTAGAGAAGCTGACTTCGGTGGTTTCGTTCTGCAGCCGTCTTTTCTTCGGTTTTCTACTTGTAGGCCCTCTCTTCCACATCTCGTCACCCAGTTGCTAACCTCCATTTTCTCTCTCGCAGCTCGCCCATCGCGATCTATCAAGGTTGGCTCATGGTCGGTTACGCGACGGCTTACACGATGCTGCCCGTTTTCTCGCTCGTTCTCGATCGAGATGTCAACGAGGATGTCGCTCTTCTCTATCCCGAGCTGTACAAAGAGTTGACAAAGGTGAGTGATTCTTGTTGCGAGTCAAATCCGTTCCGAACTGACTCTGAACGAGTTCCATCACACAGGGTCGCAGTCTCTCTTACAAGACTTTCTTCACTTGGCTCATGATCTCCCTCTATCAAGGTAAGTTCCCTCACGACCATCTCATAGCCATCTTTTGGACAAACGCGGGTCAATCGTTGACAGGTGGAGCGATCATGTTGGCGTCCCTCGTTCTCTTCGAATCGGAATTCCTCAACATCGTTTCAATCTCGTTCACCGCTCTCGTCCTCAACGAATTGATCATGGTCGCCGTCGAGATCACGACCTGGCATATGCTTATGATCGTCAGCGAAGTCTTCACTCTCGCGCTCTACGTTATCTCGATCGCGTTTTTGCCAGAATATTTCGGTACGCTTTCTCTTTCTCTCCTTCCTACGTCAGTCATTGACACAAGTTCGAGCTACGATAGACCTCAATTTCGTTCTCTCACCTGCGTTCATTTGGAAAGTCGCTTTGATCGTTGGAATTTCGGCCGCTCCCCTCTGGATCATCAAATGGTTGAAGGGCAAATTCGCACCGACTCAGTACGCGAAGCTGAGGGATTTCTGAGCAGTTGTATCTTATGTCTTTTCTTTCTTTGTTTACCGCAAGCCGTTTCTTGTTGTCATCGCTCAAAAGGCTGTCCTGCGAGCGCGAGTTGTCCGGGCTCGTCATGATGAGAGTATCTATACCTGCCCGCTACACAGCGATACCAAGTCGTGGAGAGCTCAGGCAGAAGATCCAAATTGAGGGGAAGGAGGCAGATTCAGAGGCCTAAAGATTGAGCTCTGACTCGACTAATATGCTCCTGGCTGCGAAAGTCCTGATGACAAGCAGGCTAACACCTTCAGCTTCCGCTAACTTTGTATCGATCGCAGCAGCACGCAAGATACAGATCCGGACGCCTACGAGGAGCACTCATTTCAGCGCTTCGAAACTCAGTACGACTCCGACTCTTTCGCCTCCTTCTTCCGCTAATGCCGCTACGACTTCGTACTACACTCTCAACAAAGACTACTACGATTCGCGAAGGGAAGGAGGAGGAGGACGCGGAGGAACTTCAGAAGAACTCCTTTCCCGACAATCTCGATCTCGTTCCCTCTCTCCTTCGGCGACCCCGTCTCCTGCTTTCTCGAACGACGAGTTTGACGAGACGATGACGTACATGAGACATGGGAAACGAATGATGAGTCGTTGGAGCGATACCGAAACTGAAGAAGATGATGAGTCGAGTCGGAGAGACACGGAGGGGTTGACGAGTTGGGGAACGATTCCGGATGCGAACACGACGACGGATGATGAGGATGAGTAGAATGAGGTGATGATCTGTTGTTCGTACCATTTCAAGCTTGTATCCTCTTTTTTGCCTGTATCGCATGACATCGGAATGAGTTTGTTGACAAGCTCAGTCGAACGAGCCCGGTCCCAGCGCAATGGTGAGAGTGTGTGAGCTGGGGAACATGATA